>NW_025964235.1:1287925-1602925 GCF_023055435.1 Haliotis rufescens | reverse complement strand
GTTGTCTGTCTGTAGGTCTCGCCGGGACGGAGGACGGTGCAGGGGAAGCTGGGCTGTAACAACGGAGGAAATATGACGCATGATGGAACCACCGGTGTTTCTTGAGCAAACTACTTGCCCTGCGCCTGATGAAATATGAATAACAGAAAAGAATTACACTACTAATAATATTCCCTCAGTAGAAATATCAAAAGTACGATTTTTTACTCGGTCAGCCCACGTGGAAGGGGCTAGCAGATGACAAAACGTTTCTAACCTGGTAGTTGCGTTGACCCACCTGATTCACACAGTCTGGTTGGTGTTAGGCTTCAAGACAGTTGCGTTAACTCACCTGATTCACACTGTCTGGTTGAGTGAGTGAGTGAGTATGGTTTTACGCCGCTTTTAGCATTATTCCAGCAATATCTGGGCGGGGGACACCAGAAATGGGCTTCACACATTGTACCCATGTCGGGAATCGAACCCGGGTCTTCGGCGTGACGAGCGAACGCAACTGTCTTGAAGCCTCACACCAACCAGACAGTGTGAATCAGGTGGGTGGACGCACCTGTCTTGATGTCTGGTTGATGTTAGGCTTCAAGACAGTTGTGTCCACCCACCTGATTCACACAGTCTGGTTGGTGTGAGGCTTCAAGACAGTTGTGTCCACCCACCTGATTTACACTGTCTGGTTGATGTTAGGCTTCAAGACAGTTGCGTCCACCCACCTGATTTACACTGTCTGGTTGATGTTAGGCTTCAAGACAGTTGCGTCCACCCACCTGATTCACACTGTCTGGTTGGTGTGAGGCTTCAAGACAGTTGTGTCCACCCACCTGATTCACACTGTCTGGTTGGTGTGAGGCTTCAAGACAGTTGTGTCCACCCACCTGATTCACACTGTCTGGTTGATGTTAGGCTTCAAGACAGTTGCGTCCACCCACCTGATTCACACTGTCTGGTTGGTGTTAGGCTTCAAGAAGGTTGTGTCCACCCACCTGATTCACACTGTCTGGTTGGTGTGAGGCTTCAAGACAGTTGCGTCCACCCACCTGATTCACACTGTCTGGTTGGTGTGAGGCTTCAAGACAGTTGTGTCCACCCACCTGATTCACACTGTCTGGTTGGTGTGAGGCTTCAAGACAGTTGCGTCCACCCACCTGATTTACACTGTCTGGTTGATGTTAGGCTTCAAGACAGTTGCGTCCACCCACCTGATTCACACTGTCTGGTTGGTGTTAGGCTTCAAGACAGTTGCGTCCACCCACCTGATTTACACTGTCTGGTTGATGTTAGGCTTCAAGACAGTTGCGTCCACCCACCTGATTCACACTGTCTGGTTGGTGTGAGGCTTCAAGACAGTTGCGTCCACCCACCTGATTTACACTGTCTGGTTGATGTTAGGCTTCAAGACAGTTGCGTCCACCCACCTGATTCACACTGTCTGGTTGGTGTTAGGCTTCAAGACAGTTGTGTCCACCCACCTGATTCACACTGTCTGGTTGGTGTTAGGCTTCAAGACAGTTGCGTCCACCCACCTGATTCACACTGTCTGGTTGGTGTGAGGCTTCAAGACAGTTGTGTCCACCCACCTGATTTGCACTGTCTGGTTGATGTTAGGCTTCAAGACAGTTGCGTCCACCCACCTGATTTGCACTGTCTGGTTGATGTTAGGCTTCAAGACAGTTGCGTCCATCCACCTGATTCACACTGTCTGGTTGGTGTGAAGCTTCAAGACAGTTGTGTCCACCCACCTGATTTACACTGTCTGGTTGATGTTAGGCTTCAAGACAGTTGCGTCCACCCACCTGATTTGCACTGTCTGGTTGATGTTAGGCTTCAAGACAGTTGCGTCCATCCACCTGATTCACACTGTCTGGTTGGTGTGAGGCTTCAAGACAGTTGTGTCCACCCACCTGATTTGCACTGTCTGGTTGATGTTAGGCTTCAAGACAGTTGCGTCCACCCTCCTGATTTACACTGTCTGGTTAACGTTAGGCTTCAAGACAGTTGTGTCCACCCACCTGATTTACACTGTCCGGGTGATGCTGGGCTTCAAGACAAAATGCTCCAAACTTCCCGTAGGTGGCGCCACCTTTGCCCGTGGCATCCAGATAGTAGCTGGTGTAGAACATGACAGAAGGTTCTGTTGTGGACATTTCTAGGACACGGCCTGATGGGGGGTGCTCCACTCTGTAAATGAGGAGACACAGCGGGAAACTGAAGCTGATTATAGGAATGATAAAATAATTCCATTTGAGAATTCCATTTAATCGGGTAGCCAGGCTCGCTGACTTGCTTATACCTTATTTCACACAAAGAAAGCGTGTGTCCATCAGTATCAGCATCTTCCCGTGGCAGAGGCATTACCTGACTATGAAAGTCCAGTTTCCACCCTTGCCGAACTAGGCTGGAATTTCCAGGCACCTGGATTAAAAACATGAACATATTTGCAAAATATCTGTCGACCGACAAAATAACCTGAAGTCGACCGAAATCTGTAAGGTAAAAATCCATGTTGTTTACGAACAAGATGTCTAGTTTGTGACGCGATTTTGACTGACTCTGCATAGACTCGTTAGTCCAAGTCGGATTTCTAACCTAGTTCGGCACGGGTGGAAACTTGACTCTTAGAGTCAGTTAACTTCCTTGCCTCGGCATCAGCTGAGTCCTATAAGAAATAAACAAAGCAATATCAACAGTGTTTCCGTAGATATCCACTGTCTGAGGTACTGCGTTTGTCACTCCCACCTTGCCACGTGTTTCAGGGTCCCCGAATCCTCCAAGTTATAGCTGACAGTGTATCCTTTCTCTCCCGGAACTGACGTCATGTGATCACCCAGCCGCACCGGGCTCCGCAGGTCGTATGGGGTTCCAGCGACATCTTTTATTTCACCTTCGACATATGCAAAATATAATCAGACAATTACAAAAACTCTTCAAACATTACTACAATATACATCATCAATTTTGACACCGTGTGCACCAGCAACCTCATACTGACGATAACCACCCGACCACAGATCACCCATACAGTCTACAAGATTATATGCAGTATTACATGCAGATACATCGGAGAAACATCAAGACCTCTCAACATCCCCATCACAGAACACCACAGATGAACCGACAAATACGACTCTTAATGCGTCGTAGCCGATCACAGCCAGCAAAACCCCAGCCGGCAGATCCATTGGACCCCAGTCACCAGATCCAGAGGACCTCAGCAACCAGATCCAGTGGACCCCAGCCAGCAGATCCAATGAGCCCCAGTCACCAGATCCAGTGGATCCAAGCAGCCAGATCCAGTAGATCTAAGCAACCAGATGCAGTGGACCCCAGCCACAAGATCCAGTGGATCTAACCAACCAGATCCAGTGGACCCCAGCCACCAGATCCAGTGCATCGAAGCAACCAGATCCAGTAGATCTAAGCAACCAGATCCACTGCATCGAAGCAACCAGATCTAGTGGACCCCAGCTACCAGATCCAGTGGATCCAAGCAACCAGATCCAGTAGATCTAAGCAACCAGATCCAGTGGACCCCAGCCACCAGATCCAGTGGATCCAAGCAGCCAGATCCAGTGGATCTAACCAACCAGATCCAGTGGACCCCAGCCACCAGATCCAGTGGATCCAAGCAGCCAGATCCAGTGGATCTAACCAACCAGATCCAGTGGACCCCAGCCACAAGATCCAGTGGATCCAAGCAACCAGGTCCAGTGGACCCCAGCCACCAGATCCAGCGGATCCAAGCAACCAGATCCAGCGGAACCAAGCCACCAGATCCATTGGACCCCAGCCACCAGATCCAGTGGATCCAAGCAACCAGATCCAGTGGATCTAACCATCCAGATCCAGTGGACCCCAGCCACCAGATCCAGTGGATCCAAGCAGCCAGATCCAGTGGATCTAACCAACCAGATCCAGTGGACCCCAGCCACAAGATCCAGTAGATCTAACCAACCAGATCCAGTGGACCCCAGCAACCAGATCCATTGGATCCAAGCAGCCAGATCCAGTGGATCTAACCAACCAGATCCAATGGACCCCAGCCACCAGATCAGTGGACCCCAGCCACCAGATCCAGATGATCCCAGCCACCAGATCCAGTGCATCCAAGCAACCAGATCCAGTGGACCCCAGGCACAAGATCCAGTAGATCTAAGCAACCAGATCCAGCGGATCCCAACCACCAGAACCATAGGCCAGCAAAACCCCAGCCGGCAGATCCATTGGACCCCAGTCACCAGATCCAGAGGACCTCAGCAACCAGATCCAGTGGACCCCAGCCAGCAGATCCAATGAGCCCCAGTCACCAGATCCAGTGGATCCAAGCAGCCAGATCCAGTAGATCTAAGCAACCAGATGCAGTGGACCACAGCCACCAGATCCAGTGGATCCAAGCAGCCAGATCCAGTGGATCTAACCAACCAGATCCAGTGGACCCCAGCCACAAGATCCAGTGGATCCAAGCAGCCAGATCCAGTGGACCCCAGCCACCAGATCCAGTGGATCCAAGCAGCCATATCCAGTGGATCTAACCAACCAGATCCATTGGACCCCAGCCACCAGATCCAGCGGATCCAAGCAACCAGATCCAGTGGATGCAAGCCACCAGATCAGTGGACCCCAGCCACCAGATCCAGTGCATCCAAGCAACCAGATCCAGTGGACCCCAGCCACCAGATCCAGTGGATCCAAGCAACCAGATCCAGTGGACAAGCCCATTATCCTCGACTCCAACCAAAATACATCACCATCAGAAAACTAGCAGAAGCGATGGAATCTCCATACCAGCCCCATGTCCATGAGATTTCATGTCAGTGAGATAGCGTTCAATTCTTCATTCTTATGGAACCAACCACAACTATATGAATTGTTTGATAGGCATTACTTGGAAGTTGACGGATGACAACGTAGTAGCGTCTTGCTTGACAACGTTGTAGCGTCGTGCTTGACAACGTAGTAGCGTCTTGCTTGACAACGGTACAAGGATCTACAGCGAAACGTCGCCTTTACAGTAATTAAAGAAGTTGTCATCCATAAAGTGTGTCTACTTTGTCAAACAAATATTATGTTCAACAAAAGTGATCATTCAGACAGGAAGAAAACACTCAAGTATGATTTCTAAAGAATTTGTAGTATTGGAAATTAACTTTGACAAATTCTTCATTTCTGCTATTTCAGTTGTAGTTGTTTGGGTTTATAAAGATTAGGCCATAAATATACATTTTCTGGCATATGTCTACTACGGATTGTATCAAAAGCTTGATATTTAAATACATAGTGGATCTCGTGAGCAAAAGCTGGCGAGTGACAAGGGAACGTGTTCTTTCTTCTCGGGGTATAGCAAGCCAGCGGCCAGTCTCTACAGGCACACGTTCTTTCTTCTCGGGGTATAGCAAGCCAGCGGCCAGTCTCTACAGATACACGTTCTTTCTTCTCTGTGTATAGCAAGCCAGCGGCCAGTCTCTACAGATACACGTTCTTTCTTCTCTGTGTATAGCAAGCCAGCGGCCAGTCTCTACAGATACACGTTCTTTCTTCTCTGTGTATAGCAAGCCAGCGGCCAGTCTCTACAGATATACGTTCTTTCTTCTCTGTGTATAGCAAGCCAGCGGCCAGTCTCTACAGGCACACGTTCTTTCTTCTCTGTGTATAGCAAGCCAGCGGCCAGTCTCTACAGATACACGTTCTTTCTTCTCTGTGTATAGCAAGCCAGCGGCCAGTCTCTACAGATACACGTTCTTTCTTCTCTGTGTATAGCAAGCCAGCGGCCAGTCTCTACAGATATACGTTCTTTCTTCTCTGTGTAAAGCAAGCCAGCGGCCAGTCTCTACAGGCACACGTTCTTTCTTCTCGGGGTATAGCAAGCCAGCGGCCAGTCTCTACAGATACACGTTCTTTCTTCTCTGTGTATAGCAAGCCAGCGGCCAGTCTCTACAGATACACGTTCTTTCTTCTCGGGGTATAGCAAGCCAGCGGCCAGTCTCTACAGATACACGTTCTTTCTTCTCTGTGTATAGCAAGCCAGCGGCCAGTCTCTACAGATACACGTTCTTTCTTCTCTGTGTATAGCAAGCCAGCGGCCAGTCTCTACAGGCACACGTTCTTTCTTCTCGGGGTATAGCAAGCCAGCGGCCAGTCTCTACAGATACACGTTCTTTCTTCTCTGTGTATAGCAAGCCAGCGGCCAGTCTCTACAGGCACACGTTCTTTCTTCTCGGGGTATAGCAAGCCAGCGGCCAGTCTCTACAGATACACGTTCTTTCTTCTCTGTGTATAGCAAGCCAGCGGCCAGTCTCTACAGATACACGTTCTTTCTTCTCTGTGTATAGCAAGCCAGCGGCCAGTCTCTACAGGCACACGTTCTTTCTTCTCGGGGTATAGCAAGCCAGCGGCCAGTCTCTACAGATACACGTTCTTTCTTCTCGGGGTATAGCAAGCCAGCGGCCAGTCTCTACAGATACACGTTCTTTCTTCTCGGGGTATAGCAAGCCAGCGGCCAGTCTCTACAGATACACGTTCTTTCTTCTCTGTGTATAGCAAGCCAGCGGCCAGTCTCTACAGATACACGTTCTTTCTTCTCGGGGTATAGCAAGCCAGCGGCCAGTCTCTACAGATACACGTTCTTTCTTCTCTGTGTATAGCAAGCCAGCGGCCAGTCTCTACAGATACACGTTCTTTCTTCTCTGTGTATAGCAAGCCAGCGGCCAGTCTCTACAGATACACGTTCTTTCTTCTCGGGGTATAGCAAGCCAGCGGCCAGTCTCTACAGATACACGTTCTTTCTTCTCGGGGTATAGCAAGCCAGCGGCCAGTCTCTACAGATACACGTTCTTTCTTCTCTGTGTATAGCAAGCCAGCGGCCAGTCTCTACAGATACACGTTCTTTCTTCTCTGTGTATAGCAAGCCAGCGGCCAGTCTCTACAGATACACGTTCTTTCTTCTCTGTGTATAGCAAGCCAGCGGCCAGTCTCTACAGATACACGTTCTTTCTTCTCTGTGTATAGCAAGCCAGCGGCCAGTCTCTACAGATACACGTTCTTTCTTCTCTGTGTATAGCAAGCCAGCGGCCAGTCTCTACAGATACACGTTCTTTCTTCTCTGTGTATAGCAAGCCAGCGGCCAGTCTCTACAGATACACGTTCTTTCTTCTCTGTGTATAGCAAGCCAGCGGCCAGTCTCTACAGATACACGTTCTTTCTTCTCTGTGTATAGCAAGCCAGCGGCCAGTCTCTACAGATACACGTTCTTTCTTCTCTGTGTATAGCAAGCCAGCGGCCAGTCTCTACAGATACACGTTCTTTCTTCTCTGTGTATAGCAAGCCAGCGGCCAGTCTCTACAGGCACACGTTCTTTCTTCTCGGGGTATAGCAAGCCAGCGGCCAGTCTCTACAGATACACGTTCTTTCTTCTCGGGGTATAGCAAGCCAGCGGCCAGTCTCTACAGATACACGTTCTTTCTTCTCTGTGTATAGCAAGCCAGCGGCCAGTCTCTACAGGCACACGTTCTTTCTTCTCGGGGTATAGCAAGCCAGCGGCCAGTCTCTACAGATACACGTTCTTTCTTCTCGGGGTATAGCAAGCCAGCGGCCAGTCTCTACAGATACACGTTCTTTCTTCTCTGTGTATAGCAAGCCAGCGGCCAGTCTCTACAGATACACGTTCTTTCTTCTCGGGGTATAGCAAGCCAGCGGCCAGTCTCTACAGATACACGTTCTTTCTTCTCTGTGTATAGCAAGCCAGCGGCCAGTCTCTACAGATACACGTTCTTTCTTCTCTGTGTATAGCAAGCCAGCGGCCAGTCTCTACAGATACACGTTCTTTCTTCTCTGTGTATAGCAAGCCAGCGGCCAGTCTCTACAGGTATACGTTCTAAAAGTTAGAAGCGGGAAAGATATTGTTCTAGGAAGGGGGGGGGGGGGGATATTTTTCAAAGGATGGGGAGGATTTAAGTAAATTAAATAAGATCCTTTTGAACTATTGCGCAGAGTACTCCACCATGACTGTGTAACTTGATTTTTCAACGGTTACTCTACATTAGAGACTAGCTACTTGCTGTTGTACAAATACGGGTTGTTTACACGTTTTCTGGACATTGTTCAACCAGCTATATAGGGTTATCATGAATTTCCAGTTTGTGCCACAAATTAATAATTCTTTTAGCTATGGTTATGTGAAAAGGAAAACGACCCAATTCTTCATATACCATGAATCCGGGGGTTGACGCCCGGAGACCCGATGCCATTTTAAAAGATACCCTTTAGTTGTACACTTTTAATAGATTCCACTGATTCGCAACCTCAGAGCCATACATACGAATTGGTGATGTCATGACATAAACGCTTTAGTATTGAATCTAATGGAAGATGTATATTACGAGCCTTCTTAAGAAGAACATATACTGCTTTTGTTGCAGTAGTAATAAGGTTCCTAATTGTCTTCTGTGTCTGTTTAATATAATCCCAAGATAAGTATAGTTATCTACCAATTCAATAGTCTCTTGACCGAGGTAGAACGACAAGTTAGATTTGTTACTGAGCCGCTACCAAAGATGACAATTTTAGTTTAAATACATTAACATCCACTTTCCACATTGAGCACTAATCATGAACAGCATTTAAAACTGATTGCAACTTCTCTGGGTCATCACTCTTATAAACTGTAGTGACGTATAACAGATTCGACCCACGACCTGGGGTATGACGTCATTCAGGTAGTCACCTCACCTGTCGGTATGAAGGTGTCGTCGAGGACGGCGTAGGCATCAGAGTTGATTCTGACAACGTGGTCGTCAATGTGGCCTGCAGACTGATGAAAACAGAGGTAACATAACTATCTTCCCCGCCAGTATTTACAACTAACCAGGAAAGATCGCTACCCTCCAAATCAACATATTCAGTGCCATATTTAGTAGCGGTGTGTTCACTTCCATTTTTAGCAAAAGGGTATTCCCGTCTGTTTTAAATTAAGCAAATTTCTAATCAAATCGGTTGTAGTGAACTTAAAACTTTTTGTCTTTCTTCATTTCATAGTTTCTATGTGTAGATTGTGACCCCTCAATGTCTTTAAATGATTGCGTAAAGATATGTGTTTCTCGAAAACGAATTTAAAGCGACCAGTTCAAAATGTAAATAAGTAAGGTCGCGCCCTCATACTGTAGATATATGATATACCCTTCGTTTATGAGCGTTGATTGCTGCAGATATTGTAATTACTTGCAGTATTGGTTACATTGTCATCATCCGTACACTTGTATATGGGCCACTGGCCAGCGTTCAGTAACTACTCTTTGACACAGTATTTCTGACAGAACTGAAACCCTAGAAATCTTACATGTCCGGCCATGTTGAAGTAGGCGTGGTTTGTGAGGTTGATGGGCGTGGTCTTGGTGGTGCGAGCCTCGTACTGAATGAACAGTTGATTGTCATCCGTCAGCTCATACGTCACGGTTGTCGTCACCTCACCCGGGAAGCCCTCTTCACCGTCGTCGCTGACGTACCTCAGTTGAAGTTTCTTGCCGTCCACGACATTGGCGGTCCACACGACTTTGTTGAAGCCTTTCACGCCGCCGTGTATAAAGTTTGACCCGTGGTTGGCAGCGAGGTTGTAAGTTTTTCCGTCCAAAGAGAATTTAGCTCCTGCTATACGATTAGCGACTCGTCCAATGACAGTGCCAATGTAGGGTGTGTTGTCTTGGTAACCTGGTGACATGAATAGAACAACCAATCATCGTCAAAAGAGTATACAACGACGATGTGCAGGTGTTGCTAAAGTAACATTGTCAGTTTCTCGTGTTCATGGTTAGTTTATATATGTTGTGCTGTGTGTCATACGGGGCGGTCGGGTAGCCTAGTGGTTAAAGCGTTCGCTCGTCACGCCGAAGACCCGGGTTCGATTCCCGACATGGGTACAATGTGTGAAGCCCATTTCTTGTGTCCCCCGCCGTGATATTGCTTGTATCATGCTAAAAGCGGCGTAAAACCATACTCACTCATGGTGTGTCATACAGAGATACAAGTGAGAAAACCACAACACGCAAAACGGCCTGTAAATAACCGAGACCAGAAAAACAGTGACTTATATCATGAGCACGACTTCGGGAACGATGACACGCTAGCAACCATGTCGCCAAGCCTCATCACCCGATCACTTTACTCGCTTCTTACAAGCATAGGTTGTTAGGAAGCAGTTCCAATCCTGAACCCCCACACGGGTGCTTATTGTTGATCTTAATCTCCAATGAAATGTACATACGCTTTTCCCTTAACGACCATCTGCGTCATTTGTCATAATAAAACACTTATCTTTGTCACGTGTGATATAAGCTTCGGGGCGGTGTGGAAGCCTAGTGGTTAAAGTGTTCGCTCGTCACGCCGAAGACCCGGGTTCGATTCCCGACATGGGTACAATGTGTGAAGCCCATTTCATGCTGTTCCCCGCCGTGATATTGCTGTATTTTGCTAAAAACGGCATAAAACCAAACTCACTCACTCATCCATATAAGCATCGGTCCAGTGACGACAGAATGAGAAGGTCTCAACCACAGCCCAGCTGGGATTAGACTGGGTGTTGAGGGGCACCCATATCACAACCGCAGCCACTGCTACTGTCACCTTGCCTCGTTCATCCGACCAAGCTACTGTCACCTTGCCTCGTTCATCCGACCAAGCTACTGTCACCTTGCCTCGTTCATCCGACCAAGCTACTGTCACCTTGCCTAGTTCATCCGACCAAGCTACTGTCACCTTGCCTCGTTCATCCGACCAAGCTACTGTCACCTTGCCTCGTTCATCCGACCAAGCTACTGTCACCTTGCCTCGTTCATCCGACCAAGCTACTGTCACCTTGCCTCGTTCATCCGACCAAGCTACTGTCACCTTGCCTCGTTCATCCGACCAAGCTACTGTCACCTTGCCTCGTTCATCCGACCAAGCTACTGTCACCTTGCCTAGTTCATCCGACCAAGCTACTGTCACCTTGCCTCGTTCATCCGACCAAGCTACTGTCACCTTGCCTCGTTCATCCGACCAAGCTACTGTCACCTTGCCTCGTTCATCCGACCAAGCTACTGTCACCTTGCCTAGTTCATCCGACCAAGCTACTGTCACCTTGCCTCGTTCATCCGACCAAGCTACTGTCACCTTGCCTCGTTCATCCGACCAAGCTACTGTCACCTTGCCTCGTTCATCCGACCAAGCTACTGTCACCTTGCCTCGTTCATCCGACCAAGCTACTGTCACCTTGCCTCGTTCATCCGACCAAGCTACTGTCACCTTGCCTCGTTCATCCGACCAAGCTACTGTCCCTTGCCTCGTTCATCCGACCAAGCTACTGTCACCTTGCCTCGTTCATCCGACCAAGCTACTGTCACCTTGCCTCGTTCATCCGACCAAGCTACTGTCACCTTGCCTCGTTCATCCGACCAAGCTACTGTCACCTTGCCTCGTTCATCCGACCAAGCTACTGTCACCTTGCCTCGTTCATCCGACCAAGCTACTGTCACCTTGCCTCGTTCATCCGACCAAGCTACTGTCACCTTGCCTCGTTCATCCGACCAAGCTACTGTCACCTTGCCTCGTTCATCCGACCAAGCTACTGGTTCCTTGCATTTTACTATGTGAATATATCTATAGGCACCTCATGTGTGTAAAGCGCATGCGCACAGCTCGTTGTTACTGTCATCCATAACAATATATTTTATTGAACACACACCTGTCATTTAAACTACTGGACACATGTTACACACTGGTATTCTTCGTCATACACCCATATTCGATGAGCCAATGCATTGGGTGAGTTGGGTCTACCGCCATTTTGAACAGTACTACAGTCACATGACATCTGAGAGGGCGACCAGGGAGGACTTCCGGTCTGTCAGTCAAAATGGGCGTAGCCTGTCCTGCAACACACGTCACCTCTACCAACCTGTTATGTCGTCGAAGCCGAGACTGATGTCGTCAACGTTGCCGTGTTTGTCTGGAACCAGGATGTCAGTGATGGTGGCGCCGTAGTTCAAGACGCGGACAAGGACGTTGTTGTTGGTAAGGGTGTATCTGGTGGAGAAACAAGGGGTAATTGGTTGCACACATCAAGCAGACCGGCAGCAGCGGGGCTGTAGAACATGTTCCAGTGAACTGTGGGTTCTAATTTCAAAAACGGGGTAACGTTGTTAAGAATCTGAGAACAGGTATGACAGAAGACAATGTGTGTGTTTACGTTTCCATAAACGGAAAGCATATCAGGCTACGCCAACTGAGAGCATTCTGGGTGGCGCCGGGCATTTTATCGACAAAAAATGTAATTGTTACCGAAAAGTCTTGAAAAATGTAATTAGACTGTTGACAAAAATGACATTGTTGCAAGGTGTTTTCCTTCAAAAGAGGTTCAAAAGTTTTCAATAAAATAAAAACATATCTGGATTTGTAGCTGTAGCTGAATATCTAATCGCAAACAGTCGTCTACAGTATTTGGGTTAATGATTTATTACGCAATTTGTGAAGATATTATTGTTGCCGTATTTATTTATAAGAACTTACTTCGATATGTTTTTTGCCTTTTTGGAGTTATATACGCTGGTTATTAACACAGTATGCACTCCGCTTTATACCTTTATACTTATATAAACGCAAAAAATATTGAAGTTAATTCTTAAATAAATCAACCGGGATATACACGTTGTACGGTATTCCTTCTTTATTTTTTAGCAGGGTATTGCCTTCTGTATTAAGTAAAATGATGTAGGTGTCTAAATTAAGTTTGTTTGTTTGCTAACGCCACACTCAATAGTTCAGCTCTATGACGGCGGAGTGTAAATAAATATAGTCTGGACCAGACAAGCCAGTAATTGACATCACGAGCATTGAATTCGACATTCACCTATCACCTATCAGCGGTCACCTGATAGTATCAACTGTCCAAAAGTTAAACTACCGTGTCACTCACACAGAGACGGCTGTAACGAAATGCATCCCGTATAGAGATACTTACATGTGCAAGAGATATTGGTTACATGTATTTTCATTATCGGACTGTGGAGCCTCTTCATATCATGCATGCGCTCCGTGTCAAGAGACGTCTACAGGTCAAGGCAAGGACACTATTGATTATGCATGCATGGTGTCAACACACACACACACACACACTCACACATTCACAGACACACACACATTGGGTGTCAATATTCTGTTCTTCACATACACACACACGTCACACACACAATGGGTGCAAATATTCTGTTCCTCACATACACACACACGTCACACACACAATGGGTGCCAATATTCTTTTCCTGACACACACACACACACACGTCACACACATTAGGGTGCAAATATGCTGTTCCTACGCACACACACACACACACACACTGGCTGACATTATTCTGTTCCTGGCAAACACACACACACACAGACACACTGGGTGTCAATATTCTGTTCCTACGCACACACAAACACGCACACACACACACTGGCTGACAATTTTCTGTTCCTCACATACACACACACACACGCACGCACGCACACACACACACATACACTGGCTGACATTATTCTGTTTCTTGGCAAACACACACACACACACATTGGGTGTCAATATTCTGTTCCTCACACACACACATACACACACACACACAATGGGTGCCAATATTCTGTTCCTGACACACACCCATTGGGTGTCAATATTCTGTTCCTCTCTCTCTCACACACACATACACACACATTGGGTGTCAATATTCTGTTCCTCTCTCTCTCTCTCTCTCTCTCTCACACACGCGCGCGCGCGCGCGCACACACACACATTGGGTATTCCATATCTGTACCTGACACACACGAGGCACACACTTTGTATCAAGGATTAAGAAGTTTTCATTCGGGCGAAGGGATCTTGGGTGAGACGAATGACTGACTGACTAACAAAGCAGGCAACCATTCATGTGTGTCTCCGCCTACTTGATAAAACGTCTTTGAGACGTCCCCCAGGCCACCATACAGCCACACGCGTATGATTCAACCACTGACCCAGTTAGAGAGTCTGGCTGTTAGACTAATTCTTGATACATTATTCCAACCAGTGTGAATCTTTAGCGTGTCTGAACAAGGAATTGTCACTTGTGTGTAACAGTCGTGTGATAGTGAGTTCATTTACCTGCTGACATTTTCTCCCGCCTCCGTCTTCCCGAACTCTTCCTCTGTGACAGGGGCCATTGAAACGTCAACTCGCAAATGTTACCTAATACACGCCGCGCAGTGATAACCTCCCTTCGTTGTTGTCTTTTAAGTGTCACAACAACTACTACTGTTCTAGAAACCAGATAAAGCATTCGTGATATATACTACTCAAAAGAAGTTAAGGACCACCCAATGCTTTCATATCACTACAGTTAGTGTGTCATGGCATGGCAGATTAGCTACAGTTAGTGTGTCATGGCATGGCAGATTAGCTACAGTTAGTGTGTCATGGCATGGCAGATCAGCTACAGTTAGTGTGTCATGGCATGGCAGATCAGCTACAGTTAGTGTGTCATGGCATGGCAGATCAGCTACAGTTAGTGTGTCATGGCATGGCAGATTAGCTTAGTAATGTGAAAGAATCAGGTGGTCCTTAATTTAAAAATTAAAATGTAGTCCATTTTGTTAGTACATTTTTTTTAAATGAACGAGCCTTGTATTTATACTAGAAAACCTAATTATCGCACATTTAGCGGTCACGACATTGTAGGAACTGTCCAAATGTTACACCGTCAACTAGCTCACACACACAGAGCTGTAACGAAATGCATCATATATAGAGATACTTAAGTGTGTATTTGTTTGTTTGTTGTTTAACGCCGCACTCAGCAATATTCCAGACCGCGGTCTGTAAATAATCGAGTCTGGGCCAGACAATCTAGAGATTGACATCATGAGCATCCATCTACGCAATTGGGATACGATGACATGCATCAACCAAGTCTGTGCGCCTGACCACCCGATCCTGTTACGGCAAGCATGGGTTGCTGAAGACCTATTCTACCCCGGATCTTCACGGGTCTTAAGTGTGTAAGAGATGTTGGGTACATGGAAGTGTATATTCACATTCGCGACTTCGTTTCAGCAACGTCCCTCGGGCGCGTCAGAAACCATTGTGGGTTCGAATCCCGGTTCGCCCTGATCATGTTTCTAGGTTTGTCAGCACCATACCCGTGCTCGTGGGTTTCACCGAAGTGGTAAACGTCTGAGACCTGCATCACTTCGAGCTTTCCTCCCACATTAAGCTGACACGCCGTGATATAACTGGAATACTGTGCAGTGCGGCGTCAAACTCAACTCACTCACTCGCTCTTTTCAGCAGGCATGCGTTCCGTGTCAGGAGACGTCTTCAGGTCAAGGCTACCTCTGAGTACAAGACAGTATAGATTATGTAAGGTCACGGGATCAGTTAGATAAGCAAGCAAGATGACAAAAACCTAAACAAGTCACGTGGCGCGTGTCCAGGGCTCAGGGTGCCGTGGTACAAAACAACCTTAGGGCTTCGACTGTCGTAAGTCCATGTTAGGGTATGGAAGTTACGATCACCTTAGCGCTAAGATCGCTTTGCACAACCGCACCCAGGTTACACACAACCGCACCCAGGTTACACACAACCGCACCTCGGTTACACACAACCGCACCCTGGTTACACACAACCGCACCCAGGTTACACACAACCGCACCCAGGTTACACACAACCGCACCTAGGTTACACACAACCGCACCTAGGTTACACACAACCGCACCTAGGTTACACACATCAGCTTGGCTCCTGAGAGTTTAAAAGGCTTGGTTCTTGCCCAACACTCAAACACACTCAGTACATGTGGTATCACCTTGTACAGGTGACTTTGTTCGAAATAGACCGCTGTTCATTAAACAAGACATGGGACACTGGATGCTGTAAGTCTGTGTTTAAGTATGACACTTGCTTCGCCTTAGCGACGTTGTCCTTCTGTCCTCCTCCCAAAGTGTGTAACAACTGGGATTATAGAGATGTGTGACAAAATAACCACAGGTCCCGGTAATAGTGTGATCTTATCTCAGCTGGTTCACGCGACATGCTTGAGGTAGTTGGGGTAGGGTCACATGGACGTCTTTCTTAGGTTCCATAACTCAACTACAAGGGTGTTACAACAAAATATATTTCTTACAGTAATGAGTTCATGAAATGTTATAACATCAATACCTCCAAAATGATATCAGTCACCTTCACGATCTGGAATATATAGTAAGGTTCAAAATTCTACCCCCAAAAATGTCTGAATATGTCATGAGATACGAATGCCATTTTACACGCATAAGGGATGCAGATCATCTCTTAATGGAAGTGTCGTTTATCCGTCACCATGGAAACAATGGCGCCTCCAGCCGGTCACACTCCAGACAGATCTATGACGTCATGACTCCAAACCGATAGGTGGTGCTCTGACGGTACGTCTCTCCAGGGTGTAGGATGGTGCTAGGGAACTTGGGCTAAACAGATCAGAATTAAAGCTGAAGACTTGTTCAATGAGAGATCAGCATTCGATCACGTTACCTATAGTTAAATCTTGAAAAATGTACAGCAGTAAAAACAAGAGGGACTCTGAGGTCAGATAATCGCAGAACTTTACTCAAGTTTTTGGGATAAAGCGGTAGTCTGTCATACAGACCCTGAAACACAGACCGTGAAACACAGACCCTGAAACGCAGACCCTGAAACACAGCCCATGCAAGTCTATATTATTTGACAAGTCTAGATGCAGTGTCAGGATAATGAACCGTCTCTTGCTTCCTTTATATTATATTTTATACTATAATTTAACAACTGTGAGATAAAGCGGTATATCCCAGGAGGAAGATGGGAGACAAAGCGGTATATCACAGGAGAAAGCCTGTCTGACAAGCAGCGTGGTTCTGTGACCCAGAGAACCATCCGCCCATCTTCCATAGGCAAGGGAGGCATCTGACTTAAAAGTTTAGTTTTTATAGTCAGTTAACTCCCTTGCCTCGGGACGTGGCAGGCAGAAAAGTAGCCAATCTAACAAAGTGTAATAAACTTAATGTTCATATCAAACTCAACTTGATACAACTGTAAACAGCCATTTTGTAATAAAGGCTGTTGTCCTTTATGGGGGTCACGGGTGGCCCAGTCGTCTGAGGCGCCGCGATTCGCTGTGCAGAGTTGCGTCACTTGGGCACGCCAGAAACCTATGATTGTGGGTTCGAATCCCGGTTCGCCCTGATTATGTTTCTAGGTTTGTCAGCACCATACCGTGCTCGTGGGTTTCACCGAAGTGGTAAACTTTCCTCTCACATTAGGTGACACGCTGTGTTAAACTGGAATACTGTTAAAAGCGGCGTCAAACTCAACTCACTCACTCACTCCTTTATGGGGAATTTGCTTTGTCGTAAACGTTATATTTCGTGGAGATTGCTGTTATATGAAGTCACCACTTGAACATGATTTCATGTTTATCAGTTTGACTTTTTCCGATAAACAATGCAAAGTTTTCGTGAAAAGCAAGACGACCTTTACCTCCAGGTTTCGATGGGTATTTCATTCGTTATATTTCTGTCAGAAACATTATTTACCGTTTGTTGGTTGTTTTCATATGAATAAATATTATCAAGTCTTAGAAAGGCATTAAGAAGTGATACACATAAGCAAGAGAATTTATGGATGTCAAGGTCTTTATTATGAGGAACACAACGTTTCGGAAAATATACTTACTCCTTCATCAGGCCGGGGGTAATTAGCGCTGATAGGTAAAAGAACAGGAATAAAGGAGTAGGAATATACTCCGAAACGTTTTTTGTTCCTCATAACAAAGAAGTTGACATCCATACATTCTCTTCCTTAATAATTATTATATCATAAAGAAAATGAATCTGTGAACAACTCACGTTGTGGACGCTGTCGGGGTAGTGTTGAGCCTCGAGACAGAACGCGGAGTACCTCCCATACACCGCCCCTCCCTTCCCGGGGTTGTTGAGCCAGTGCCCTGTGTAGAACATCAGGGCAGGCTCGGTGGTGGAACACTCGAAGTACCGGCCCGACCCTGGGTGTTCGAATCTGTGGAGAAAGCAACGTGACGTGAGTGAGTGGCGATATTTGTTTAATACTCCTCCTTAAAGACGAGAATCACTAACTTACATATTGCTGTTCATGTCCACCGAACATTTTCGGGGAGACCAAATTATCTTTTTTCCAGTTTGGGCATCAGGTGGTCGGCCGCTTACCTGGCGGCAAACTCTTTGTTCCCCGTCACCTGCAGGTTGTAATTACAGGTGAAGCCTCTGTCTACCTTGGGATTGTGCAGCCGGTCACCTACACGGGTGGGTGTCCGGAGGTCTTGGGGCTGACCAGTCACATCTTGGATTTCACCTGCATATATATACAACAAGGTCATGTACAGTGAAACCGCGCTGGTCTGGACCCCGTACATCCCGGACATGGGGCGTCTAGTAGTGAGTGAGTAGTGGCAATATTCCAGCATTATCACAACTGGAGACACTAGGTGTTGATTTCACACATTGTAACCATGTGAGGAATCGAACCCCGGCCTTTGGCGTGAGGTGTGAACGCTTTAACCACGAGGCTACCCCACCCCACGGATGTCTTCTATACTTCAAGGGAGATAACTACCAACCCATGTCGTTATTAATCCGGACATATGTTAATACACACAATCTTACTTACCGTACCATTCGGATAACACGGTTTCAGATTATCATCTTAGCATCAATTTCTTAAATGCAGATAAAGTGGTTGCAGACTGTATACAGTCTATGTGTATGCACCTGTTGGTATATAGAGGTTATTCATAGGTAGATATGTGTCAGCCTTCACTGTCGCCACGTGGTTCTCCAACTCTGCTGCTCCCGCGCCCTGAAACAGTGTAAAGGATTAAAGCTACGAGATCAGATTGTGAGGAATTGCTGGATAGGAAGTACTTGGCGGATGAGGGATGACAAAGTAGACAATTAATGGACCCTTCTTGACAGCGGTATAAGGATCTATACCGAAACGTCGCCTTTACAGTATTAAAGAAGTAGTTATCCATAAATTGTGTCTACTTTGTCAGATTGTGAGGATGTTCAAAACCAGATATGTGCTTTTCTCTGTTTTGATATCTAAGTTTTGTTTACTATTAGAAAACAAATTAGAAAACATATCTGACCATGGCCTGTCCGAATACATCGCGTCCTAAACAATACGACAACCTCAAAAGGAACATTTTGCCTGACACACTACAGTCCTGGTCACTTGTAATAGAATCACGAAGACAGCTGCATGTGTGCTAATACTTATAAAGTGAAACCAAGCCATTCCGCCCATAGGGAATATTACTTACATTACTGGCAAAAATTGTATAGTGCGCTTTTCAAGAAATGTCCAACTTTTTTTGCCAATAAACACCATAATTGAGTTTTCATCCCTCAAGTGGCGAGGACAATAGGGCAATCCCAACAGGCAGATCTCGCCACAAACAATAGGACGATCCCAACAGGCAGATCTCGCCACAAACAATAGGACGATCCCAACAGGCAGATCTCGCCACAAACAATAGGACGATCCCAACAGGCTGATCTCGCCATAAACAATAGGACGATCCCAACAGGCAGATCTCGCCATAAACAATAGGACAATCCCAACAGGCAGATCTCGCCATAAACAATAGGACGATCCCAACAGGCAGATCTCGCCATAAACAATAGGACGATCCCAACAGGCAAATCTCGCCATAAACAATAGGACAATCCCTACAGGAAGATCTCGCCACAAACAATAGAACGATCCCAACAGGCAGATCTCGCCATAAACAATAGGACGATCCCAACAGGCAGATCTCGCCACAAACAATAGGACGATCCCAACAGGCTGATCTCGCCATAAACAATAGGACGATCCCAACAGGCAGATCTCGCCATAAACAATAGGACAACCCCAACAGGCAGATCTCGCCATAAACAATAGGACGATCCCAACAGGCAGATCTCGCCATAAACAATAGGACGATCCCAACAGGCAAATCTCGCCATAAACAATAGGACAATCCCTACAGGAAGATCTCGCCACAAACAATAGAACGATCCCAACAGGCAGATCTCGCCACAAACAATAGGACAATCCCTACAGGCAGAGACCGCCTCCGTGGTCTAGTGGTAGAGCGTCCGCCCGGAGAGCGGAAGGTCCGGGGTTCAATCCCCGGCCGCGTCATACCAATAGCCGTTAAAAGATGGTACTTGTTGTAACCCTGTCTGGCGCTCGGCATTATGGGGCTAAAACAAGGACTGGTCGGCTCTGAGTCAGTATACTGTGTCTGAGTGGGATATTCATGTTAAACTGCGGCATGGTATCTCAGTGAGCTAGCACTATAAATCAGCATCAGTCCGGACTAGTACAAGCAGCCACACAAACACACACACGTACATGCACGTCGCTATATAAGTGCAATAATCTTGGACGCGATGTTAAACCCCATTTCACCTCACCTCACCTACAGGCAGATGTCGCCACAAACAATAGGGCAATCCCAACAGGCAGATCTCGCCACAAACAATAGGAAAATCCCAACAGGCAGAACAGAACTTTGAAGAACTACCCAATCCCAGTCTCTATGGAAAGATTCATTTCCCGTCCATTACTCACATGTCCGGCCAGGTTAAAATACACGTGGTTCGTGAGGTTGATGGGCGTGGCCTTGGTGGTGGTCGCTGTGTACTCGAGAGTCAAGCCGTTGTCGTCATCTAACTCATACGTCACCACCGTGGTTACCTCCCCTGGGAAGTTCTCCTCTCCGTCAGGGCTGACATACTTCAACACTAACTTATTCCCTTCTATGGTGGCATCCCAGAGCATCTGTTGGAAGCAGAATGTGGACAGTGCGGTTTAGAACCATCGTCATGCGACTTCGTGCATGAAACACTATCATGTTAATGTTTACTATTGGCTTGTGATTCTTAAACCCATACTTATGATGTACTAGTAGTAGGGATTTCATACGATTAGTCAAGTCAAGTCTTTTGTGTACAGGGAAAGTGCATATGTACATATTGCAATGGTATATGAATTCATACATAACTTGCATTATATTATTCCAGTATTTGCAAAATCTTTGTCTCATTGAATAACTTTGACATAGGTATTTACATGAGTCTCTTAGTCACCAGACAGAAGCGTTCTCAATGTATACATATTCAGACAGAAGCGTTCTCAATGTATACGTATTCAGACAGAAGCGTTCTCAATGTATACATATTCAGACAGAAGCGTTCTCAATGTATACATATTCGGATGATAGAGGAGTCTTATGTTCTTACAGGAATTACATATCAAATTAAATGATAATCTCTTCTGTCCCTATATTGGAAAAGTGAAAACGGAAAGTTTTTTGCCGTGTTGGTTCTCGCAAAGCACATGTTTTTTTCACGTTTAGTCTTCGAGCTAACCTACAAACCAAATCACGTCAGTCATGAATTAATGATATCTATTAAAAACACCATAAACACATATTCCTCCATGTTCGTTTGTTTGTTCGTTGTATAACGACGCACTCAGCAATATTCCAGCTCTATGACGACGATCTGTAAATAATCGAGTCTGGACCAGACAATCCAGTGATTGACATCATGAGCATCGATCCACGCAATTGAGATACGATGACATGCATCAACCAAGACAGCGAGCCTGACCACCCAATCCCAATAGTCGCCTCTTACTGCAAGGATAGGTTACTGAAGATAGTTCTAACTCATCTTCGTGGTTATGATGTGAATATAACAAATTACAGCTCCATGCGAAATGTATGCTCCAAGCGCTGCAATATTATTACCCACAACTAAGCTTAATGAGATTGTTGCTTCAGCTGCATTTCAGCACGCTATAAATGTAAGTCACGTGATCAAATGACGATCTCTTATTGGATACACCTGAATATCCGGTTTAGAATTGGTCACCAGCAACCGAGGCTTGTCCTAAGAGGCGACTACCGGGATCGGGTGGTGAGACTCGCTGACTTGTTTGATGCATGCCATCGTATCCCAGTTGCGTGGATCGATGCTCATGATATCAATCACTGGATTGTCTGGTCCAGACACGATTATTTACAGACCGCCATCATATAGCTGGAATATTGCTGAGTGCGGAGTATAATAACCTAAGAAATGTTAGGACTTGCTGGTCGGTCTGTGACCTGGCTGATTGTGTGCCATCATGTCACGACGGCTTGGACAGCTGCTCATGTATTCACGAACGACAGCAAATGCTTCAATGGAACAGGGACATTGGTGAACAGGACGCTTCCAGTCAATACGTGCACCCTCTTGATGCACGGAATTGGTGGCATACATGAACAAGTGAGTGTATCACGTGTTAATAGGCGTACCTTGTCAAAACCCTTAGTGCCACCGTGCACGAAGTTGTTGGCCTCCTGGCGGTCGTTGGCGTTGAGGTTGTAGGTTTTGCCGTCAAGGGCGAAGGTGGCTCCGGCAATGCGGTCAGCCACACGGCCCACAAGAGCGCCCATGTAGATGGGGTTGGCTTGGTAACCTTGCAGAGAGAGGTGACATTGGAATGTGGTTAACAGTCCTGAAGACATGTCCCAACCAGTTAACGTTGGACTTGGTCATGGTTTGAAACAAACAATAGAAATACCTATGGTGTAACAAAACATATTGTGGTCCATGAACTATAGAGTCTGACACTCATCTGTGTCCCGGCCTGTGTAGGGTGTCCCGATTGTACGGAGGGCCAGCGACAAATACCGTCAACCATGTACTGGTCTGCCTCACTCACTCACTCACTCACACCGTAGGCCGCCAAGATGTCGCAGGGATACTGACTAGGGAGTGAGACCGCCTCAGTGTCGGCCCCCTCCGTCTTCAGAGTGTGAAACCTCCTCTCTAGCTTCCCGCCATACCTCCTTACACAATTTAAATATCAATTCATAGCCGTGTGGTTCAAGTGCTCGCTCGTCACGCCGAAGGCCAGCGTTCGATTCCCCAGATTGGTACAATGTGTGAAGCCCCCATGATATGGCTGAAAATACTGATGAAGGTAGCGTCACTCACTCACTCACTCACTCACTCACTCACTCACACCTTCAATGTCTTCAAAGCCTGGGCAGATGTCCGCGACCCTCCCCGCTCTGTCTGGCACCCGGATCTCTGTGATGGTACCGCCGTAGTTGATGATGCGGACCACGACGTCGTTCTTGTTTGTCAACGTAAACCTGAAACCGGTTACAAAATACCAAAAATGCATAACAGTTGTCTATTGAAATTAAAATCATACCCTTTTCGCGAACACTTGGTGTCATCACTGATTTTCATTGGTCCGTTCATATAATTTTCACAGCTATTTTGCTTTTATGAAATCGGTGGATAATCAAGACTGGTTATTCGCTTCAAATTAACGATTTATATTTCCTATCCTTTATTTTATATTAGACAAGTCAGTATTAAAAAAATTTATAAGATGATGTTGAATTCACAATGCAACTACTTTCTTACATTAATATCGTACGGATGTTCTTCAACAATCTGTCACAAATAATATACATAATTCAGACACATAGGTTGTATCTCATGAGATTCCGATTGTGGTCCCCAATAACAAGTGCTTGCACGGCATTGTACTGTAAGGGCGCTGCGCATGTCAGGATATCAACCAAAGGTCTGTCGAGTCTAGACCGGAAGTTCCGGGCTTGGATCCCCGGTCGCGTCATACCAACAAACGTTAAAAAGATGTTTCTTGTTTCTACCCTGTCTGACGCTCGGCATTAAGGGGCTAAAACACGGACTCGGAGTCAGTATACTGTGTCTGAGTGGGGTATTCATGTTAAACTCCAGCATCGTATCTCAGTGGGCTAGCACTATTAAATCGGCATCAGCCCGGACTAGTACAAGCAGACACACAGACACATACACGTGCATGCACGTCGCTATATAAGTGCAATAATCTTGGACGCGACGTGGATTCCGACTCACCTAACCTCGAACACTGTGGAGTTCAATACAACCACGTGAAAGCAATTACTAGCATATACTACTCAAAAGTAGTCAAAGATCACCATCAAGAAGGCTGTGTGTTTAAATACCCCCCAGTCATGACAGATTAACTATCGTTATTACACACTGCCAATGTCTTGACACAAGAGCACTCATTACATCGTCTAGACTGACTCTAGAGCCTAGTCCCTCTTTAACGGCTTTATAATATCGGGACGTGTAACAAGTCTAGTGACATGCCTTGACCTGAAAATGACCTGACTGACTTTACCACAGACCTACCTGGTCACCTCTTTTCCGTCCCTCGTCTGACCGTAGCTGTTCTGTGTAACGCGCGACATGGTGGACTTGGCAGACTGTGGTGGACTGTGGTGGACTTGGCTGACTGTGGCGGACTGTGGTGGACTTGGCGAACTGTGGTAGACTGTGTTACAAGCCCGGCTCAACACGGCTTCTGACCAGGAGATGTCGCTAAAAGCACCAAGCTACCCACTTGCCCATAATCTTTAATCTCTTCTAGGTCAATGAAGACCAATTGCAGTTACTTCCCTTCCGTTTAAAAAACATAACATTAGAAGTTTAGAAGAATACAGGTTGTTAAGTTGATCATGCAAAAGTAGGGCATGTCTAGGAGTTTGGAAGTTTCGGCTCTACCTCTTGAATCTACGTGTTTGCTCTTCGGTTGACATATGGCCGAGGAGGAGCGGGGAGAACTGGTCTATCGGTCAAAATGAGAATACGTTAGCCTGGCAGTATACGTCATGTTTGGCCGGGATGTCAGTGGCGGTGGCGCCGTAGTTTATGACGCGGACAAGAACGTTGTTGTTTGTCAGGGTGTATCTGACGGAGAAACAAAATGTTAATTAATTGGTTGAAATGAAATCTTTCCCTGAGGCCGTGGTCGTTGACTCCGAGTTGTTGTGGAGTGTGACAGTTGTTCAGCAGTTGCATTAAAGAAACCGACATGAGCCGTGCCCGCGCGCAGGGGAGTAGGATCCAGTGACAGGCGGGTCCTCATCTCAAGAGAGCGGGGCAAGCTTGTTACAACAAGTATGCCAACTCTTCAGTATAAATGAGAATAATTCAACCAGGATGTGCACGTTGTTCATGTATTATTGACATCATAAAATAGGGAATAAATAGTAAAACGGCGCCTCAGAGTACATTATTACTTTGAATATACACGGACAGTTGGACACGTTATATTTAAGAAATAAACGACGAGTGGGATGTAATGTACTCCTGAATTTACTAGCAGGGCATTGTCTTCTGTATTTACCAGAAGAGTATAACAATAATATATGCATTTATAATGCGCCAAATTCCATTCACCAAGTGGATGCTCATAGCGTTACACTCTCAGGGTATAACCGTCTGTGTGGTAGCAGGGCATTGCCTTCTGTATTTACCAGAAGAGTATAACAATAATATATGCATTTATAATGCGCCAAATTCCATTCACCAAGTGGATGCTCATAGCGTTACACTCTCAGGGTATAACCGTCTGTGTGGTAGCAGGGCATTGCCTTCTGTATTTACCAGAAGAGTATAACAATAATATATGCATTTATAATGCGCCAAATTCCATTCACCAAGTGGCTGCTCATAGCGTTACACTCTCAGGGTATAACCGTCTGTGTGGTAGCAGGGCATTGCCTTCTGTATTTACCAGAAGAGTATAACAATAATATATGCATTTATAATGCGCCAAATTCCATTCACCAAGTGGATGCTCATAGCGTTACACTCTCAGGGTATAACCGTCTGTGTGGTAGCAGGGCATTGCCTTCTGTATTTACCAGAAGAGTATAACAATAATATATGCATTTATAATGCGCCAAATTCCATTCACCAAGTGGATGCTCATAGCGTTACACTCTCAGGGTATAACCGTCTGTGTGGTAGCAGGGCATTGCCTTCTGTATTTACCAGAAGAGTATAACAATAATATATGCATTTATAATGCGCCAAATTCCATTCACCAAGTGGCTGCTCATAGCGTTACACTCTCAGGGTATAACCGTCTGTGTGGTAGCAGGGCATTGCCTTCTGTATTTACCAGAAGAGTATAACAATAATATATGCATTTATAATGCGCCAAATTCCATTCACCAAGTGGATGCTCATAGCGTTACACTCTCAGGGTATAACCGTCTGTGTGGTAGCAGGGCATTGCCTTCTGTATTTACCAGAAGAGTATAACAATAATATATGCATTTATAATGCGCCAAATTCCATTCACCAAGTGGCTGCTCATAGCGTTACACTCTCAGGGTATAACCGTCTGTGTGGTAGCAGGATATTGCCTTCTGTATTTAGTGCATCACTTGCTTGTTAGCGGTGTTGGAACCTACACCGAAACGTGGCTCCTAATTGTAATAAAAAGTTTATCCATATACCCTATCCTTACTTATTCAGTAAAACGATATGGGTGGCTATATTAGGTTTGTTTGCTTTTTGTTTAACGCCTCGATCAGCTCTATGACGGCGCTCTTTAAATAATCTAATGACCCGAAATTACGATAGATGGCATGCATTCAGTTAAGTCACCACGCCTGACTTCCCCATCCATTTAGTCGCCATGTACAAGTATAGATTGCTGGGGACCTATATTCTTACCCGGAATCCCCAGGTTTCTATAATTAGTAGCAAGGAATTCCATTCTGTATTAGGTAACTGGGGCCAGTGGGTTAAGGTGATGCAAATTGCAGTTGTCTCCCTTAGTTGTGCCCGAGTCAACTGATCGTGGGTTAGAATCCGATGAACTGTTGAACCTGCAAGTAGCTGACACACAAACAGCTGTAAACACATGCGTCCTGTATAGAGATACTTACGTGTGTAGGGTGTTGTTTTCTTTTGTTTGTTGTTTAACGCCGCCCTCAGCAATATTCCAGCTATATGACGGCGGTCTGTAAATAATCGAGTCTGGACCAGACAATTCAGTGATTGACATCATGAGCATCGATCCAAGCAATTGGGATACGATGACATGCATCAACCAAGTCAGCGAGTCTGACCACCCGATCCCGTCAGTCGCCTCTTATGACAAGCATGGCCGCCTATTACGGCAAGCATGGGTTGCTGAAGACTTGTTCTACCCCGGATGTTCACGGGCCACACACACCAGCTTGACTCTTGGGAGTTTCTTCAGCTTCGGTCTCGCCCATCACAGAAGCACATTAGGGACATGTACAGGTGACTTTGTTCGAAATAGGCCGCTGTTCATTAAACAGGAAATGGGTACATGTTAACAGTCTAGCGCACTAGACAACATTGGATGTATACTCCCCAGGAAGCTGAGAATGAATATCTAGCGCACATTGATCAATTGACACATGTAATAATGTGATCTAACATGGTCCAAGCGCATTTGAGAGGTTATACAATGGAAAGTGCGCTATACAAATATATCAGTGAATTGATGAACAATACAACAGAGGGTGGCTCCTGCACAGGCGTCACAAAAGTCAGGAAGTACGGCAGTTACGGTCGTCTTAGCGCTACGATTGTCTCAAATATGTGTCGACGTGTGGAAGTTACGATTGTCTTTGTGCTACAGTCGTCGTACATCTGTGCGCATGCATGGTCATGTATTGAAGTTACGGTCGTCTTGGTTCTACGATCGTCGTACATCTGTGGTAAAATATGGAAGTTACGGTCGTCTTGGTTCTACGATCGTCGTACATCTGTGGTAAAATATGGAAGTTACGGTCGTCTTGGTTCTACGATCGTCGTACATCTGTGGTAAAGTATGGCAGTCACGGTCGTCTTTGTGCTACAGTCGTCGTACATCTGTGGTAAAGTATGGCAGTCACGGTCGTCTTGGTTCTACGATCGTCGTACATCTGTGGTAAAGTATGGCAGTTACGGTCGTCTTGGTTCTACGATCGTCGTACATCTGTGGTAAAGTATGGCAGTTACGGTCGTCTTGGTTCTACGATCGTCGTACATCTGTGGTAAAGTATGGCAGTTACGGTCGTCTTGGTTCTACGATCGTCGTACATCTGTGGTAAAGTATGGCAGTTACGGTCGTCTTGGTTCTACGATCGTCGTACATCTGTGGTAAAGTATGGCAGTTACGGTCGTCTTGGTCCTACGATCGTCGTACATCTGTGGTAAAGTATGGCAGTCACGGTCGTCTTGGTTCTACGATCGTCGTACATCTGTGGTAAAGTATAGCAGTTACGGTCGTTATGGTTCTACGATCGTCGTACATCTGTGGTAAAGTATGGCAGTCACGGTCGTCTTGGTTCTACGATCGTCGTACATCTGTGGTAAAGTATAGCAGTTACGGTCGTCTTGGTTCTACGATCGTCGTACATCTGTGGTAAAGTATAGCAGTTACGGTCGTCTTGGTTCTACGATCGTCATACATCTGTGGTAAAGTATAGCGGTCACGGTCGTCTTGGTTCTACGATCGTCGTACATCTGTGGTAAAGTATGGCAGTCACGGTCGTCTTGGTTCTACGATCGTCGTACATCTGTGGTAAAGTATGGCAGTTACGGACGTCTTGGTTCTACGATCGTCGTACATCTGTGGTAAAGTATGGCAGTCACAGGCGTCTTGGTTCTACGATCGTCGTACATCTGTGGTAAAGTATGGCAGTCACGGTCGTCTTGGTTCTATGATCGTCGTACATCTGTGGTAAAGTATGGCAGTTACGGTCGTCTTGGTTCTACGATCGTCGTACATCTGTGGTAAAGTATGGCAGTCACGGTCGTCTTGGTTCTACGATCGTCGTACATCTGTGGTAAAGTATGGCAGTTACGGTCGTCTTGGTTCTACGATCGTCGTACATCTGTGGTAAAGTATGGCAGTTACGGTCGTCTTGGTTCTACGATCGTCGTACATCTGTGGTAAAGTATGGCAGTTACGGACGTCTTGGTTCTACGATCGTCGTACATCTGTGGTAAAGTATGGCAGTCACGGTCGTCTTGGTTCTACGATCGTCGTACATCTGTGGTAAAGTATGGCAGTTACGGTCGTCTTGGTTCTACGATCGTCGTACATCTGTGGTAAAGTATGGCAGTCACGGACGTCTTGGTTCTACGATCGTCGTACATCTGTGGTAAAGTATGGCAGTCACGGTCGTCTTGGTTCTACGATCGTCGTACATCTGTGGTAAAGTATGGCAGTTACGGTCGTCTTGGTTCTACGATCGTCGTACATCTGTGGTAAAGTATAGCAGTTACGGTCGTCTATGTTCTACGATCGTCGCACATCTGTGGTAAAGTATAGCGGTCACGGTCGTCTTGGTTCTACGATCGTCGTACATCTGTGGTAAAGTATGGCAGTCACGGTCGTCTTGGTTCTACGATCGTCGTACATCTGTGGTAAAGTATGGAAGTTACGGTCGTCTTGGTTCTACGATCGTCGTACATCTGTGGTAAAGTATGGCAGTCACGGTCGTCTTGGTTCTACGATCGTCATACATCTGTGGTAAAGTATGGCAGTCACGGTCGTCTTGGTTCTACGATCGTCGTACATCTGTGGTAAAGTATGGCAGTTACGGTCGTCTTGGTTCTACGATCGTCGTACATCTGTGGTAAAGTATAGCAGTTACGGTCGTCTATGTTCTACGATCGTCGCACATCTGTGGTAAAGTATAGCGGTCACGGTCGTCTTGGTTCTACGATCGTCGTACATCTGTGGTAAAGTATGGCAGTCACGGTCGTCTTGGTTCTACGATCGTCGTACATCTGTGGTAAAGTATAGCAGTTACGGTCGTCGGCAGTTACGGTTCTACGATTTCGGTTAGTCTTAGCGCTATGAGAGTTGTAATTAAGGCTGTATTGAAGTATGACCGTTCGCCCGTCCGATTACGCTTCCTACCCGCGCTCATGGGTTTCACCAAGGCGGTGACACGCTGTGATGAAACTGGAATACTGTTCAAAGTGGCGCTAAACCCGGCTAACTCACTCACTCACTTCATTAACTCAACTACAAAGGTGTTACAACAAAATATATTTATTACAGTAATGACAGCATGTAATGATATAATACAAATATACCCAAAATAATATCGTCAAGTGTCGTTTATCTGTAACCATGGAAACAATGGCACCTCCAGCCAGTCACACTCCAGACAGAGCTATGACGTCATGACTCCAAACCGATAGGTGGTGCTCTGACGGTACGTCTCTCCTGGATGTAGGATGGTGCTGGGGAACTTGGGCTAAACAAATTAGAATTAAAGCTGAAGACTTGTTCAATGAGAGTGTGTTGTTTGTTGTAGTAACGCCGCACTCAGCTATATTCCAGATCTATGACGGCAGTCTGTAAATAATCGAGTCTGGACCAGATAATACAGTGATTGACATCATGAGCATCAATTTGGATACGCAGACATGCATCAACCAAGTCAGCGAGCCTGACCCGATCCCGTTAGTCGCCCCTTACGACAAGCATGCGGTGCCGGGGACCAGTTCTACCCGGATATTCAGGGGTATCCTAAAAGAGATCGGCATTTGATCACGTGACTTATATTGATAGCGTGATAAAGTGCAGCTGCAAAAAACTCATTAAGATTAGATCTCAGTTCTCCCCAAAGATCTGAGGACGACCTTTCACCCGACCAATCAGAGCCTCGCTTACAAGATCGGGAAAGTCACAGTCGGAACGTGTTTTCTAATCATGCAACGGGGGGTCATGCTCGGTGACTTGGTTGATGCATGTCTTTGTATCCCATTTGCAGATATCAATCACTGGGCCATCTGCCCCATGCTCGATTATTTTCAGACCGCGGTCACATAGGTGGAATATCTCTTCATATGGATAATGATACGTTTTCGTGAAAACGCTAAACAATCATATAAGAATAATTATTATATCATAAAGAAAATGAATCTGTGACCAACTTTGTCAGAAATGTGTCAACTCACGTTGTGGACGCTGTCGGGGTAGTGTTGAGCCTCGAGACAGAACGCGGAGTACCTCCCATACACCGCCCCTCCCTTCCCGGGGTTGTTGAGCCAGTGCCCTGTGTAGAACATAAGGGCAGGCTCGGTGGTGGAACACTCGAAGTACCGGCCCGACCCTGGGTGTTCGAATCTGTGGAGAAAACAACGTGAGATGAGTGAGTGAATGTTGTTTAACGCCGAAGTCAGCAATATTCCAACTACATCTGTTAATAAACTGGAGTCTGGACCAGGCACACCAGTGACTGATAGCATGACCTCATTCCACGCCACCAAGGCACAATACGTCACAGATCTCGTTCCTCGGCTCTTACCACAAGCATGGGATGCGATGGTCCTGATCTTCCGGCATGAACCATCACATTGCAAATAGCGGAAACATTGTACCAATGGTAATGTGGTCTGTGTAACCATGGCGATGTGGCATCTGTAACCATGGTGATGAGGTGTGTAGGCCTGGTCCCATTATTAAAGGAGAATCATTTACTTTTATCTTGTTGTTCATGTCCAGCGAACAATAACTGTCGGGGTTACCAAATGAACATCAGGTGGTCGGCCGCTTACCTGGCGGCAAACTCTTTGTTCCCCGTCACCTGCAGGTTGTAATTACAGGTGAAGCCTCTGCCCAGCTCGGGATTGTGCAGCCGGTCACCAACACGGGTCGGGGTCCGGAGGTCTTGGGGCTGACCAGCCACTTCTTTGATTTCACCTGCATATATATATACAACATGTACAGTGGAACCGCAATTCCAGTGAGTGTGGTTAACCCTGCTTTTAGCAAAATTCCAGAAATATCATGGCGGGGGACACCAGAAATAGGCTTCACACATTGTACCCATGCCGGGAATCGAACCCGGGCCTTCAGCGTGAGGAACGAACGATTTAACCACAAGGCTATCCCAACCCCCCGAACACCTTACACAGTGAGTGAGTGAGTATGGTTTTACGCTGCTTTAAGCAATATTCCAGCAATATCACGGCGGGGGACACCAGAAATGGGCTTCATATATTGTATCCATGTGGGGAATCGAACCCGGGGCTTAGGAGTGACGAGCGAACGCTTTAACCACTAGACTACCCCACCGACCCTCATCTTATACAGTCGAACCCCGCTAGTCTGCACCCCGATGATCACGAATGTGGGGCATATTGTATACTTCAATGGAATACAATACTACTTCAACTACAAGCCTATTAATCCGAACATACGTGTATGTTTAAAGACACTGCTTTACTTGTGGTTAATACACACTGCTTTACTTGTGGTTAATACACACTACTTTACTTGTGGTTAATACACACTACTTTACTTGTCGTTAATACACACTGCTTTACTTGTGGTTAATACACACTACTTTACTTGTCGTTAATACACACTACTTTACTTGTTGTTAAAACACTATCCTTTACTTGTCGTTAATACACACTACGTTTCTTATTGTTAAAACACACTCTTTTACTTGTCGTTAATACACACTACTTTACTTATTGTTAAAACACACTCCTTTACTTGTCGTTAATACACACTACTTTACTTGTTGTTAAAACACTATCCTTTACTTGTCGTTAATACACACTACTTTTCGTATTGTTAAAACACACTCTTTTACTTGTCGTTAATACACACTACTTTACTTATTGTTAAAACACACTCCTTTACTTGTCGTTAATACACACTACTTTACTTGACGTTAAAACACACTACTTTACTTGTCGTCAATACACACTACTTTATTTGTGGTTAATACACACTCCTTTACTTGTGGTTAATACAAACTACTTTACTTGTCGTTAATACACTCTACTTTACTTGTCGTTAATACACACTGCTTAACTTGTCGTTAATACACACTGCTTTACTTGTCGTTAATACACACTACTTTACTTGTCTTTAATACACACTACTTTACTTGTTGTTAAAACACACTCCTTTACTTGTCGTTAATACACACTACTTTACTTATTGTTAAAACACACTCCTTTACTTGTCGTTAATACACACTACTTTACTTGACGTTAAAACACACTACTTTACTTGCCGTTAATACACACTACTTTACTTGTCGTTAATACACACTCCTTTACTTGTGGTTAATACACACTACTTTACTTGACGCAGTGCCATCCGGATTCATGATGGTTCAGATTACCACCATCAATGTCTTAAATGCAGATAAAGTGGTTGCAGACTGTATACAGTCTATGTGTATGCACCTGTTGGTATATAGAGGTTATTCATAGGTAGATATGTGTCAGCCTTCACTGTCGCCACGTGGTTCTCCAACTCTGCTGCTCCCGCGCCCTGAAACAGTGTAAAGGATTAAAGCTGCGAGATCAGATTGTGAGGAATTGCTGGATAGGAAGTACTTGGCGGATGAGGGATGACAAAGTAGACAATTAATGGACCCTTCTTGACAGCGGTATAAGGATCTACACCGAAACGTCGCCTTTACAGTATTAAAGAAGTAGTTATCCATAAATTGTGTCTTCTTTGTCAGATTGTGAGGATGTTCAAAACCAGATATGTGCTTTTCTCTGTTTTGATATCTAAGTTTTGTTTACTATTAGAAAACAAATTAGAAAACATATCTGACCATGGCCTGTCCGAATACATCGCGTCCTAAACAATACGACAACCTCAAAAGGAACATTTTGCCTGACACACTACAGTCCTGGTCACTTGTAATAGAATCACGAAGACAGCTGCATGTGTACTAATACTTATAAAGTGAAACCAAGCCATTCCGCTCATAGGGAATATTACTTACAGTACTGGCAAAAATTGTATAGTGCGCTTTTCAAGAAATGTCCAACTTTTTTTGCCAATAAACACCATAATTGAGTTTTCATCCCTCAAGTGGCGAGGACAATAGGGCAATCCCAACAGGCAGATCTCGCCACAAACAATAGGACAATCCCAACAGGCAGATCTCGCCATAAACAATAGGACGATCCCAACAGGCAGATCTCGCCACAAACAATAGGACAATCCCAACAGGCAGATCTCGCCATAAACAATAGGACAATCCCCACAGGCAGAGACCGCCTCCGTAGTCTAGTGGTAGAGCGTCCGCCCGGAGAGCGGAAGGTCCGGGGTTCGATCCCCGGCCGCGTCATACCAATTGCCGTTAAAAGATGGTACTTGTTGTTACCATGTCTGGCGCTCGGCATTAAGGGGCTAAAACAAGGACTGGTCGGCTCTGAGTCAGTATACTGTGTCTGAGTGGGATATTCATGTTAAACTGCGGCATGGAATCTCAGTGAGCTAGCACTATAAATCAGCATCAGTCCGGACTAGTACAAGCAGCCACACAAACACACACACGTACATGCACGTCGCTATATAAGTGCAATAATCTTGGACGCGACGTTAAACCCCATTTCACCTCACCTACAGGCAGATGTCGCCACAAGCAATAGGGCAATCCCAACAGGCAGATCTCGCCACAAACAATAAGAAAATCCCAACAGGCAGATCTCGCCACAAACAATAGGAAAATCCCATCAGGCAGATCTCGCCACAAACAATAGGAAAATCCCAACAGGCAGAACTCGCCATAAACAATAGGACAATCCCTACAGGCAGATCTCGCCATAAACAATAGGGCAATCCCATGACGGGTGAGGTCAGAACGACAATAACGAAAACTTCATTCAATTGAACTTTGAAGAACTACCCAATCCCAGTCTCTATGGAAAGGGATTCATTTCCCGTCCATTACTCACATGTCCGGCCAGGTTAAAATACACGTGGTTCGTGAGGTTGATGGGCGTGGCCTTGGTGGTGGTCGCTGTGTACTCGAGAGTCAAGCCGTTGTCGTCATCTAACTCATACGTCACCACCGTGGTTACCTCCCCTGGAAAGTTCTCCTCTCCGTCAGGGCTGACATACTTCAACACTAACTTATTCCCTTCTATGGTGGCATCCCAGAGCATCTGTTGGAAGCAGAATGTGGACTGTGCGGTTTATAGTGAGTGACTAAGTTGGGTTTAATGCCGCTTTTAACAGTATTCCAGTTATATAACGGCGTGTCAGCTTAATGTGGGAGGAAAGCCCGAAGTGATGCAGGTGTCAGACGTTTACCACTTTGGTGAAACCCACGAGATCGGGTATGGTGCTGACAAACCTAGAAACATAATTGGGGCGAACCGGGATTCGAACCCACGATCATAGGTTTCTGGCGTGCCCAAGGGACGCAACTCTGCACAGCGAATCGGAGCCACCCATGCCCCAAGTCCGGTTTAGAACCATCGGGATGCGACATCGTGCACGAAACACCATCATGTTAATGTTTACTACTTGCTAGTGATTCACAAACCCTATTCGAGATATGGTCAGGATCGTATGGACTTCTTATGACTATTTAAGCGCCATCTGGGGGAAGAACTCGCTGAGCAGGGGTGCGACAGTGCACACGACCCACACAGGAACACAAAACCAGGGTAGCTGAACAGTGAGAACAGTCAGCCGCAGAGATGTGCATCTGTTTGTCGTCCGTATTGTACCTATCCTAGCTACTACAGATTATCTTATTTTCTGGTTAAATTGGTGATAATCTTGTTCTTGTGAATTTCAGTTACCCTATCTGGACAGAATTATATTATCCATGAAGATCCGGGTTAGAATAGGTCTTCAGCGACCCAGGCTTGCGTTAAAAGGCGACTATGATTGTCGTAAGAGGAGATTGACGGGATCGGATGGTCAGGCTCATTGACTTGTTTGATGCCTGTCATCGTATCCCAATTGCGTGGATCGATGCTGATGTCAATCACTGGATGGTCTGGTCTAGACTCGAATATTTACAGACCGCTGTCATATGCCTGGAATATTGCTGATGCGGCATTAAATAACAAACAAACAAACAAACAAGACTTGATGATTTAGAAAGCTAAACTATTGATGACTACGGCGTATAACAACATTCACACACTCACAAGGAGTGTCTGATATATACAGAGACAGAAATACCCCAGGACTCTAATAGAGTCCATGTTATAGTGAACATAACGTTACTGAATGACAACAAATACAATGCTCAGATGGAATAGGGGCATCGATAAACTGGAAGGTTCAGATCAATCAATGCCACTCTCCTAATGGACGGAGGAATTGCTAAAATACATGAACAGGGGCGGCTCCAGGATATTTTAAAAAGGGGATGTTCACAGTAAGATTTTAGGTATTTAATGTCTGGGGATGAATACTTTAACATTCCCTCAAGATCATCCCCTCAATGAACAACAGGGTGTATCCCGTGTTACAAGCCGTACCTTGTCAAAGCCCTTGGTGCCACCGTGCAGGAAGTTGGGGGCCTCCTGCAGGTCGTTGGCGTTGAGGTTGTAGGTTTTGCCGTCAAGGTCGAAGGTGGCTCCGGCAATGCGGTCAGCCACACGGCCCACAAGAGCGCCCATGTAGATGGGGTTGGCTTGGTAACCTTGCAGAGAGAGGTGACGTTAGATTGTGGTCAGCAGTCCTGAAGACCAGACGTCTAGATGACCTTTTGGTTATTTGGATATTTTACTCATGGGTTGGATTTAGATAGGGTAGCCACAAGGGTATTCTCATATTTTTACCCATCTGTTTCTTCACAATTGGGTATTTTAACTTAAACAATCCCCTCAAATCATAAAAAACTATGTGAATAGTAGTACACCTGTCTGCGTCTGCTTGTGGCTCCCTCTCCGGGAAGCCATTTTTGTCTGCAAAACCTAGCATTGTGTGAAAGGCGCTTTAAGTCACCAATCAGTGACTGTTTAAGATACATGTACATTGACTTGGCACAATGTGCTTTTCAACTGGCATCTATCAGCATGTCTTTAAGTGGCGATCGGCTGATACACAATCATTTTATCTTACAGTTGTAATATACGCATTGATTTTATTTCAATATCGTTTTTGCCGCGTATCTGATACACTAGGATTTGATTTATTTAATGCACAGACCCACTTACTCACTCACCCACCCACTCACCAACCCACACACCTATACATTCACCCACTCACTCACTCACTCACTCACTCACCCACTCACCAACCCACACACCTATACACTCACCCACTCACTCACTCACTCACACCTTCCATGTCTTCAAAGCCTGGGCAGATGTCCGCGACCCTCCCCGCTCTGTCTGGCACCCGGATCTCTGTGATGGTACCGCCGTAGTTGATGATGCGGACCACGACGTCGTTCTTGTTGGTCAACGTAAACCTACAAAATACCAAAAATAGAACCCTTTTCGGTACACAAAAACAGCATCACCCGTATAACGAGTTGTCAGTGATGTGAAACTAACAGCGTATAAAAAGTATGACACACCCTAGGTTATCCTCCAGTACACAAGTAATTATGCAAAACAGGATGTTAAATTAATTCACAATGAACAATGTCGGTCTTTTTTTTAAATCTGTTACAACCCATTAATAATTCAGACCCAGACCCATATAATATATCCCCTGGAGACAAAAGTCCCCACTAACATCAGCTGGTCATTGTACATGCCGACAGCGTTGTTCATGATGTTATAACATCAACCAATGGTCTGACGAGGACAAGACGTTTTTACAGGCCGCCCGTCCTGGCGAAGGACGAACACTGCTGACTGTGGCCTCAATATCACCATATAACACAACTGTTACGCATCATAACCTGTCGGGCAAAAGAAAGTATACACCCATGTTTCATGGTTTGGTAAAATAAAACGATTTTACGGCGCCGCTTTTAGCAATATTCCAGCAATATCACGGCGGGGGACACCAGAAATGGGCTTCACACATTGTACCCATGTCGGGAATCGAACCCGGTTTTCCAGCGTGGCGAGCAAACGCTTTAACCACAAGGCTACCCGGCCGCCCCTACAAGGAATGTTTATTCGATGGTGTTGTATTTGATTTGATATCATGGGCGATATCACATGCATCATCTCAATCGTAATCTCACAACAGGTCACGTGCACATGGCGTTCCAGGGGTCGCAGTTTCACAGTACACCGTATGGAGCATGTTGTCACGTGCACATGGCGTTCCAGGGGTCGCAGTTTCACAGTACACCGTATTGAGCATGTTGTCACGTGCACATGGCGTTCCAAGGGTCGCAGTTTCACAGTACACCGTATTGAGCATGTTGTCACGTGCACATGGCGTTCCAGGGGTCGCAGTTTCACAGTACACCGTATTGAGCATGTTGTCACGTGCACATGGCGTTCCAAGGGTCGCAGTTTCACAGTACACCGTATTGAGCATGTTGTCACGTGCACATGACGTTCCAGGGGTCGCAGTTTCACAGTACACCGTATTGAGCAGAGTCAAAGGTGGCTGTCCAAGCGTATACTTCCCTTTCCCCGACTGTTCAGTAATTACACAGTGACAATGTCTGTACACATGAAACTCATTCTAGACTGGACACTAGTGCCTAGTTGCCGTAAAAGGACTATGCTTGTCGTAAGAGGCGAGTAACGGGATCGGGTGGTCAGGCTCGCTGACTTGGTTGAAACATGTCATAGATCCCAGTTGCGTGGATCGATGCTCATGATATCAATAACTGGATTGTCTGGACCAGACTCGATTATTTACAGACCGCCGTCAAATAGCTGGATTATTGCTGAGTGCGGCGTAAGACAATTTAACAAACCAACCAACTAGAGCCTTGTCTCTCTTTAACGACAGTATGTAAACGGGACGTGTAGCAAGTCTAGTGACATGCCTTGACCTGAAGCTGACCTGACTTTACCACAGACCTACCTGGTCACCTCGCTTCCGTCCCTCGTCTGACCGTAGCTGTCCTGTGTAACGCGCGACATAGTGGACTTGGCAGACTGTGGCGGACTGTGGCGTAGATCTAGCTCCTGACCAGACGATATGTCTCTGAATGCACCCAGCTTCCTACTTGCACGACCGGCCTGATACAAGTTATTGCAGTTATCTCCCTTCGGTGCACTGTCCTTTTTTTCATTTAATTCATAACATCAAACATTCTCCTTGTCTGTTCGGAAACTGATGGACTCTGCTACATATTGATGATGTTCTTGCATCCAGTGTTGTCAATAGCAAACTTGAAGGATTGGATTTCCATGTTTAGTTTAAGAACAACAACATTTATTGGAGATCCACTTTTCACGATTTGACATATTTTAACCTTGCTCTGTGGAAACATAGGGTGTTAACCAAAGGAAATTCAGTGTTTAAAAGTGGAAAGTGTATATCCACGTCTGTAGATGACCAAATGGCGGTGTGATCTTGCACCTGAAAAACATATTGTGTTTGCCGTTTTTTCTGCAATCCGGTGGCAAAAATATATGCGATATAAAGTTAGTTCCTATACATATTACATACGTGAAGTTAATAGGCTTTAATTATCCAGTGTATATCTCCATTATATAAACAATGATTATTTTTTCCGTACGTATGATGTATATATACTCATTTTCATAATTATAGTTAGTCCCCCTGTACTAACACGCAATGTATATAGCTGGGGGTGACAATAATAAATACAAGGTTCGGATGAAAACAAACAAAATACTTAATTCAGCTTTATTGTTCATAGAAGGAAAGTGTGAAATATACGAAAAACATGTACACTTGTTTAGCGTTACGATACATGTTCCGTCTCTTCGTGCGAGGTAATATTTTCTAGTGGTATAATTTGATGGACTATTTAGCTTACCTCCCCATTCTTCGAAAGCGCCACCTACAATCCATTTTCCAAGATGTCGTACGACGGTCACCTTTCAAAGAGACAGAGAACAGATGATGGAATGCTCGGAATGCCTGGATCAATGGTATCTGCAACATGCTGTTCAGAACAGATTTTCCTTGTTGTTAAATGTTCTGCGTTCACTTTTTTAAATTTCCGGTTGTTTGGTTGAAAATGTAAAAGTAGGTCAGGTCTAGGCGTTGGTAGTCGTCCGCGCCCCAGTAATCTACGTTTTTCTATTTGGTTGAAGATTTTGCTACCTGTAAATGCCTTTGAAATCCATCCTTAACAAGAAAGCGGTCTAATGCAATATGTTTCATGAATATGCTTGTAAAATAGTGTAGAGGGGTATAGAAATAGGTCAAAATCTGTAAAAGGTGTAGACTGCATAGGAAAGTGGTTCCCATGATCCTCTTCGAGCGGCATGGTTTCCGGCCATGTTGGTCGTCATAAGATTTCATTGTTCAATCCGTATTCAGATATCCTCCTTTTCACCTGCTGAATGATTGATTTCTTCATTGATTGTGGATAAAAGTTTGCTCTAAATTTCATATTTAGATGGACGGCAATTAAAATTAGACCACATAAAATGGATGATAAAGAGGAAGTGAAGCCAAAGGCCAGTAAATCTTAATTTTTTTGTTACACCTACATAATCAGTTGTATAATCTTTTAGACTTTGAAACTGAAATAACTGCTTTTGCATTAGCTTCCATACATCGGCAGTCGACATTCAAAATAATGAAGTAAAGATTCAAGGCTCCACTTAGGCATTTCAGCCCCATTAGTTCTGCCAATATTATGATTTATGCTTTCCTGATTGGAATAGCAGCTTACATGGCTAGTCAAGGCATTCCCATCGTGTTGAAACCAGTTTTCAAATTTCCAGATGGGTATAGTGTCTAACTGACAGTCCCAGGTCGTCAAAATGTGTTTTATAATTGATGTTGTGATGCACCTAGAAACAGCACATGCATCTAAGTAGCAATATGTTTCAGTGGAATTAATATGATTCAATGGGTGTGATACATTGGGAACAATCATCAGTCTCTGCCCATCTTCCCGAGGCAAGAGAGTTAACTGACTTTAAAAGTCCAGTTTCCACCCTTGCCGAACTAGGCTGGTATTATGGAGTTACATTTCGGCTGGGCTAACGAGTCTATACATAGTCCAATCAAAATCGCGCACTGAAATCAAAATCTGGTTCGTAAACTGTCGTGCAGATTTCGGTTGATTGCTGGATTGCAAAGCATGTGCACTGCCAACTCGTCAGCAGATATTTTCCAAATCTTATGTTTTTAATCAAGGTGCTCACATGATTTGATGCATTTCGCTATGTAAGGCCCATTTTATCACAATATAGATCTTGATTATCGATCAGATCGTCCTGACTGGGCGCCACCATTTTGTGTGAAGCAAACACAAGTGACACGTGAAGTAGAATCTGATTAGTCCATAGGAGAGGCTTATAAGGGACATAACTGGTAATAGCCACTGGTGGCGCTACGATCGAGCCCAGTAATTCCAGCCTAGTTTGGCCCCGGGAAGATGGTCTGTGCCTAAACTTGAGTCTACTAGATGATTGTTCCCAATGACCAACTTCAGTAACCAACACACTTTGTTCTTGCAAAATGAATATATATATATATATATATGAAGTTTCACATATGCGTTTTCACAACAGGATATCCACTTCATAATTGTTTTATTGGCAAGTAACTTAGAAAACACATTTTCTTATATTGTTATTGATTTCACCTATCAACTAACTTGTCATGTGGGACAGGACGCCATATTTCTTTTTAAAACTGCATTTTATACAGTAGTTCCATATGAAGGGTTTTTATTTATATGGTCACAGACATTTATCATTGTTATGACAAACTATTCTAGTGGCTCCTTAACCATGTTAACATAATTAATGCTTTATAAGAAGTTTTTCAAGTCGAAGCCAACCCTCTCTTTGAGATTGAGAACGCTGGTCTCCTTCAAAATGCCCAAAATGTGCTCCCAATAACGTACCAGTAACGGTTTTATCAGACAAACCTTGGTTTACACAATGTCCACTGAGACATGTTTGATAGTTGTACATGTTAAATGTTTTGACTGATTGACATTAAGATTTCGTTATATGTTGATCAAGTTGATCTGTTAATAGCAAACATGTGAACAATATTCTTACTACAATCCTACATTAACCATGTACATGGTGTAGGCTAGAATTCCCTTAACTACCTAACCCTTCAATGTTTACTGATACATCATTTGTTTCTGTGTTGTAGGAAAAATTTGATGATCCGCATAAACCCGCACCATCTTGTGTGGTGCATGTGCGAGGCCTGTCAGAGTCGGCTATAGAAGCAGATCTGGTAGAAGCTGTCCAGCACTTTGGAACTGTCAGGTATAGACGCCGTGTTATATAAATGTTGCATTCTACACTGGTGTCACATATCTGTAATGAAAATGATAATGCTATTATTGATATCACATAAAATAATGTAGATTTATCTATACTGAATACTAAGTATGTAGCTACACAGAATGTTAAGACATTCTCATGAAGCACCTTTATATTGATCCATTACATTTTGTTCCACAGGAACAGATTTATAAAGTTGATCTACAAGTTTTACTCAGAATGAGAATGGCTTCATTGTAATGGGTAAAAGTATGAAAGTTGTCAAATATTCTCACATTTTCTTTCAGAGATGTGATTATGATGCCAAGAAAGAGACAAGCACTCATAGAATTCGAGGTAAAGGCTGTGAGGATAGTGTGGAACCTAGTCCTGCTAGTACAGTATGGGGTAGTTTCTTTAATTTACAGCACATTTTGTGAACTAAGGTATCCTGAAAATGCTTCAGATGAGTGAGGTCTTTGCAAGTTAATATCTGATGTTCCTAGCAAGAGTCATACTAATCTCTGTAGTTCACAGATTGATAAGGTTCATAATCAGAATATAAGATATTTGCCACAAAAAGCATGTACAGGTCCCTAGATCATGTATTATTAGCATATATGGACCAACCATTGGGAAAGTAGAATCTTTATCCTGCTAGGGAAAGCTATGAAAAAGATCACTGTCTCGGGGTCTGTCAAGATAAGAAGTTAGATTGTTTTGCTATTAAGTTTTTATTTGACATGAGTTCTTTGATAACCATGAATTAATCTGTGCATGTTTTCTGTTACAGAAAATCACTGGTGCACGGAACTGTGTAGATTATGCTCAGGTACGATTTATTTTCCAATATAGATACGCCTGAATGATTCATTTGTATTTCATCATCAAGATGAAAGTAATGTAATAAAACTTTTCTCTATTAACGTGAATGTTTTGTCAACATGATGTATATTTCTGGTTCTATTTCCATGTTTTGACATTTCAGACTAGTGCTATTTACGTGGCAGCTCAGCCTGCATTCTTCAACTTCTCCACAAGCCAAAAGATTCAGAGACCTGGGTATGTATGCCCTGTTAAATATTAACATAACCCTGATGTTAAACATCACAAATTTAAGGGCTCCCACAATTCCCAGATGATAGGAGCAAACGTCAGGGACCATCCTTCATTTTGTACACTGAAGGTTGTGGGCAGACACTAGACATCGTCCATCATGCCATGCTATAGTCGCATTGTTCCTTAACTCTGTGTGAGTAATTTACTCCGAATAAACAAAGGCATTTATGCAAATCCATGAAAGCATGTTTAGATTTTATATTAAGATTTTATATTAAGATGATTATGAAAATGAGCAACATTAAATGCTAACATCCGTAATATTTGTAAGGCATGGTAAGGTGTTCTCTGTGGTTATGGAACTTGCTCTGTGAACAGTGTGTGGTATTGTCACTCATGTGACAACTTGTCTGATGTGATCTAGCCTTATGGATATGTTGCCTAAAGCAATTCTGATCTGTTTAGTTATGTTACATGTGTCCCTGTATTGGTAAGATGACTGCATCCTGTTGCAGAGACCCTGAGGATACCCGACCTGCGAACCACGTGCTGCTGTTCACCATCCTCAACCCTCAGTACCCCATCACAGTGGTAGGTTCATCTAATTTCACTTGGAATGACCACATGTTGGCAAGTGTACACGCTCATCTCTCTATCCTGCCGGTGGATATGACTTTGTCATATAGCATTCCCAGGTTCACTTGGGGAATTCAGCAGAATGTCCCACAATGCTTGTCACAGACAGCTGGGAGGGGCGGGGTTGTCTTGTGCTCCTAAGATGAATAGTTCTGTCAGTTGCTCTGTCTAGTTGTCATAATGTATGGATGGGTGTTGACAGTTATGTACCACTGTGAGCCTAGTTTGGTTTCCCTGCTGCTGTGACACAAGTGTTATATTGCTGGTGTGATGTACAAGTTGCAACATCAACACTCTTGGTTTCAGGATGTGATGCACACTATCTGCAGTCCATATGGACAAGTTCTCAGAATTGTCATCTTCAAGAAGAATGGTGTTCAGGCTATGGTCGAGTATCCTTTGTCTTATCTCAGCTGGTGATGAGATTTGGTGTTGAAAATAAATTCATGGGAAAATGCTCATTGCAAAAGTCACTCCCACCTATTTGAATTTCTAGCAATCGTTTTCCTGACATTTGTATTGTATCCAGGGACTTACCTAAACCTGCACAGAGGTCGATATTTGGTCCCAAGTCTTCAGCAAATGTTGATACTTATTCCTAAATATGATTTGAAGACATCCAATTCATGTTATTAATCTAGTTATCACTGATGTTAAGTTTTGCATATGTTGCATTTCACTGATTGTGACCTGTAGAAGAGGCTTCATTTCATTGAAAGCAATGTTAAAATACAATGTTTAACTACCTCTGAATTTAAGGAAATATTACTTTAAAAATCCCAATTTCGGCAAACAAAAAGTCTTGGTTCTCAGGCACCGCCCGCATCATAAAGTTCATTGCACGTTTCATTTTTATTTCCATTTTTTTTAAAAACCAAAAAATATCCTTCAATATTCCAAATCCAATGGTAGTCAAACACTGTATTCCAGTATTTTACTCAAGGAATACATTTATGTACAGAGCTACAGATAAGCAATGTATTTACGTAAAATCCCCAATATTCAAAACCCAATTACTTTCAATTAACATGCGTACTGAAACACATGCATTAAATGAAAAACACAAATGTATAAAAATAGCTCGCATAAATACCCAATTAAGCTTTTTCAGCATGCGTACAAAGGAGCTAATTTACTTTCATAGTCAAGCCTATATATTTAGAACAGTAATATACATCTAAAACATTATTTCATTTTTTTAAATCTTAAAAAAAATGTTCACTAATTTTGGGAAATATCCAATAGTGATGAATGGATGAGTGAAAAAATATTGGTTACCCAATGAAAAATGTAATAACCAATCAAAATAGAAACCCTAGAGTGAAAACTCATTTGTCAAAAAGTTATCTGGAGCTCTGTATGTAGGAGGCCCTTGCCCAGGTTAATTGTACACAACTGTTTATTTGGTTACCATGGTTACATACTAGTTTGAACAAGCCCAAAGAAATACAACCCCCGCCTGCACTCTATTTTCAAAAAACATTGCCTGAGAACCAATTGTTTTGTTGTTGTTTTTAAGTCTTGGATCAAATGAAGTTTCCCCCCAATTTACCTGCCAAGGTCACTTTGTTTGGAAGCCTAGATACATCCCTGGTATCTTCCATTCAATCCATCTATTGATTGCTGAAAACATATTATTCCTTGCTTTGCAATTCGCTATGCAGAGTTGCATCCCTTGGGCACATAAGAAACCTATGATCATGTTTTCGAATCCTGGTTCATCCCAATTATGATTCTCAGTTTGTCAGCACCATAGACATGCTCGTAAGTTTGATCAAAATGGTAAATGTCTTGGACGTTCAAAGCGGCATTTAGCCCGTCTCTCTCACTCACTCAAAATCAATGTGCAAGTGTATGACTTCTGTATTTTGTAGTTGTGACAATGTTAATGGCTCTACTAGACCTGTTGAACCCACTACAACCCCACATCTCATAAATTGTATGCACCACTGATCAGTTCCATGTCCAGAAAACTTGTCTGTCTGTTGCCCTTAACCTTCCAAGATTTGACAGTGTTGAGTCTGCTAAGCGGGGCAAACAGTCCCTGAATGGGGCCGACATCTACTCTGGGTGCTGCACCCTCAAGATAGAGTATGCCAAGGTGAGTACTTGAGGAGCAGCGTTCAAATGGAGAAAACTACGCATGCCTAAATGTCTTCATAATGTCCTTAAAAAACAGGTATCCTGTTTATCTTGGTACAGTCGCCGTCAACAGTTGCAAGACTGCTGATTGGCAATAAGCAATAATCTCCCTTATGTTAGTACAAGGACGCCACTTACTCATTTACAGAAATGATATGATGAAATGGACTGTAGTCTTTATATTTCTGATTTTATTCATTTCAAGTCTCATTTAGTCTTGATGTCAGCCACTCATCTGAAACGTGACTCCAGTAAACACATATTTGGTCATGTAAGCTCAGATAGTCCATATTCTAACATTTCAGCTGACAATGACGCCAAGAGTCAAGTCTGTATACCTGTATCTTTCAATGATTGCTAAATTCATGATCATTCAAATCTTCCTTGCAGCCAACACGTCTGAATGTTGTGCGGAATGATAACGAGAGCCGAGATTATACCAATCCCAACCTAGGTAAGAATAACTTAAAATGGCCTTCTGTCAAGTAATACATGAAGGAAAGACACTTCGACATGTTCAATAATCTTTCCTGTTAGTCCTAGATATTTTCACCTTGATGTATATTACTTTTAGCACTTGTTGCAGTTAGTGCTTTTGTGGTGATAAGTTTGAGTAAGTTCAGTTATGGATTTGTCAGGACTGCTTTGTTATTTCCTATTTGGATTAAGCAACAGAAAAGTAACTGAACAGAAAACAGTACAGTGTTCTCGTTTCATTAGTAGACCATGTAAGTGATACTGCCATTTTCATAAGTGTTGAATGGCTTATTAAGCTTCTTGTGTATTAGTCAGTGAATGTCTTGTTTTAATATTGTCAGTTCACACATTTTACTGTACATGATCTTCGCTTGTATTATATGTCGAACATAACACAACAATGAATCTACATATTGCTTCCATCTGTAGGACCTGTGTACAGATGAGAAACATTACCCCTATTGTTTTGAGATCAACACATTTTTCGTGCAACATTTACATGGCAATATTTGTATATATACATGTCACAGTTGCCATTTGCAAATATGGCCACCAAGAATGTATCTAATGTCACGATTACTATGAACTTATTTTCACTTGCATGATCACAAATTTCAAATCAATTTGGGAGACATACATTGTGTTAGTCACATGTTTGAGGAAAGGCAGAATGACATCCTTTTTGAAACAGTTTCTCCATAATCCATGCAATATTTGGAAACATTTGTTTTTCCCAGGGAAATGCTCTCATCACATACAACCAACTATTCTTGTCCCAGATTGCTTTGAATCTGTCAGCTTGTAATGGGTGCCGTAGACCTGGTTCAGTCGTTCTTTGCATGCTACGAGTCCGATGTACCACATGGCCAAGAGTTAAATTGTACAAGCTTAGTGGATTTCTCCATGTCTTTTGCATTCAGATATTTACAGATGTCCATTTTTTATTGCATGCCAAAGAAGTATGTAACGTGTTATGATCACATTATGCAAGTTGTACATTCTTTGGTAACTTTGATTGTTAACTGCCTTTCTCTAATACTGACTTTGTCTTTGATTACTGCATATGAACAAAAGGTCTTTGCTTTGCAATGATCTTATACTACATTACTAACATTACAGCTCTTCCTTACTCTAGACAGAAGTAGAATGTTTGAAACTATCTTTACAATACACCCCTATGTACACGAGGCAACAGCTGACCCAATACTGTGAGCCGGCTCAATTCTGTCTGCCATCTCAGACTCCCTACAGCTATAGGACAGATGATGACAGCTCCATACATTGTCACATGGCCAGCAGGCTTCCTTCCCTACTTTGTGGGCAACCATTAGGTACAGCTTGACCCTTCCTGCAGCCCTTCACAACAACCATCTCCATAACAGTCACACGAGGATTCACTGCCTCAGCAGTGTCGGCAGTCAATGCAGCCCCAGTAGCCTGCCAGGTTGCCACGACACAAACATAGGACAGTAGTAGGACAGAACACAAGACCCTCCTCAGCTTGTCAAACAGAAATACATCACTGTGTAGCAGTTACACGTGACACCGAAGGATAAGCACAAGACAATGCCTGCAAGTGTGAAATATGCAGTAGAGATATACATGTTGGCACAGGTAGTCACTTGAAGACTGAACACAATACATCTTGCAGTACTATCAGAATTGTCAGCAAACCTGTGCAAGCTCATACTCGAAGAACATCAAGACTCACAGCAGAAACACACTTTACTTCAAACAGGCTGACAGACAGATAAAAACTGATAATTTCAATTGATTGTACCTTGAACAGGGTCGGTCACAACTGGCCAAGGGCATGAGATGAAACCAAGCACCTGGAGAGGGTTGTAAGTAGGAGGTGCTACGTGCCCCTCCCCTGGATGTGTGTTCAAGGTGCTTCTTGCCTCGGGACTTCTGTAGACTTCCTGCATCAAGGGAGATAACTGGTAAAGCCTGTCCTTCGTTAAGCTGTGGGTCACAGTAGATGGTACTCAAACTGGTGCTTACTTTCATGTAACAGTCTCTTCCTACTTGTACAACCTATCTGTTTTGTACTGCTGTAATGTTCATATGTAGAAATATCCTCCACTTGTAATGGTGATTTTGATATGTTCCCATCAGGATTATCTCCCTTCCCTCACTGTCTGATTTGACAACAGCAGGCATCACATTTAAATGCCTTGTTTGTGTTTCATCCCAAATTCTGAGACTTTTAGTGAAATAACCACTCTTAAAAATCATTGAAATATGAATAACCTAATTTCAAGACTTTGGATTAAATACTGCATAGTAAAGAATGATCATGTAAAGTGTGAACAATGTGAAGATCTGATAATCCTGGGTACATATATACTGATCTTACTGTAAATTTTTGAAGATTTGCTGAAATCTTTTTTGCAGCTCACTTGGGAATTTTCATTGTGCCCTAATGATTTGTTTCATCAATGCTACTGTTTTGAAAGTATGATGCATACCGGTAATTGATGTCATGGAGTTTACCCAGGTACTATACCATTAAAGGATCCAGAATGAGGCTCGAATAAAGCCCTTCTCTGGTTCCACTGTTTGGATCTGAGCATGGTGCCAAGAAACTGTTAAATCAACCTTTTGGGCATCTTAGATTGTTGTTGGAGGAAATTGTATTTGCCAACACCAGAAAATGCTAAGGAATATTGATAGACCCGAATTAGATGTCAATTAAGCTGAAGGTGTCTTTCAGGTGCGGACCAGGGAGGTCATCGAGGCCAGCCCCTGTTGGCGGACCCAAGGATGGGAGGAGGCCCTACTCCATACAGTACGTATTGCTTACATAAATCTATCACTTGAACATTGAAACATACATTCAGAAACAGCCAGATCAGTGTGTATAACAGCTATAGGATTGTATAAAGTTGAACAATTTGATTAACAGTTTTATTCTGACGGCTTCGTCAAGTTTTTACATAACACGTTTATTTTGACCAAATGGTCTTAAATTTGTTTTATGATATTCATCAGCTGGCATCCATTTTAAAATTTGAATAATTGAACAGATAAAAGTCTCGGAAAAGATTTATTCTCCTGACCTAGTTATTGTGTAGTAACATGATGGTTATAGTAGCCTACACAACCCATCCCCCCATCTCTATGCAATCTCAAGTCAGGGGTATGTTGTAAATCCCTTAACTGTTGTGTTTAGATGGAATGGTAGAAGAGGGCCCCGGTATGCATGGTATGTGATAAATCTCATATGTGTTACTGCATGCTGTTGAGTTGCAACACATTCCACACATTCGGTGTTCATCACCACCTCGTTGCACAAAGTACCCTGTAAAGGAAAACAATGACAATGTTTAAGTTACATTCTACTATCATACCATACAGTCAATCATTAAACCTTCAGTTCTGTTGATTACAACCATTTCTCAAGTAACTGAAATAAATAGGTTTTATTTATTTGTTTATTAATCGTCCACTTGTTTTATAGATGGCCCAGACTTCAACCGAGGGGGGAGTGGGCACACTGCCCATGGTGGCAGTGGGGGTGGCTATGGTGGGGGCTACGGGGCAGGTCCATCAGGCTATTATGAACAGGAGTATGACAGTGGCTATGGCCCAGGGCCATCTCCACGAGGTGCTCCATACAATGGCCCTCCTGACAGATACGGTCACAGACAGGTACGATGGTCATGCAATATGTTTTGATAGTTGTATCATGAGGTCATCCTGGTTCAAATTCAAAGTTTAGAGGTCTCTGTCCTAAGAGTATGCTAAAGAATCTTATGATATGGAAGTGCTCAAGTCGAGGGTAAACTGTGTCAAAGGGGGTAGACAGGTGAAGATTGGAGGATGTTTCTTTGATGTGGCCACTGTTGGTTGTAGGATCGTTACGGCCCCCCTCAGCACTACCCTGACCAGGGCATGATGGGCCCCCCAAGCAGCAGCCAACAAGGAGCTGTAGTCATGGTGTACGGTCTCAACATGGCCAAGCTCAACTGTGAGAGGCTCTTTAATCTCTTCTGTCTCTATGGCAACGTTGTCAGGGTAAGTTATTCTAATTGTCCTCAGTTCAGTCACCTCATTCGTTTATAGTGGGATGAATAGGACTCCTAAAGTTTGTGATTTTCTCATTTGCTGAGCAAATGCATACTGCAGTGATTTAGGCAAAGTGTCTTAAGTCTTAGGTTCCCAACTTCTGATTAGTAATATCGGTTTAAGATCCATATGATGTGAGTTATGTCTTCCAAGTGTCCTGAAATTGTTCATGACCTGTTCCTGCAGGTGAAGTTCCTGAAGAGCAAGGAAGGTTCTGCCATGGTTCAGCTTGGTGACGGCATGTCTGTGGAACGAGCGATCCTCAACCTGCACAACACATTCTTCTTCGACAACAAGATGCAGCTCAGGTATGTCTCAACCCTGATGTTGATATCACAAATTGTCTTGACCTAGAGACCAGTATGCATCAGTTGACTTGAACTACTCATACATTTCCTCAGTTAAAAGTTAAACTGCACGTCTTTGTCAGAAAAAAATTAAGAGAAGCTAGTGGTACAAAAAAAACAAATTTTGTCAAAAAGAAGTTAAGTTGTTGAGATTTTGTTGTGTTATTGTCTTTATGCAATTAAAGGGATGTCCTTCAAACGATGTTTCTGACCATGTTTTCTTTGTGTTTTCAGCCCTTCAAAACAAGCATTCCTTCAGGATGTGATGAACCCCCATGAGCTGCCCGATGGAACACCCTCCTACATGGACTTCATGGGCAACAGGAACAACCGCTTCACTAACCCAGAGGCAGCCAAGAAGAACAATATCCTTCACAAATTGCAGTCACCACATGACAACAGTTTGGAACTAAATAAATAGCATGTTCTTTTGTCCCTGGAGAGAAAAATGTTGTCCAATGTTTTTGCCTAAATCTAAGCTTGGAACAATACATCAATGTGCTCAATACTACAAATTGAAGTTTGTATACGCTTTTATTCATCTCTGTACCATGAAGCAGACCCGTGAAGATTATGTAGAGAATAGGTTTTCAGCAACCCATGCTTGCCATACGAGGCGACTATGCATGTCGTAAGAGGCTACTGACAGATGGTCAGTCTCGCTGATTTTGTTTCGTATCCAATTGCGTGGATTTGATGCTAATGTCAGATTGCCTGGACCAGACTTGATTATTTACAGACTGTCATCATATAGCTGGAATGTTGCTTAGTTCAGCATTAAATAACAAACAAACCAAGAAGCAGTGTTTGAGATACATTAGGTAAAACGGTCATCTTTACTATACAGAAGGAATGTTTAGGTATGATGTGCTGTGATACTTTCCTTAACCTTCTTCAAGAGTCCAGGGCCCGGCAAAAGTGTTGCATTTCTTCAATACCCCACCTGGCATCACAGCAGAGGATATTGAAAAGGTTTGCTTTCATTACTATGCACTGTTATATATACTAAACCAGATCTGTGCAATGTGTAACAGCTTACAACATGGTCATCATTCAATGTTTTTAATGATTCTTCCCAAAGACTTGAAGTGTCTGGACTCAATTGTTAACATGTCTTCTGTTTGAACATATGCATTGTTCTTCATGTATGTGTTGTCATGGCATTTTCATTGTTTCCAGATTTTTGAGAAAGCTGAAGTAAAGAAACCAATGCAAGTCAAATTGTTTCCTTCCAAGAGTAAGTGTTTTTCTGTCAGTTTAAAATGTTTGTTCACTCAGCACTGATTCCCTGGAGTAGTTTTGATGTGTCAAGTAACATTGCTCTCCTGCAATTCCAATAGTTTTGTGATGATTAAAAGCAAGGTGTCTGTATTTCCTTCATTTGAGTACTGCTTTATCTGCTTTTAACAAATTCTACATCTTATTTGAGATGGCTGTCAAGGCCTTAATAGCACTGATTTGACCTGTACCAACCACAAGTATATGACAGGTACATTCCTATGAAGATGATTTGCTGTTTTCCCAGCAGAGAGGAGCTCGTCGGGTCTTGCAGAGTTTGATAACAAAGCCGATGCTGTGGAAGCACTAGTGATGTGTAATCATACACCAGTTGAAAACCCAGGTTCAGTTGGTACGTACAGATTGTTATTTTATTATTATACCCATCTATGTCCACCTGAACTAGTAAACATCAGTTTTCAGTCTATTGGTCCTTTTTTGAACCTCCAACACTGTATTTCAAGTGTAGTGTGTCCCTTGTTAGGGGAGTCAGGCGGTTGACATCTTCATAACACTCCAGACTTATGTCAGCACTGTCCCGTTCTTTAAGGTGCTTGTTTTCTTACAATGCCAAGGGGGGCACCGGTGGCCCAGTTGTCTAAGGCACTGCGATTCGTTGTGAGGAATGGCGCCCAATGGCATGCCAGAAACCTATGATTGTGGGTTCGAATCCCGGTTTGCCCCGATTATGTTTCTAGGTTTGTCAGCACCGTACCCGTGCTCGTGGGTTTCACTGAAATGGTAAATGTATGAGACCTGCATCACTTCAGGCTTTCCTCCCACATTAAGCTGACACGCTGTGATATAACTGGAATACTGTTAAAAGTGGCGTTAAACCCAACTCTAACACTTAAAATGCCAACATATTAGTTTCAACAGATGTTGGTAGTTAAGCAAGCCATTTTTATTGGTACTTGGCCCTGTTCCAAGAAACAGATAAGACGGAAATATTTGAATTGTGTGTGTTTGATTGGCATTTCTTAGAAGTTGAAGGATGACAAAAGTTGACGCAATGTATTGATAACAACTTCTTTATTTTACAGTAAAGGCAAAGTTTTGGTATAAATCCTTATGATCCTTGATTGACAACAGTTTAAGGATCTATACCGAAACGTCGCCATGACAGTCAAGAAAAGAAGTTATCCATAAATTGTCTTTGTAAATATTTGGTAAAGAGGGGAGTCACAACATTGGTAGTGCTAAGGTTGTGTTGTGAAACAGGCCCAGGAAGATGAAGAGTCTAAGCTTTGTTTGTTGTTTTCAGCTGGCAAGAACCCATTCATCATGAAGCTGTGTTTCTCGTCAGCCCCCATCATAGGTTGAGAGAAGTGATTTGACAGACAGTAACAAGCACCTTGCTTTAATCTGTGTTATCAGTTTAGTGTTTGATCAGTGTCAACATTTGTCTAGTATTCACCGTGTTGAGTCCAACCGGTAGATCATCACTTCACCCTGTGGTAATGGCAAGTCGGTTTGTATTGTTTTAAGGTGTATATTTGTCAATGTAATTCAGTGGTGACATTGATAAATCAATCTGTATTTTCAGCCGTCCGGCATAGGATGTGTATTGCAGTTCCTTTTAAATTTTTCTACAGCTACTTTTAAGTATGTATTTTACTTTTCTCTGTACATGTTTGCAACTAAGTCTTGCCGAGTTGAGACGTCTAGAACAATCCTTTGTAAGTTTTATGTTTCCTGTCACATCATGTCACAATAAATTCTCGTATGACCTATATACAGTTGTTATTTTGTGTAAGGCAGCACAACTGTCATGTCAGTTGGCTGACTGGAGTTTATGGTTTAAATCTTACATTCACATCCATCGTGAGTCACATCCGAGTTGGAGACATCTTTGATCATATAAGCAATCCTGGATTAACATCACTTTAGTCATTTGTGATTTTCTGTCATAGCTGAGGTACTGATTCAGGCCAAGCTAACATATTGCAGACTCACCTGAATGAACACATCAGAGTTGTCTACCTTGCATCATTCCAGGAGGGATAATTCTAGTTATGCCCCTTTAACCATTGTAGAATGATGTCTCGAATATGGAAGGAAATACTGTTTTCAGCCTACATACCTGACAGGGCTTTTAAGTTTCCTCAGCAATGATAACAGTATGTAAAAGAACTTGTGACTGTAAACAGTTTTATAACAAGTATTACATGTTACACACAAGGCATGTATTAATATCACAGTTGAATGGTGTGTAATATAAAATAACAGTAAGGCTCAGAAATGGATGGAATTTAACATGGCGGTAAAGTGCCAGGATGGGATATGCCAGCTGATCCGGTGAATACCAGCCTCAGGCACTGGTTCTGTAGGGTGTGTATACAGTTATGTCATTATTTACACAAAGCAACATTGTTTGGTACCCACAATTCGTTATACAGAAATCTGTTTATCCAGACTTGCACTTTTCACTGGTAAAGATACTGTTTGGATTAACACTTTATAACAGGCTTTCACTCGACAATATCGGTGCTTTCTATCCTAGGCACACTTAGCGACACTTTTGTTTCCACAGAACTTATACCTCTGACAGGGTGCTTCTACACAACCGACCATCAGTCTGTTCTCACCTGCCGGTGCACCAGTATGTGCTTCTTGGAAAACTTATCTCCGTGTAATTTCATCCTTGATTTAATATTAACTTTATATTTCACACAGTAGAGATATCAGATGTTGCCGCGGAGATGTTGGTGAGACCCCAGTGTCTATAGGCCAAAATCGGTTCTCTATGTTAGACCTAGATAACTCCTTTGTTTCATGCACTTCTCGACACAGAATAAGATCCCAAAATAATCTTTCTGGCAATCCACGTGGAGGTACTGGTGCATGATAGTTGACCAGTAGCCCAACTTGTCGCAGGAGCCATCTCTTGAGGGATTGTTGTATTGGGTTAACTCAGCTTTGAGTTTGATGTAGGCGATGCCGAAGTTATGCAGGTCTTACGGATTTCACTTGGATGAATCTATGACTAACAAATGAGGTGGTTACAATGTGTGACCTGGTTGTCTGTCTACTTCCACGCCACATTTTCTTGTCCATGCTTTCAAACACGGGGTGGATGTGACCATTAGTTTCTGCAGCATGTGAGTGGGCAGTTTGACATGTCGCACGGCTGGTATCGTCCAGGTCAAAAGGAGTGGAAACTTACACCACAATATATCATACGTACGTTATATTTTACTACTACACTTTTGATGCGGATATTTTTTGTCATTCCATGATACACAAGATAATTAGTTCTCAGGTCAAGTGTATGCTTGTATAAAATAACATGAATACTCCTATCAAAAGTTAAGTAGTGTTGAAGGAAGAATTGAGGTCTAGTACGTGTGTTCTTGAAAAGGCGACTGACAAAAAGTTTGTGACCCCGTTCCGAGAAATTATTTACCATTACTAAATACACTAGAGTTAAGTAAGTCTGATACTTATACCCTGCACTTAATGCATGCCATATGATATTCTACGAAGACATTTTAGAATCTTGCTTTCTGATAGGTTCTGTGAATCTACGACGGACAATGTCAAAAGACAATGTTTCTTTGAAGTCGGTGTCCTTGCTCAACCTGGACGAGGATAGTACTATCATTCCTTGACACAAAAAGTTAGCTAATGTTTGTGCATATTTTTTGTCTGAAATAATGTCCGCATCCCTATCAAACTTTGTGTAGTACATGGCATGACAGATCCGTCTATCTCCCTCCGTTATTACCGAGGCCATCCTCCGACCACAGACGTCCCCACTCGCCAGGTGCTGATGTCATGGCACTGACGCGGCTTTCCTTTCGATGGTGTTGTTTAAAAAGATGACTGCCAAATACGCGAAGCTACGCAGCTACAACAATGAATAGCCGACACCCTGAACTACAAGACATTCCAGTAGGATGTAGCACCAGGGCGCACCAGCTGGACCCGCCCTGGGTGCCCTTCACACATGACCACTGCTTGTGGGTGTCCAGAAGCCCATCTCACTCTATTCACCGTGCCCGAGAACCACCACACATCCACTCCTTCATCCTTGAAAGATCACTTCCTCAGCTTCTCTTGCACCCATCGCGCACCTGTCACCGGGGTCACAGACACACGTGTAATGAAGATGTGTATGTACCGGTTGAGAAATGTTTCATTAAGGCTGTGAGGCATCACTTGAGTATCTGAGTATCCTGGTAGAGTTTGCCAAAGAGGCTTCCATCACCCCGCCGGTAGAGCTAGCCGAAAAGGCCTCTAGCTCCTCGAGTGGGTGAGCCGAAGGCGCTGAGAGCGAGTGCCTGGAGTTCCTTCTCCCGCTTCTGCTTTAACTCCTTCCGATATTCGACTGAAACATTCAACATTCAACATTCATACAGTATGTAGTAACGTTTCGTGTAACAGATCACTTTAACAAATGTTTGTTTGTTTGTTTGTTGTTTAACGTTGCACTCGGCAATATTCCAGCTATATGACGGCGGTCTGTAAATAATCGTGTCTGGACCAGACAATCCAGTGATTATCAACGATCCACGCAATTGGGATACGATGACATGCATCAACCAAGTCAGCGAGCCGGACCACACATTTCCGTTAGTCGCCTCTCACGACAAGCATAGTCACCTTTTACGGCAAGCAAAGGTTGCTGAAGACCTATTCTACCCCGCATCTTCATGGGTCTGTTAGTAAATGTATGTGAATTTATAGGAACAGTGTAACCCCAATCTACTAAAACCCTACAGATTTGGTCTGAAGTAATTGGAGGATAAGTTCCTTATCACACCTGCATGGGTTTTTTGGCCTTCTGTCCGAAAATTCTGACCCATCAATATAATTTCATTTTAGTACCTATATAGATTTGTATCTGAGACTTATATACAAATTATATACAATAAAGCACCATCTGAACAGAGGACGGTCCCGATTTCGTACTAGAATATCGGATCACTATTTCAGATCAAAATAACGGATCACTATTTCGGATCAAAATAACGCATCACTTTTTCAAATCAATTTAAGGGATCACTTTTTCGGGTTAACATATCGGATCAGTGTAACAGATCACAACATCGGATCAGTGTAACGGGTCACTACATCGGATCAGTGTAACGGGTCACTACATCGGATCAGTGTAACAGATCACTACATTGGATCAGTGTAACAGATCAGTACATCGGATCAGTGTAACAGATCACTACATCGGATTAGTGTAACGGGTCACTACATCGGATCAGTGTAACGGGTCACTACATCGGATCAGTGTAACGGGTCACTACATCGGATCAGTGTAACAGATCACTACATCGGATCAGTGTAACAGATCACTACATCGGATCAGTGTAACGGGTCACTACATCGGATCAGTGTAACGGGTCACTACATCGGATCAGTGTAACAGATCACTACATCGGATCAGTGTAACGGGTCACTACATCGGATCAGTGTAACGGGTCACTACATCGGATCAGTGTAACGGGTCACTACATCGGATCAGTGTAACGGGTCACTACATCGGATCAGTGTAACAGATCACTACATCGGATCAGTGTAACAGATCACTACATCGGATCAGTGTAACGGGTCACTACATCGGATCAGTGTAACAGATCACTGCATCGGATCAGTGTAACGGGTCACTACATCGGATCAGTGTAACGGGTCACTACATCGGATCAGTGTAACGGGTCACTACATCGGATCAGTGTAACGGGTCAAGTCATAATACATACAATTGCTATGACATGCTTAACGTGTATGTGGATAATAGAGAAGTAAACTGGGCGTCACATATTAGTATTCCAAACAAGATTCTTATACGTCTGGATATCCCAGGAATTTGGGGATGAATCTTAATTTATGAGTTTGTTCCGTAGCAGATGCATTGGTATAAAACATTACTCGAGTCTGAATTATATATAACATCAAGTTTAATAAATACTTGCGAAATTTCGATGTTTATTACATGGTTTGAAACTACAAATCCAACGCTTATAGTAAAACAGTGTATGATTCAATATACATAACTTGTAAAAAATGTAAAACGTGATGGAATTCGAAGATGAATACCATGTTATGCTAGTGTGTCCCTACGACAGGTCAAGCAGAAATCTGTTGCTACCGATATACTAATCATCGTTATCCATCAAATCAGAAGCTGATAGATTTGATGTCAACAAGACATAGAAAAGCTTAGACATTTTCATGACAAGAAATTTAATAATATTAATGGAAATTCCACAATTGCTGTATATTCATGATATAGACATAGTATCGTAGATTTTCATCAGGGCAGAATCACGTGGATTTGTAGCTTGACGTCCACTAATGATATACAATAGCAATATCTACCAGTGGCACCAAGAGATAATGTTTAAAAGGCACCTTAAAAGTGACTTCAAAGAATTCATGATACACCATTGGCAATGTGTGTAAAATTGTACTCTGGGCTTCGGGGTCTCCAACACTGAAATAAAACTGTCAGTCTGTCTGTCACAGCCAATCCAGTGGTTGATATTATGAGCAACGACCAAGTCAGCGAGATCCGATGACACGCAATCCACCAAGTCACAGAGCCTGACCACATGACACAATGAAAGTGCATGGTAACATTCATCCATATAGCGACATCGGAAAAGGCGGTGTCACGCTGCCTTATTATATCGACGATGGGTCTAAATCTGTATCGGTTTATCCTAAATTTAGCCTTGTGTCACCACGGGACGTGTTTCAGTGTAATATTGATATTATTGTGATAACAGGTTCGTTGGGCCAAACGTGTTATTCTTTGAAAGACTCCTCGCTCAGGCCCATCGTCCACGGTCCCGCACAACCTGTTCCTATGAGGATGCGGACTATTGACATAATCCTTAAGTGCTCGGCGTACTATTTCAGGCCTAGTTATCGTCAACTCTCCCATGTTGACACAGAGAAAGCTCTTAGAACAAACGGTGCACGGTTCATTAATCTCCACCATGGAATTCTTATGGGACATTCATCTCGAAGTCTGATCGAACACCGCCTCTCCACTGCGTCAGGTTACAAGACTCTTGCCAAAAGGAACTTTCTGTTTGTGTGGAACATCATTGATTTTTTCTTCCAGACATTGTCTGATTGGTGTAATTTAGGTGGAAATTATTGCGTGTGAATTAACTGTCTATTACAGGTCACTCAGGCATCGAAGATTAGCCTCGGACTCTCTAAAATGAACGACCATCGACCGCGAGTTGATTAACGATCGAACAAAACGTTTAATCCTGGATCACGTCATCGTAGAGTGCATAGAAACGGGTGGGGTTGATATATGATCGGGTAGGGATGCCATAACAACGGGAAGAGATGACATACCAACGGGTAGGAATTGTATAACAACGGGTAGAGATGGTATAACAACGGGTAGAGATGGTATAACAACAGGTAGAGATGGTATAACAACAGGTAGAGATGATATAACAACGGGTAGATATGATATAACAACAGGTAGAGATGGTATAACAACAGGCGGGGTGGTATAATAACGGATGGGGTTGGTATAACAATGGGTGGGTATGGTATAACAATGGGTGGGGATGGTATAAAAAGGGGTAGAGATGGTATAACAACGGGCTGGGGATGGTATAACAACAGGTAGAGATGGTATAACAACGGGGAGAGATGATATAACAGCAGGTAGAGATGGTATAAGGGGTGGGGATGGTATAACAACGGATGGGGATGGTATAACGACGGGCTGGGGATGGTATAACAACGGCAGGGGATGGTATAACAATAGGTAGAGATGGTATAACAACGGGGAGAGTTGATATAACAACGGGTAGATATTATATAACAACAGGTAGAGATGGCATAACGGGTGGGGATGGTATAACAACGGGAAGAGATGGTATAACAAGGGGTAGATATGGTATAACAACGGATGGGGATGGTATAACAACGGGGAGAGATGATATAACAACGGGTAGATATGACATAACAACAGGTAGATATGGTATAACAACAGGTAGAGATGATATAACGGGCTGGGAATGGTATAACAACAGGTAGAGATGATATAACAACAGGTAGAGATGGTATAACGGGTAGGGATGGTATAACCACGGATGGGGATGGTATAACGACGGGCTGGGGATGGTATAACAACGGGTGGGGATGGTATAACAACAGGTAGAGATGGTATAACAACGGGGAGAGATGATATAACAACGGGTAGAGATGGCATAACGGGTGGGGATGGTATTACAAGGGGTAGAGATGGTAAAACAACGGATGGGGATGGTATAACAACGAGTGGGGATGGTATAACAACGGGTAGAGATGGTATAACAACGGATGGGACGGTATAACGAGGGGTAGAGATGGTATAACAACGGGTAGAGTATGGTATAACAATAGGTAGAGATGGTATAGCAACGGATGGGGATGGTATAGCAACAGACGGAATGGTATAACAACGGATGGGGATGGTATAACAGCGGGTGGGGATGGTATAACAACGGGTGGGCATGGTATAACAACAGGTAGAGATGGTATAACAACGGGGAGAGATGATTATAACAACGGGTAGATATGATATAACAACAGGTAGAGGTGGTTTAACAACAGACGGGATGGTATAACAACGGATGGGGGTGGTATAACAATGGGTGGGGATGGTATAAAAACAGGTAGAGATGGTATAACAAGGGGTAGAGATGGTATAACGACGGGGAGAGATGATATAACAACAGGTAGAGATGGTATAAGGGGTGGGGATGGTATAAAAAGTGGTAGAGATGGTATAACAAAGGATGGGGATTGTATAACAACGGATGGGATGGTATAACAAGGGGTAGAGATGGTATAACAACGGGTAGATATGGTATAACAACAGGTAGAGATGGTATAGCAACGGGTGGGGTTGGTATAACAACAGGTAGAGATGGTATAACAACAGGTAGAGATGGTATAACAATGGGTGGGGATGGTATAACAACAGGTAGAGATGGTATAACAACAGGTAGAGATGGTATAACAACAGATAGAGATGGTATAACAACGGGTGGGGATGGTATAACAACGGGTGGGGATGGTATAACAACGGGTGGGGATGGTATAACAACAGGTAGAGATGGTATAGCAACGGGTGGGGATGGTATATACAATAGCAGGGTTGGACAAAAGCAACTTCTAAATGTCTATCAAAGATTTCTTTGGACAGAAACAAGCACACGTTTTCCTACGGTCTTCCTAGGTTGAAAAGATTCCTCCAAATGATTGGGTAACCTCTCTTATTCATCCTTAATTTCGTGTTCGTTCATTCGGAGTTTGGAAATAAACCACAATATGACGTCAAGCTGTCTCCATGCAGGATGGGCTCTTAGACACGCCGAACTCCCGTTGCTATGGGCAACCAGGGCCAGGTAAGACGGAAACAACCGAGATGCAAATATGTTACAAATGAAGAATCAATCTCATTTATTCTGACAAAAGGTTTCTTCCGGTGGCACCCACTCTCGCGTTGATCTGCGTGGCGCGGATGTGGGTAGACTCCGCGGCCGTTATCAGCAGACACTGTAACAACAGATGCTGGTGTCCTCATCTCTCACTGACCCACATGAAGGCCCGTCCACTCAGAGATCTCCTACCACAGGCCACCATAAGGTGTCTATCTAGACTTGATCAGGACTCCAAGGAAATTCCCAGATAATATAAATAACAAGAAAACAGCGTTATCACTATTTCCCCGCCATGGGGCACATTAGAATTGTGTTTGTTCATATTGTAGTCAATATAACCTTTAAGAGAGAGTTTTATAATGCCTTAAGAAGAGAAAGGCACTTGGGGCGCTTTATGTCATCAGACCAAAATGATAAAATGTGGAACTAATCCACACATCCAGTCCCTTCTCTGGAAAAAAATAACTCAGTCAAGATAAGTATCTCTTATCTAAGTTAACTTGAGTAGCTTCTGAGAAAACTTGTCCCCATTGCTCACACTATGCACTAAGTGAGATAACAAGGATCAAGGGTCATAACTCTGTAAAAGATAATTTACGAGAACAATTTCGAACTCAATCTTGAGCATGTAAACTTTCATTTATGTAACTTCAGAAGCTTCTGAGAAAACTTGTCTCCATTTCACACAATATCCACTAAGTTGAAAAGCACGGAACAAGAGCCATTACTCTGTGAAACAATAATTGACGGGACCAATTTTCGAACTCATTTGAAGCATGACCAGTAGCATCAGTGGGTAACATTTCATTTCTCTGACTGAAAACGCTTTTGAGAAAATTTGTCCCCTTTGAGAAGCGGAGGGAAGGACGGAAGGACATACCTATATATACCTCGCGGCGGGGAATAATAAGGACACGTTAACCCTATAAAACACGGCTTCCGTACTGTCGGCTTATCTGTACGACATCCATGGATATAATTCAGTACAGCCTTGGAGCAAGGCTACGTTTCCTCCGGACGGAACGGATGCCATCAGCCCCATCTCATGAAGGCATTAGCCAGTCTATAGATTATACAAGACAGTTCGACCCAAACAGAGGAAAGCAGTCACATTTCGACACTACATGAATGTTCTTCACTTAAACTGTGAAAAAAGGGTAGTCCTTTCTTGGAATATTTTCTTAGTTTTGTGTTAATCTATCCCGACCCCCCTGGAAGACACACATACACTTTTCCAGTGAGCTAAGCATGTTACAAGCCCAATGCTTGAAAACATGTTATGTCTGTAGCTAAGATCATGCTACTGTCTGTAGGTTAGCACATGCCAGGGCCTATAGCTAAAATCATGTTTGGGTCTATAACTAAGATCATGTTTGGGTCTATAGCTAAAATCATGTTTGGGTCTATAGCTAAAATCATGTTTGAGTCTATAGCTAAAATCATGTTTGGGTCTATAGCTAGAATCATGTTTGGGTCTATAGCTAAAATCATGATTGGGTCTATAGCTAAATTCATGTTTGGGTCTATAGCTAAATCATGTTTTGGTCTATAACTAAATCATATTTGGGTCTACTTGAACCTGAACATGACAACGCCAGAGTGAACAAATGCAGGGTTTATAGCTGACATCATGTTAAGGTCTATAGATAACATCATGTTAAGGTCTTTAGATAACATCATGTAAGGTCTATAGCTACCATCATGCTAGGGTCTATAGCTTAAATCATGCAAGGGTCTATAGCTAAAAAATCATGTTTGGGTCTATAGCTAAGATCATGTCAGTAAACACCAGAGTGAACAAATGCAGGGTCGCCATGACAACACCAGAGTGAACAAATGCAGGGTCGCCATGACAACACCAGAGTGAACAAATGCAGGGTCGCCATGACAACACCGCTGTGAACATGTGTGGTTCTGTGTTACACTTAATCGAAGACGTACAGTACAAACAACAAGAAAGATAAAATCCTTGAATACTTAGTCTATTATATTTAAGCAACAGTACAAAGTAATGTGCGGTCATGAAAGCCACTAATCCTGACATGAGAGCAGGTACTCACAAGACTGAACAAAAAGCCCTTTGTTTGACCAGTATACAGAAATAGACCGACAAAACACGTGTTGATGAAATCTTTGCAAACAAAGGCAGAATGAAGTACAAACAAGAAGATAAAGCATATTGTTTTTTCATTGATTTAAGAACAAAAGCATGTTGTTTAATTTATGGCAGTTCACCATGTGAACGGGGCATGTGCGGCGAGGTGCACGCTGCCGACCACTCCGACAATGTCATCTACAGCGTGGAGCTAATGCGACACGGGAAGCAGCACTCTCGGTCGATGACAGGGTTTTCACTGACTCAATAATTATTTACAATGCATACACTGACGGATGCTAGATCGTAGTTTCAGGTGTTTTTTACCCAGTCGTTCTTGCTGTCGGCTTAGAAAATGAAAAGTTAATGGAGAACCTGCGTCGCTATTATGCCTGTTTATAGAGCCATAGGGAGATGCAATGGTCGTACCAGACACAGTGTGGTATTACGTAAGGTCTATTGATTTCATCAACATATACAAAAGTCAATAATCCTAAAAGCGAATCAGCTTGTATGTAATACGTCGACACTTTAAGACATGACACTTAAAGCAGATTCACAGCCATGACGCTCACCAGTAGCAGATACATAGTCACGACGCTCACCAGTAGCAGATACATAGTCACGACGCTCACCAGTAGCAGATTCACAGCCATGACACTCACCAGTAGCAGATACATAGCCATGACACTCACCAGTAGCAGATTCACAGCCATGACACTCACCAGTAGCAGATACATAGCCATGACACTCACCAGTAGCAGATTCATTGCCATGACACTCACCAGTAGCAGATTCACAGCCATGACACTCACCAGTAGCAGATACATAGCCATGACACTCACCAGTAGCAGATTCATAGTCACGACGCTCACCAGTAGCAGATTCACAGCCATGACACTCACCAGTAGCAGATTCATAGTCACGACGCTCACCAGTAGCAGATTCATAGCCACGACACTCACCAGTAGCAGATTCATAGTCACGTCACTCACCAGTAGCAAATTTTATAGTCACGACACTCACCAGTAGCAGATTCATAGTCACGTCACTCACCAGTAGCAGATTCATAGCCATGACACTCACCAGTAGCAGATTCATAGTCACTACACTCACCAGTAGCAGATACATAGCCATGACACTCACCAGTAGCAGATTCATAGCCACGACACTCACCAGTAGCAGATTCATAGCCATGACACTCACCAGAAGCAGATTCATAGCCATGACACCGACCATGTGGAATTCACCGACCATGTGAAATACATGGACCATGTGGAATACACCGACCATGTGGAACACACCCGACCATGTGGAATACACCGACCATGTGGAATACACCGACCATATAGAATACACCGACCATGTGAAATACATGGACCATGTGGAATACACCGACCATGTGGAATACACCGACCATGTGGAATACACCGACTATGTGGAATACACCGACCATGTTGAATACACCGACCATGTGGAATACACCGACCATGTAGAATACACCGACCATGTAGAATACACCGACCATGTGGAATACACCGACCATGTAGAATACACCGACCATGTTGAATACACCGACCATGTGGAATACACCGACCATGTAGAATACACCGACTATGTGGAATACACCGACTATGTGGAATACACCGACCATACAGAATACACCGACCATGTGGAATACACCGACCATGTGGAATACACCGACCATGTGGAATACACCGACCGTGTGGAATACACCGACCATGTGGAATACACTGACCATGTGGAATACACCGACCATGTTGAATACACCGACCGTGTGGAATACACCGACCGTGTGGAATACACCGACCATGTTGAATACACCGACTATGTGGAATACACCGACCATGTGGAATACACCGACTATGTGGAATACACCGACCATGTTGAATACACCGACTATGTGGAATACACCGACCATGTTGAATACACTGACCATTAGGAATACACCGACATGTAGAATACACCGACTATGTGGAATACACCGACCATGTGGAATACACCGACCATATAGAATACACCGACCATGTGGAATACACCGACCATGTGGAATACACCGACCATGTGGAATACACCGACCATGTGGAACACACCGACCATATAGAATACACCGACCATGTGGAACACACCGACCGTGTGGAATACACTGACAATGTGGAATACACCGACCATGTAGAATACACCGACAATGTGGAATACACCGACTATGTGGAATACACCGACAATGTGGAATACACCGACCATGTGGAACACACCGACCATATAGAACACACCGACCATATAGAATACACCGACCATGTGGATACACCGACCATGTGGAACACACCGACCATGTGGAATACACCGACCATGTGGAACACACCGACCATGTGGAATACACCGACCATGTAGAATACACCGACAATGTGGAATACACCGACCATGTGGAACACACCGACCATGTGGAATACACTCACTATGTATCCGTATTAGTTTCTTAACTAATATCATGCAATATATCATAACAGAGCCATTATTTTCATTCATTCACAACTGTATTTATTCATTCATCATTTATTGAGATTATGTTTATTTATTTGAAGCTACTTACTTGAGAGAATGATCATCTTGATGCCCCATGCCACGCTCCAGAACCACCCCACCAACATGAACGTGACGGTGAACAGCTGTGCCACGCCCACCCACACATTCACACACACCGTGATGGGCACGTGGTCATCTTTCGTCGATACTCGGGACTTTCCGCAACACAAGATAGCGAATCCACTCAGCATGGTCCCTGCAATTTCAAAAACATTTCCTAAAACACCAGAATATCAAAACATTTCTGCAACGAAATTTCCAGGTTTGATTAAAGTCATGCTGTGTTTTTGCCAAGGCCCGTGCAACACTGACTTGCGAAAGATGTTCATATTTATACATGGCTAGATAAACTTCATATTTACACATCGTTAGATATACTTCATGTTCATATATGGCAAAATATAATTCATATTTTGACACCGTTAGATATAGTTCTTATTTACACATGGCTAGATATAATTTAAACATGGCTAGGTATAATTCAAAATTATACATGTAAGATATAATTGTTATTTACACATGGCTAGAAATTATTCATATTTATACATGGCTTTATATAATTCATACTTATACATAGCTAGATTTAATTCATATTTATACGAACGAGATATAATTCATATTTTACATGGTTAGATATAATTCTTATTTTACATGGCTAGATATAATTTATTTTTGTACTATGTATCATGTATGGATATAATTCATATTGATCTTATTCGATGAGTCAGAAATGAGTGATATTTATTCCATGGATAGAGCTTTCCAATCGCAAGGGATTCATATTTTCACACAGTAAATCTGAAAGATTTTGTACCTGTGTGAGCGGGCATCTCCTTCTGAGCCGCCTAAATGACTATCATAAATTATTAATATGTATGTGAATAACTAATTGCTTGTTTTTAAATTTGGTGTGATGCTTTTATCAACAGACATTATCAAAGGCTCTGTCCGGAAGGTTAAAGTAGGTTAAATGATTGTCCCCCTGTGTGACATTTAATTCCAATTAGATATTTTTTTTCCAAGCAATCGTCATAAAGACTATTCTTATGTTTGATTCCAGTTAATCATGTCATGTTTGTTGTGCAGTGCGCGCAAACACATCTCAAAATGTTTTTTGTAAACGTTTATCAGCAAAAATGCAAAGGATGCACGGAAATTGCTTTCAGAAAAGGTTTTCAGCACAATGCACGTGCAAAATGTTGGAAACAAGAGTAGAGCCACTGACTATAAAAGACCGTACAAAATTCATCAGTTCATTACGAATTTTCTGACGTAAGCGAAAAATGCCAAGATTAACTGCAGCTAACCGAAATATCGCCATTGGACGTTTGGAAGCAGGGGAGTCCAAGTCTGCCGTTGCAAGACACTTCAACGTTCACCAAAGCACCATATCTCGACTATGGGATTGATATACCCGCACTCAAGATCATCCCAGAAGTGGAAGACCAAGAGTGACCAGCCCTGCTCAGGATCGGTACATCCGGTTGCATCACCTACGGAATCGATTTGCTACAGCAACAGACACTGCAGGACAAGAGCCTGGTATGCGAAGAATTTCCGACCAAACCATCAGAAATCGTCTGAGGGAAGTGGGAATTCGAGCGAGAAGACCAAAAGTTGGACCTGTCTTGCGACGTCTACACCGTCAACGGCGTGTCCGGTGGTGCAACAGAGTACAGGCATGGGATCTCAGGAACTGGTGACGCGTTTGGTTCAGCGATGAGTCACCTTTTCTTCTTCAACGACGGGATGGAAGACAACGTGTATACCGGCGTCGACATGAACGTTTTGCGCCGAACTGCGTTCGACAGATGGACCGATTTGGTGGAGGGAGTGTCATGATGTGGGGAGCCATGTCCTATACGGGTAGATCACAGTTAGTGGTTGTCCAGGGCAATCTTACAGCAAACCGATACATAGACCAAATTCTGCATCCTCGGGGAGCTGTTCCAACATGACAACGCTCGGCCCCACACAGCACGTGCAACAGTTAATTTCCTTGTTAATGAGAATATCATGTCCTTCCATGGCCGTCCAAATCGCCTGATCTCAACCCTGATTGAACATTTGTTGGGCGAACTTGATCGACGCGTCCATCAACGTCACCAGCGTCCCCACACACTGGCACAACTCGCCAACGCCTTACAGGAGGAATGGCGAAGAATTCCCCACGAAAAACTCCGACGACTTGAGCAATATGTGCCAAGGTTGTGTCGAGCAGTGACGGCTGCAAGAGGTGGTGTGACCAGGTACTGACCATGACGCCACCTTGTGGCTACACACGTGCAATGACTGAACTGAATTAATGCTGACAATGACGACAATGCTTTTGTCGATCACTGTGTCTAATTTCATTTGATTGTGTTCACGCATATTCTGTGTAGATACTTTTGCATCCGCTTAATAAATATCCTTATTTTTTTACTATGCGTTTCTTTTTTTGAAGAGTGTATAATCAATCAACCAGTGTTTTAAGCAAACTCTTTGCTGAGCATTTTGTACTATATTGGCTAGCATTGTGCACAACCACCAGTAGCTAAGGTGATGACGTCAATCCTGCTGGGGTAGCGTGCAGGAAGCAAAGGCACCGTGTCCCCAGCCAGGTGGCCCAGCGTTTATTACTGGTGGCTCATAGTCCGCGTTTTAAACAGATGTAGATAATAGTGTTATGTCCAATTATGACAAATTTGTTTTTAAGTATAACTTTGTATTCATGACTCACCCATTGATAGATTTAATTTTAATCATCCATGTGCAAGATTTAAACAACCGTATGCCATATACCAGATTTAACTCATGCTAGTTTCATGTATGCCATATACCAGATTTAACTCATGCTAGTTTCATGTATGCCATATACCAGATTTAACTCATGCTAGTTTCATGTATGCCATATACCAGATTTAACTCATGCTAGTTTCATGGGGCAGATTTGACTCATACTTATTCGTTCCCTCCCGAAAGAACCAACTAGTGATCGTGCATGTGTTGCTTTGTGTATATTTGCCATCAGTACTTATCAATACTGACACAACACCAGCCCAGAGTCCCCAGGTACAGTCCTCTTGGTGCTCTACACCGACGCCAACTACCTCGGCACAATACAGTACACACATGCCCGCAATAGTCCCAGCCCACTGTATTCTTAGTGAATACCTATTGATACGTGCCTCATTTTAACATTTTACAGCAAATATTTCGCATTAAGTTAATGGTGACTATTCTCGGCAAGTCAGTTCAATCATGCGTTTCTCTTGCAGCTTAATGCAGTCTTTTTCCGCACTAGAAAATAGTCAGCCACCAAAATGGCATTTCCTTGCAAGGAAATCGTTAGTTTTTTCATGTCATGCGTTTTACGTCCATTGTAAATAGATAGGCGTGGCTGATGATTGGCGGGACACACGGAGAGAGGTTACACAATGGTTCCGTGGAAGTGTTCCTGTGGGAACGGAAGAAACGGTCCGAGTTCGACTCCGTCAGCGGGTAATCAAGATAATTGCATGTTCCATAAACCCTTGATTAAATCGCTTTGTTGTAATGTTACGCTCAACATTCACACACGGACATAAAACGCCCAGTCGATAACAGACCAGATGATACAATACCTGTCGATAGTGGCCATTTTCATGGAACTGATTACTGAAACATGAGGTCTCCTACCAAGTACAAAGTTGCAACGAGAGACTGGTTTGTGAGACTTCTCTGTTTGCTATACAAAGAGTAGCTGCCTGAATACTGATTAAATGTCCCACCATCAATCGAACAAACACAAAGGGCGATAATAGAAAAACAGGTAAAATGGGACATCGAACTGGTAATTTCTATCTCTAGCTTCTGTTTGTGTTTGTTAGCATGGTAATTGCATAGATGCCATACAACTGTTTAAATGGGTTATGCAAAGTGATGTTCTTTTGTCATTATAGTTCTGCGGCTCAGATGAGGTGGTGAGGTGAAATGGGGTTTAACGTCGCGTCCAACATTATTGCACTTATATAGCGACGTGCATGCACGTGTGTGTGTGTGGTTGCTTGTACTAGTCCCGAGTGATGCCAATTTATAGTGCTAGCCCACTGAGATACCATGCCGCAGTTTAACATAAATATCCCACTCAGAAAAAGTGTACCGACTCCGAGCCGACCAGTCCTTGTTTTAGCCCCTTAATGCCGAGCGCCAGACAGGGTAACAGCAAGTACCATCTTTTAACGTCTTTTGGTATGACGCGCACCTCAGATGATACTATAATACTAGCTGATGATACTATTATACTTAATGGTGATACTATAATACTTGTACATAGTACTATAATACTAGCAGGGATCAACAGTAATTCCCAAGTAGGAATACAATTGGATAAAACCGATAACAGAATGCCGTCACTCGCTGTTCCTTTACTGCACTCACAAATGTTTAAGAGCTTAATTAATCATTTCTTCATTTTTCATTTATACTTGTAAAAGAGACCCTGTCGCCACCTATAAAGGCGGATGGATATTTCCAGAGCCGCAATTTTATATTTTTAACCCACATAAGAGTTGTTTAGAACTACACGCGACAATCAGGCCAATAATAAATGCCGGGAGAAGGACATTGAAATTCTGAATTAGCTGTTTAAAATATTTTCTTAATGTATCTGGCTTCTTACACCGTATTGATGAAGATGAAGATTATTGTAGCCAGCGGTGGATACCGTGTTCCTGAGTTTCCTAATCTAAGGACATTACTGTAAATCCTCTCGACGGCGGTCGATGCTGGAGTCTAGTGCACTGTGTCTCGCTGATCCCCTCGTTAACACCGAGCCTTGTAAATCACTTCTGAATTAAAGATGTCTATTGCGACGAAACGAAACAGATGTAATGTCTTTATAATCCATTGCTAACAACCACATGCAATTATTTTCTAATTTACTTATTGATTTCGGAAAATAGTCTATTTTTTCTTGACCTGGACCAATAGTTACCATGCTTCCCGACTGAGATAACGCTGACCCCCACTGAGACAACGCTGAGCCCCACTGAGACAACGCTGACCCCCACTGAGACAAGGCTGACCTCCACTGAGATAACGCTGACCCCCACTGAGACAACGCTGACCCCCACTGAGACAACGCTGACCCCCACTGAGACAACGCTGACCTCCACTGAGATAACGCTGACCCCCACTGAGACAACGCTGACCCCCACTGAGATAAAGCTGACCCCCACTGAGACAACGCCGACCCCCATGGAGAGACTACTGACACCAGGGTTTACAGTCTACAGCTGTGAAAGGTCCACCTGTGCCTGGGGAAAAAGCTATAGAGGGTGGTATTGTTGGACACTGAGTATAAACCCGGGTTGTACTAGTGGCCACGATACAAAGTCATTATGTACACATTATTTGCGGCGGCATCACGAGAACCATTCGCCTCTTCTTCCAATCATGGCTTCTCCTTCAATAAAACGGTAAATTTCTAGACTATATTGTGAGTGAGTGAGTGAATGAGTTGGGTTTAACGCCGCTTTTAACAGTATTCCAGTTATATCGCGGCGTGTCAGCTTAATGTGGGAGGAGAGCCCAAGTGATGCAGGTCTCAGACGTTTACCACTTCGGTGAAACCCACGAGCACGGGTATGGTGCTGACAAACCTAGAAACATAATTTGGGCGAACCGGGATTCGAACCCACAATCATAGGTTTCTGGCGTGCCCAAGGGACGCAACTCTGCACAGCGAATCGCAGCGCCTTAGTCGACTGGGCCCCCCGGGCCCCCAAGACTATATAGTGAGTGAGTTTTACGCCGCTTTTAGCAATATTCCAGCAATATTATGACGGGGGACACCAGAAATGGGCTTCACACATTTTGCCCATGTGGAGAATTGAATTCGGGTCTTCGGTGTGACGAGCGAACGCTTTAACCACCAGGCTACCCCGACGCCCCCAAGACTATGGGGAAAATGGCACAACATCTGTTTTTGAGAAATACATGACTCATTATATTCATACAACACATTGTCATTTTCGGAGTGACTTTTAAATGTGATACGACGATACAATTATATGTCTACGGTTCAATGGCTCTGGATGCCGGGAGTACATCAGCGCAAACACGAGGGCGCGGTGACGTATAACCAGGCTGAGACTAGGAGACGACCTATAAAATCGACGTCGGCAGACGTTCGTGTGTAAAAGGAACGTCACATACGCCGACGTTATTAGGCCACCCATATTTTGTATGTGTTTCTAATCTCCGACCTCAACCAGCGGACGGGCGGGCAACATTAACAAGGGATGACCCCCCACCCCGCAGGTGAATCGATCAAAATCATGTGCACAGCACTATAGTGGCAAAAGTGGTTTTTCACCATACTTGTTAGCAGTCATTAAAAAACAAAAAGAACACACAAGAAAACAAAAGTCTTTACGGCCATTTGCCTTTCAAATGTGCAACGTGAACGTGCCTTCGGCATGTTGCAGACGGGAACGTCCGTAGCTGAAGTCGCAAGGACGATGGGTTTTAGTCGACGGACTGTTTATGATTTACAGACGCGTCTACAGCAAACGGGTACCAACGCTGATCGCCCTCGGCCAGGTTGACCACGTGTGACGTCACATGCAGAGGATCGTCAGATTGTCTTACGTCACCTCCTTAACCGATTTTTGACGGCTACATCAACCAGAAATGAACTGTTTAGGGGTAGACTGAGTGCGCAAACTGTTCGAAACCGTCTGAGAACTGCTCACCTTCAAGCACGACGGCCATAATGCGGGCCGATTTTGACTCAATTATACAGACGTCAACGTCAATTGTGGGTACAGCGACACTTACGATGGACTCAGAGGCATTGGAATCAAGTCGTCTTCAGTGATGAATCCCGATTTAATCTTCGATTTGCTGATGGTAGGGCGAGGGTGTGGAGGCGCCGTCATGAACGTTACGCCCAGTGTTGTGTACAGGAAGTTGACAGATTTCGAGGCGGAAGTGTCATGGTGTGGGGTGCTTTCTGTGGCAATGCACGTTCCAGGCTTCTTGTCATCCGTGGCAACCTCAACGCTGCTGCTTACCGCGACCAGGTACTGGCACCAGAACTTCTGCCTTTTATGGCAGCACATGAACCCGGTTTGATCTTCCAACGCGATAATGCCAGACCCCACACAGCAATTTTGACAAGGAATTTCCTTCAGAATAAGGGAGTCAACGTCATGGACTGGCCGTCAAGGTCTCCCGAACTCCATCCCATCGAACACGTCTGGGATGCTCTTGGCAGAAGTCTGCGCACTCTCCAGAACCAACCACAGAATTTGCAAGATCTTGGCACCATTTTGCAGCAACAATGGCGTCGTCTTCCCAATCATGTGTTCACAAGCATCACAAAGGTCCATGTGTAGGCGTTGTTTGGCAGTTGTCAACGCACATGGTGGCCATACACGCTACTGAACTTGTGTGCCATCAGATTCTCGTGCTTGGGACTTATGATTTAAACTGTTGATGTTATTACCGAATACCGTAGGTGCTTGGAACAAATTATGGTTACCACCGTTAATTAAAATCCTTCTTTGGACATTAATGATTAAAAATTACCTTCTCTGATACATTTGTCCGTTGTATATCATATATGGGATTACTTTTTAAAATGTGAAGTTTTTAATTAAAAACTATAAACAACTGTTTTTCAACATTGCGCAACTTATTTTATGACATATATCTTTAAGTGTAAGACACTTGACACCAGTCTTCAAATTAATGTATGACGAAGATCGAGTCGCTTTGCTTCGGAAACGAAGCTGACCTGTGTTACTGAGTGTACAATAGTAGTAGTATATCCGTATCACATGGGGCATACTCTTCCACAGGGGCAGGGAATATTGATACGATCAAACTATTTATTATTTGACGTCGGAATGTAAACTCAGGACGGGTGGGAAAAAGCGGCCTTAGTGGTACTGGTGTACAGTCGGCAGAAGCACTTATACTGAAATGTAGTGGTAATCTCCCGACCCACTCTGCCCATCTACAGACCTGTCACTTCCTGAAGAAAGGACATACACCCACGCAAACAAGAAACCGTGCTTCATACACAGCTCAATACAAATAAATGTATTTTGAAATAAAATATGCATTTTTCAAAACATATTCATGAAGAAGTTTACTCGACTTTAAGGTCGTGCTTCACAATTGCACGTGCATGTTCACGGCGCACATTTTGGATGTTTGCGTGTTTGATGGGAGATGGATACGTGGTTTCTAAATGTAAACTGCATACAATGATTGTTAAACTATCAGGGCCCGTTCCACAAAGCGATCGTAGCGCTAAGATGACCGTAACTCCCATTTTTTAGCATGGGCTTACGACAGTCGTAGCTCTAAGATCGCTTTGGAACGGGGCCCAGGTGCTCATTAAATTGTATAACAGTAAGTAACGCTTACGCAATGCTACCACTTGCCGAAGATCAGGGTCTCGCGCATAACGAAGTTGCCAGGTATTTTAATGTTCGTCGAAGCACAATATCATCTCTTTAGAGACGTTATCTACATCAGGGCAACACGCCTGACTTGCCACGGGCCTGTCGTTAACTGTAACTAACGCCCATCATCACACCCGGTCCTGCTGCATTCCTTGCAATGAATAATACATGTGAGAACAAACCACCGCTACAGCCACTGCATTCCAGGATACGTCCAGGACATGGTCCACCCATCTTCCCGAGGCAAGGGGTTAACTGACTATAAAAGTCCAGTTTCCAGTTTCCATTTAACGCTCTTGGTTCGGGAAGATGTCGCTCATCACGACCAACATGGCAGTACAGACTCTACACACACACCACACACACACCACACACACACCACACACACCACACATATTGCCCTCCACCCCGAGCACCGCAATACGCATCCCTTGTCCTTCAACACCTACACACATCACACATCCGGTATCACACACACCCATTATAGTGGTTAAAGCAGTCGCTCGTCACGCCGAAGATTCGGGTTCGATTCCCGACATGGGTACATTGTGTGAAGCCCATTTCTGGTGTCCCCCGCCGTGATATTGCTGGAATATTGCTAAAAGCGGCGTAAAACTCACTCACTCAGTACACAGAACAACGTCGAACCCCGTCCGTCCATGCTCACCCGACTCCACCCCCTCCCCGACCCCCCACCCTCGCATCAACCCGAGTTGCTCACCTGTTCCGGGGACCACGATGTTGAGGAGGAGACAGAGGATGGCCAGGCTGAGAGGCATGAAGGGGATGGCCGACCTGATCCACGAGTCGTTGTTGGCGACGACCGACTTCTGCTTCTCGTCATCTTGTCCGGACGCTGGGATGATGACGGTAGTGGCGTTGGCGACGCGGAAGTCCACGGACTTCCGAGACATGGAGTCGGACAGAGACAACTTGGTGGAGTCTCGGCGTGACCCAATGGACAATCTGTCATCCTTGTCGTCGCTGATGTCGCGAGTCACTGGGGCCGGGACGGCCAAGGATGTCTTACTTGGCGTCTTCACCGTCGTTGGCGGGCCGTTCAGGACGACGTGTTTAGATTCGGCGTTATTCTGCGCTTGACCCGACCCTTCCTTCACCTTCTTCATGATCGCACGTGCGAGTATGGATTTAGGTTTGAAGGGTTCGTTTTTGGTTTCCACGACCGGTGGGTCAAGTGCCTTCTTTTCGTTTTCTTTCGGTTTTTCATCTGTTTTCTTAACAGTTTCCTTCTCAGTAGCTTTCACGGACCCGTTTGACAACACCGCCTTTTCTCTCTGTAGTGACTTCTGTATCACATTCTGCTTCTTTTTATCCAGTTCGGGAATCTTGCTCTCCTTCTTGATATTTGGGGAGGGTTTCTTGTCTTTCGACACCGGTTCATTCTCTTTCCATTTCACATTCTTAGAGGTCTGTTCATTCTTCTCATTTTCGTTCACCACAGAGAAGGTTGTCTCCCCCTTAGCATCCGATGACGTCACAGGTTCACTCTTGTCCTTCAGTGCAATGTTCTGCGAGCTCCCTGACAGGCTACTCCGGCTCATCCTCACGGCTGCCTTGTTGTCCTTATCACGCTTCAAATCCAACTTCTCCCCTTTCTTTTTCTTTGAATCGTTTTGCTTCTTCTCTTTACCAACTATAGGTATAAAGGAATACTTTTTCTTTTCTATCAGTGGCTTCTTGGAGTCCGACGACGAGTCACTCTTAACACTGGAACCAGTATCCGACTGTAACGTTTTTTGAGAGTCTGTTTTTGTCAGAAGTGGGTCAGTGTCCTTCACATTGTTATCACCGTCTTCCTCCTTTGGGGACTTTTCGTCCAGCACTCCTCTAGGGGCCTCGTTGTTCGTTAACCCTCCTGGCTTAGACTCTGGTGCTTGTTTCTTACTTCCGTCAGGTTTAACTTCACCTTCCTTCTGTTCCATGGGACCCGCGATCAAGGCGTCAGTGTCCCGGACACCATTCGGAGTGTTTAAACTGTTAGTTGGTGTTGGAGATTCGGGGGGTTTCTGGTTTCCCGTTTCGGCAGCGTCTGGCGTCTTTTCCCCATCGAATAGATTCACCTGAGACGCACTTCTTGTACTTACAGGGAGAACCGTTGTGGAGACGTCCGTCACAAAATCACTTGGTTTGTCTTCTGTTACGGCTGAGACCGTCACATCACTTGGTTTGTCTTCTGTTACGGCTGAGACCGTCACATCACTAGGTTTGTCTTCTGTTACGGCGGCGCCTGTCACATCACTTGGTTTGTCTTCTGTTACGGTTGAGACCGTCACATCACTTGGTTTGTCTTCTGTTACGGCAGCGCCTGTCACATCACTTGGTTTGTCGTCTGACTTCTGCTCACTCAAACCGCCATCTTGTCCCTCTGGTTTCCCATCACCTGATGTCGGCGGTGTCTTATCGTGTTCCATATTTAATAAGGTGTTTTTTCACACAAAGAATCGTGTCAAGTGTACTTCCACTGATGTCAAATGGTTTGAACTCACTTGAGACTTTGTCAACGATCACGAAAAACACAAATACATAAATGTTTAATGTCGTCAGGAACGGCACTTTTGTTTATCAATGTAGCGCCATTGTTCTTGTCTCCAGGATCATCTATAAAACAACACTCTGTATCCAATATTTACATGTTAACCAACACACAATAGTCGTTTGAAAATCGAACCTGGCTCGCTAAGAGTCCGGAGACCGTGTCGCCTGTGCGACTCCCAACTCCAAGTGCTGTCACATGTTTCCGACACACGGGAACTCCGAGTGTTGTCACATGCTGCCGAGTAACTCCGAGTCGAGGAATGTAGTCACAATTGGCGGGAAATCGTCCACTTGTGTCTCCCGGCAAACCGTGGCTATCTCTGCGCAGTCAACGGGGGTTCTAACGTTCACTACATCTCATCTCGGATCAACATTCTTGAGCTGTCACTAGATGGCGCTGGTTGTCTGAATGCCTACACAAATGGTCACTCCTTTCTGACACCGAAACAGAAGGTATCGATCTTCGATTATGTTGATTGGCCGACTGATTCTCTTTCTTTCAACCATCACCACCGATCACCATAGGTTTCTCGCACTCCTGGAATTATCGGGCTTCGTAACGATCTATACCGACTACAAAGGGCTGGTAAATTATGCACGGGCTGCTGTTTTCCCCATTGGGGATTGATCTCTCTGAAAAAGACACGGCTGGGTTTCGATCGATCAGCGTTAAGAGATCGATGAGAGTGGTGGTACTACCAACATAAGAGCTCTGATTCTCTATATCAACTTTTACTGCTCACGAAGTTCGCGACTTAAATAGGATTGATTACAATAAACGAAACAATTGTCTCACTTTCATTTTAACACAAATTGAGTGAAAAGCTTAAAGCAACAAATCGTTTTTTGGCAGATTGCGGACAAGAAGTTATCAGGTCTATTCCTTCATCAGATATTTAATCAAGACCAGAGAATAAAAAATATATTATTTATTACAAATACAGCCTATATGACTTGTAAAACCGTTCTCAAAGTTGGGAAAGAATGAACAGAGAAAGACTTATGTGTACATATGGACATTCATCATCTTTTCAAGCCCACCGTTTTCTTTAAACACGATTTAAATTATTTATTTGGCGATATGTCATGCCCTAGTGGTGATGGACACATCCTCCACACTGTACATACATTCCCGTCTCAAAGCCGCGCTTGTCAATCGCCAGTATTCACCTGCAGTGTTGAACAATAAACGTAACACTGCTGCAGCTCAAGTGTTTTATTTGACGCATAATTTATTCAGTAATGAATTTTATGTCTGCTCCAACTGGTACCCACACAACACTGACGCATGTAGAAGATGTTGGAGTGAGTGAGAGAGTGAGTGAGTTAGCAAGCGACATCGGATTAAGGGGCAGTTGTTGTTGTTTCTAGTGTTCTACTGATATGACAACTATTGAGACGTACCCAAAGACGATACAAGGGGCACATATACCGATGTGCCCGCAGCCGCTAAATAACGAGTATACTTATGTCACCAGAATGTTGTTCAGTCTAAGTGTATCTGTCGCCAGAATGTTGTTCAGTCTAAGTGTATCTGTCACCAGAATGTTGTTCAGTCTAAGTATATCTGTCGCCAGAATATTGTTCAGTCTTAGTGTACGTGTCGCCAGAATATTGTTCAGTCTAAGTGTATCTGTCACCAGAATATTATTCAGTCTAAGTGTATCTGTCACCAGAATGTTGTTCAGTCTAAGTGTATCTGTCGCCAGAATGTTGTTCAGTGTAAGTATATGTGTCACCAAAATATTGTTCAGTCTTAGTGTATCTGTCACCAGAATATTATTCAGTCTAAGTGTACGTGTCGCCAGATATTGTTCAGTCTTAGTGTATCTGTCGCCAGAATATTGTTCAGTCTAAGTGTACGTGTCGCCAGAATATTGTTCAGTCTTAGTGTATCTGTCACCAGAATATTATTCAGTCTAAGTGTATCTGTTACCAGAATATTATTAAGTCTAAGTGTATCTGTCGCCAGAATGTTGTTCAGTCTAAGTGTATCTGTCACCAGAATGTTGTTCAGTCTAAGTGTATCTGTCACCAGAATGTTGTTCAGTCTAAGTGTATCTGTCACCAGAATATTATTAAGTCTAAGTGTACGTGTCGCCAGAATGTTGTTCAGTCTAAGTGTACGTGTCGCCAGAATGTTGTTCAGTCTAAGTGTACGTGTCGCCAGAATATTGTTCAGCCTAAGTGTATCTGTCACCAGAATATTGTTCAGTCTAAGTGTACATGTCGCCAGAATGTTGTTCAGTCAGTTCAGAATAAGCTGCAACCCCCATTATGTGTTACCATTAGGGTTTAACATGCCGCTCAGACAAATGTTTACAGCAGAAATATGTCATATCACAAAATTTACTACTCTCTCCCTACAGTCACTGAAACAATCATGTTGTCTCAGAAAGGAAATGGTAAATATTAATAACAATCTTTATGCTCTGGTTGCCTAAATCCATTGTTCATCCATTGTCTGCCTTCTGAATGTGATAGTTAACGTACTGGAGATTGATGGACTGTGTACAGTCGTGCCCCCGGGTTATGTCCCAGAAGTGCCTGTACAGCCGTGCCCCCGGGTTATGTCCCAGAAGTGCCTGTACAGCCGTGCCCCCGGGTTATGTCCAAGAAGTGCCCCTAACAGCGTTCTTCACGACGTCCCGATCAACGACGATGACGACGATACAATCTCGGTCCACGGTATCAACAGACAACCGGAAGCACCGCGCTCCGTGCCGTGTGTAGTTGAAGCGGCGACATTGTTGACTTTGTTGATCAGATTCGATCTGACTCAAGCAGGCAATGTTGTACACTCCGTCAAGTCTTCAAAGACGTTTTCAGAAGCAACTTCGTTACCATAGAGATACTACAACAATAACACACCAGTGTCTTTCTCCAGGCGCACGAGCATCTTCGGCTTCAGACCAGTTTTCTGTAAACACCATCAGATCACAAGTAGATAGGTGCTTATACTTTTTGTTTTAAAAAAATAACTGGAATGTTGATTATTTTATATTGATTTCATGTTTTCACCGGAATGGCGTCTTTATGTCTCGTTCTTATTGATCGGTTTGGTGTTTTGTGTTGGAACATCGTTATGAGCACTGTTGTATTTTCCAGGTAACACAAATAACGTCGAGTTCGTTTGAAGGTTGAATAATATGACAAACCATGCCCTGTACTTCTGAATATTGCAGAAGACATGTATATGGTACGGACTCGTTGGTATTGGGGCTTCGTTAAAACCATAAATAGTTCATAAGTTAAGGTCAATATTGTAGTTGCTCCAGAGTTCATCCCCTTTTTAGACCGCCTCCGTGGTCTTGTGGTAGAGCGTCAGCCCGGAGAGCGGAAGGTCGGGGGTTCCATCCCCTGCCGCGTCCTTCCAAAAGACGTTATAGATGGTACTTGTGGTCGTCTCGGAGTCAGTATACTGTGTCTGAGTGGGGTATTCATGTTAAACTGCGGCACAAATAATCTTGGACGCGACGTTAAACCCCATTTCACCTCACCTCATCCCCTTTCTACACAACAAGAGAATTAGAAACACCACAATTTACAGACATTCTGCATTACCACGTCATTCGTGTTATCTATTTTCTGGGAGTTGATGCATGGTAGTTTACATTCGATTACAAACAAAGAGTAGCGAGGTATCCAAGTACAAAGGGACAGACAAACAGACGCACCTTCTCTTTCTCAGCTGTTTTAACAATATTCAATGCTTTCAAACAGCGTAATGGAAGACATGTGGAGGATATTTCCAAATTTGACGCATCAGTGACAAGAATGATGTCCGAATTAATTCCCTATTTTGATTTGTACCATTTATTCCCGTGGGTTTTTTTTCCAGGTGAATAAGTGACTTGCCTTTGCATGTGTTTGTGTCGGGTAGGGCAGGATACGAACACCTGATATCATTACTATTTGATAGCTATTCATAAACACATACTCATGGTTTTCTCGGAATCGCATAGTCGATTTCTTATCAATACGAAAAGGGTTTCGTCGCTTTTATTTTAATTGTTCAGAGTGACTTCAGCTCACCAAGCAACGCAAGTTACCCCAAAATAGCTAGACTTTGCTAAAAAAATGGTGTGTAAGACAGGATTGCACGTTTTCACCTTTTATCAACATATGCCTATAGCAGTCGCAATCTACAAGTGCCTCTGCTTTTAGCAGAGATTTCTTTCGATTATGGAATGGGTTTTGTCGCTTTTATTTGTGATAGTGAAACAAATAAGCCAATCTTTAATTCAGTAATCCTCATCTTGAATGGACGTCGAAGTAAGTCTATTTTCATCCCTCTTCTCATCCGTTTGGCTTCAGCTGAATAAATAAGTGCACACGCTTTGACCGTACATCTCTCAATGGTTGTCCATTCATGGGGTTCAACATAACTGGTTGACGCACAACACTGTGTTCTATCGATTCTCGGGGGGAAATAGCATATTTACATCGATAAACACACAGTTCAAAAGTCGACCAGCGAGTGGCCTTTGCAGGTGTTTTGGATACCTAGTCGTCTTGCCTAGCGAACCCAATTGATTAATCTATAATAATGCTTGGAAACACCGCCCTGAGATGTGGAATTACAATACACAAACATGTTTAGTTCAATGGCATTCTGAATATTGCGACTTACTGCTTCAGACAGTTCCCGGTCATACTCCTGCCATTCTGAGGAATGCGACTCACTGCTTCAGACAGTTCCAAGTCATACTCCTGCCATTCTGAGGATTGCGACTGACTGCTTCAGACAGTTCCCGGTCATATTCCTGCCATTCCGAGGAATGCGACTTAATGGTTCGGACAGTTCCCAGCCATACCCTGCCATTCTGAGGAATGCGACTCATTGCTTCAGAAAGTTCCCGGTCATACTCCTGCCATTCTGAGGAATGCGACTGACTGCTTCAGACAGTTCCCAGCCATACTCCTGCCATTCTGAGGAATGCGACTGACTGCTTCAGACAGTTCCCAGCCATACTCCTGCCATTCTGAGGAATGCGACTGACTGCTTCAGACAGTTCCCGGTCATACTCCTGCCATTCTGAGGAATGCGACTGACTGCTTCTGACAGTTCCCGGTCATACTCCTGCCATTCTGAGGAATGCGACTGACTGCTTCAGACAGTTCCCGGTCATACTCCTGCCATTCTGAGGAATGCGACTTAATGGTTCGGACAGTTCCCAGCCATACGCTTGCCATTCTGAGGAATGCGACTGACTGCTTCAGACAGTTCCCGGCCATATTCCTGCCATTCCGAGGAATGCGACTTAATGGTTCGGACAGTTCCCAGCCATTCTGAGGAATGCGACTCATTGCTTCAGACAGTTCCCGGCCATATTCCTGCCTTTCTTAAGAATCCGACTGACTGCTTCAGACAGTTCCCAGCCATACTCCTGCCATTCTGAGGAATGCGACTGACTGCTTCAGACAGTTCCCGGCCATATTCCTGCCATTCCGAGGAATGCGACTTAATGGTTCGGACAGTTCCCAGCCATACCCTGCCATTCTGAGGAATGCGACTCATTGCTTCAGACAGTTCCCGGCCATATTCCTGCCTTTCTTAAGAATCCGACTGACTGCTTCAGACAGGTCCAGTCATACTCCTGCCATTCTGAGGAATGCGTCTGACTGGTTCAGACAGTTCCCAGTCATCTTGCCATTCTGAGGAATGCGACTGACCACATTAGCAGATATCAAAAGTGGGATAGTTGCTTGTTTGGTGTTTATTTGAGCACTCAGAAAGGTTCCAGCTATATCACGGCAGCAGTGTTCAGTGTTGGTGAAAACGTGACCAAGGGCTTTAACCACAACGCAAACTAAGGATGACAGTCAGGGCAAATCTGAGATATTAACCCGCGAATCACTTGAATAGACAGTTTAGGATATGTTTTGGTCACTGAAATGTTTAGTGTTCGACGGATATATTATCAATGATAGAAAGAGGAGCCAAAAGGCTATGTAGCTCACATGGCTTGTGAAGAAATAATTTAATGACAAGTCAATATTATTTTGGTACAAACATCTACAGTGAGTGCAGGAGAAATGGGTGCCAAAGATTCTGTTTTGGTTTGGTTTTTAATGGTTGTTTAACGCCACACTCAGCAATATTCCAGCCATATGACGGCGGTCTGTATATAATCGAGTCTGGACCAGACAATCCAGTGATTGACATCATGAGCATCGATGCACACAATCAACCAAGTCAGTGAGTCTGACCACCCGATCCCGTTAGTCGCCTCTTACGACAAGCATAGCCGCCTTTTAAGGCAAGCATGGGTTGCTGAAGACCTATTCTAACCCGGATCTTCACGGGTCCCAAAGATTCTGGAAAAAGCAAAGCATTATTGCAACATATATTATATTGCCCTTGGTATTACCCACCTGACGGCACTGGGTCCCTGGCGTACACTCTCCGACCCAGAAGATGCTCATTTGGAGACATGTCTTGGGACTTAGCGGGCCAGTCCAGTGTATCCATGCCTTCTCGGAGATATTCGGTGACGACCTGGGCACCTCGATGTTGATTTCGCCTTACTCTTATTGTACGGAATACTTTGACTGATAACAGGAGCAGATTGGAATCGGTTTCGTAGTGCAATTAATGTAATGTTTGTTTGTTGTTTAACGCCGCTCCCAGCTTTTTGACGGCGGTCTGTAAACAATCGAGTCTGGACCAGACAATCCAGTGATTGACACTTATAGACGATCTTGTCTAGGTGTCGTATTTTAAGCTCGCTATGTCCAGGTCTCATTGCAACCCTACCCGTGTTGGGGTACTTGTCGGTACAGTCGAGAAAGTACACTTTCTGATTCGGGCAACTTGGGATGATGATGCCCCCAACTCTGTCGTACCCACAATTCGCCATTTTGTCTGGTCGTTGAGATACTGCCCCGGAGGCATTTCTAAGCGTGCGCTTATCTCAGTTGCAAAAGTGAATGTGAGTGACTTCCCTTTTGGCGCACAGTTTGGCTTCAGTGCGCACGTGCAGCAGGTGCCGTTCGTGCATGATGTGAAAATGCATTTTGATTAGACGCAACACCACCGTAATGTGAATATACACGTCAGCAATAGCTGCAGTCAAATCAATAGTTCCCTTATTTTCGGTTGGTAGTATATACATGTATTATGCGTGCCGGTTTTACAGTGCCAGCCCACTGATATACCATGCGGCACTTTAACACTTAGACACAGTGTACTGACTCCCAGCCGACAAGTCCACGTTTATCCCCAAAATGCCGAGCGTCAAGCAGGGTAAGTTTGTTTGTTGTTTAACGTCGCACTCAGCAACATTACAGCTATATGACGCCGGTCTGTATATTATCATGTCTGGACCTGACAAACCAGTGATTGGCATCATGAGCATCGATCTACGCAATTGCGATACAATGACATGAATAAACCAAATCAGCGAGCCTGACCACCAATCCCTTGTCTTAAGACAAGCATAGTCGCCATTTACGACCAGCATGGGTTGCTGAAGACCTATTCTAACCAGGATGTTCACCGACCTTCTGCTCTCCAGGCAGACACTGTATCTGCTAGATAAGGGAAGCAGTCCCATAGCAGGGATAGTTCTTACAAAGTTTCAGCTCCATAGGCCTGTAGACCCAGAGATGTTGAGGGGGCGGGGGTAACATAAAAGCCAACACTCATAGCTGGATCAAAAATCAAAATATGCCAAAACAATATCTTATGTCATTCTAAAACCAAAATTTACATTTTCAATTTGTCAGCAAGGTTGAAAATCAGATCAACACTTTTTTTAGGGACACCACAGCAAAAGACATGGCAAAAGTTAATGGACGACTAACCACGTGAGTTAGATGAGCTATAATGCATAGTATTAAATTTTGTTTCATTTTTGTGAGATATGGCTTATGGCTTTTTTAATCTGACACATTTCACCTAACCCCAAAAGGTCGGAGTAGACTAGGTCTTCAGCAACCCATGCTTGCATTTAAAGGTCACTATGTTTATCGAAAGAGGCAACAAACAGGATCGGATGATCAGGCCCGCTGACTTGGTTGATACATGTCATCATATCATTGCGTAGATCGATGCTCATGTCAATCACTGGATTATCTGGTCCAGACTAATTTATTTACAGACTGTCGTCATATAGCTGGATTCTTGCTGAGTGTGGCGTTAAACAACAAAGAAACAAAACAAAAACATTTCACCCAAGACAGGCACCTCTGTACTACCTCCAAAAGGACCTTCCAGATGTCTTCTCTATATAACTCAAACACTGAAGTCACCAGAAGCTAATCATCTGGCAAGTAACAACCTGAAACATAATTGTCAGACACACCTTCCCTGCTGTCCTGTGACAATTCCACAACATCAGGCCCATACAACACCAGGCCTATACAACATCAGACCCATACATCAGGCCCATACAACACCAGGCCTATACAACATCAGACCCATACATCAGGCCCATACAACACCAGGCATATACAACACCAGACCTATACAACACCAGGCCCATACAACACCAGGCCCATACAACATCAGGACCATACAACACCAGGCCTATACAACATCAGACCCATACAACACCAGGCCCATACAACATCAGGACCATACAACACCAGGCCTATACAACACCAGGCATATACAACACCAGGACCATACAACACCAGGACCATACAACACCAGGCCTATACAACATCAGGCCTATACAACATCAGGCCCATACAACACCAGGCACATACAACACCAGGCCTATACAACATCAGGCCCATACAACATCAGGCCCATACAACACCAGGCCTATACAACATCAGGCCCATACAACACCAGGCCTATACAACATCAGACCCATACATCAGGCCCATACAACACCAGGCCTATACAACATCAGACCCATATATCAGGCCCATACAACACCAGGCCCATACAACACCAGGCCCATATATCAGGCCCATACAACACCAGGCCTATACAACATCAGGCCCATACAACACCAGGCCTATACATCATCATCAGACCCATACATCAGGCCCATACAACACCAGGCCTATACAACATCAAACCTATATATCAGGCCCATACAACACCAGGCCCATATATCAGGCCCATACAACACCAGGCCTATACAACTTCAGGCCCATACAACACCAGGCCTATACAACATCAGACCCATACATCAGGCCCATACAACACCAGGCCTATACAACATCAGACCCATATATCAGGCCCATACAACACCAGGCCCATATATCAGGCCCATACAACACCAGGCCTATACAACATCAGACCCATACATCAGGCCTATACAACATCAGACCCATATATCAGGCCCATACAACACCAGGCCTATACAACATCAGGCCCATACAACACCAGGCCTATACAACACCAGGCCTATACAACATCAGACCCATACATCAGGCCTATACAACATCAGACCCATATATCAGACCTATACAACACCAGGCCCATACAACATCAGGACCATACAACACCAGGCCTATACAACATCAGACCCATACAACACCAGGCCCATACAACATCAGGACCATACAACACCAGGCCTATACAACACCAGGCATATACAACACCAGGACCATACAACACCAGGACCATACAACACCAGGCCTATACAACATCAGGCCTATACAACATCAGGCCCATACAACACCAGGCACATACAACACCAGGCCTATACAACATCAGGCCCATACAACATCAGGCCCATACAATACCAGGCCTATACAACATCAGGCCCATACAACACCAGGCCTATACAACATCAGACCCATACATCAGGCCCATACAACACCAGGCCTATACAACATCAGACCCATATATCAGGCCCATACAACACCAGGCCCATATATCAGGCCCATACAACACCAGGCCTATACAACATCAGGCCCATACAACACCAGGCCTATACATCATCATCAGACCCATACATCAGGCCCATACAACACCAGGCCTATACAACATCAAACCTATATATCAGGCCCATACAACACCAGGCCCATACAACACCAGGCCCATATATCAGGCCCATACAACACCAGGCCTATACAACTTCAGGCCCATACAACACCAGGCCTATACAACATCAGACCCATACATCAGGCCCATACAACACCAGGCCTATACAACATCAGACCAATATATCAGGCCCATACAACACCAGGCCCATACAACACCAGGCCCATATATCAGGCCCATACAACACCAGGCCTATACAACATCAGACCCATACATCAGGCCTATACAACATCAGACCCATATATCAGGCCCATACAACACCAGGCCTATACAACATCAGACCCATACATCAGGCCTATACAACATCAGACCCATATATCAGGCCCATACAACACCAGGCCTATACAACATCAGACCCATACATCAGGCCTATACAACATCAGACCCATATATCAGGTCCATACAACACCAGGCCTATACAACATCAGACCCATACATCAGGCCCATACAACACCAGGCCTATACAACATCAGGCCCATACAACACCAGGCCTATACAACACCAGGCCTATACAACATCAGACCCATACATCAGGCCTATACAACATCAGACCCATATATCAGGCCCATACAACACCAGGCCTATACAACATCAGACCCATATATCAGGCCCATACAACACCAGGCCTATACAACATCAGGCCCATACAACACCAGGCCCATACAACACCAGGCCTATACAACATCAGACCCATACAACACCAGGCCTATACAACATCAGGCCCATACAACATCAGGCCCATACAACATCAGGACCATACAACATCAGGCCCATACAACATCAGGCCCATACAACATCAGGACCATACAACACCAGGCCCATACAACACCAGGCCCATACAACATCAGGCCTATACAACACCAGGCCCATACAACACCAGGCCTATACAACATCAGGCCTATACAACACCAGGCCCATACAACATCAGGCCTATGCAACATCAGGCCTATACAACATCAGGCCTATACAACATCAGGCCTATGCAACACCAGGATCATGCAACATCAGGACCATGCAACACCAGACCTATACAACATCAGACCCATACAACATCAGGCCCATACAACATCAGGCCCATACAACATCAGGACCATACAACACCAGGCCCATACAACATCAGGCCTATACAACACCAGACCTATACAACATCAGACCCATACATCAGGCCTATACAACATCAGACCCATATATCAGGCCCATACAACACCAGGCCTATACAACATCAGACCCATACATCAGGCCTATACAACATCAGACCCATATATCAGGCCCATACAACACCAGGCCTATACAACACCAGACCCATACATCAGGCCTATACAACATCAGACCCATATATCAGGCCCATACAACACCAGGCCTATACAACATCAGGCCCATACAACACCAGGCCTATACAACACCAGGCCTATACAACACCAGGCCCATACAACATCAGGCCTATACAACACCAGGCCTATACAACATCAGACCCATATATCAGGCCCATACAACATCAGGCCCATACATCAGGCCCATACAACATCAGGCCTATACAACACCAGGCCTATACAACATCAGGCCTATACAACACCAGGCCCATACAACACCAGGCCCATACAACACCAGGCCTATACAACATCAGGCCTATACAACACCAGGCCCATGCAACATCAGGCCTATGCAACATCAGGCCTATACAACATCAGGCCCATACAACATCAGGACCATACAACACCAGACCTATACAACATCAGACCCATATATCAGGCCCATACAACACCAGGCCTATACAACATCAGGCCCATACAACATCAGGACCATACAACATCAGGCCTATACAACACCAGACATATACAACATCAGACCCATATATCAGGCCCATACAACACCAGGCCTATACAACATCAGGCCCATACAACATCAGGCCCATACAACACCAGGCCTATACAACATCAGACCCATACAACATCAGGCCCATACAACATCAGGCCTATACAACATCAGGCCCATACAACATCAGGCCTATACAACATCAGGACCATACAACACCAGGCCTATACATCATCAGGCCCATAGGACATCAGGCCCATACAACATCAGGCCCATACAACATCAGGCCTATACATCAGGCCCATACAACACCAGGCCTATACAACATCAGGCCCACACAACAGCCAGCCTATGATAACTGTTTAGTACAATAATCATAACAGACAGCCTGTTTAGATTTATCAGTTTTATTCAGTTTTGACAGAGCTGATACTGTCTTTACAAACAGCATGAGTTTCACTCCATAATGAAAACAAGTGACTACACAGTGAAAGACAAGATACGGCAGCTAATTTACACCTGACAGCTTCACATCTGTGATGATGCTTGTATAGAAAAGTCAAATTCCTTGGCATCCTGACATGTTTATTTGGATTACCAGTACACAAGTTCCTAAAACAAAAACAAAATCCCCAAATCAAGCTCCTAACTCCTAGCCTAAACACTTCCTAAAACTCATCAGTTAACTCAGATCTGTTCTGTTCTATCATATTACATATCTATATAGATTGATAATAAAAGTTTTGTTTAAATGCATTATCAGATAAAAATATTGATATTAGCCTTGGACTGATCAGAGCGACATGAACCAAATATCCATTGCATAGTGAGGGTTAGGTGTGGCCACACATGTAGGCGTGTGTAGCATGGACGTCAAGGTCAATAAACAGCAATACATCCCTCCAGCAGCAGACTCTGTCAACAAATGTCCAGCCCCTGGGTCAGTGACTTACTGCCTTGACCAGCCATTCATAGGATGACCGTCACACCAAAGTCATCATAAAACCATATAAACAACGGGAAATACGCCATCAACTGTCAAGAAACAGCAAGAAGCAACCAGTCGTTTTCAGAGATTGATTCTCTCACCAATACCTAGAGCTGCATGTGCTACTGTCCTGAGATAAGAACTCACACAAGACAAGATACATACCGGTACTTCTACTCTCACAAATTAGTACCAAATCTACGAAGTTATGATTATGTGATAACACTGAATGAAGAGTTGGCTAATGTGCAGCTGATGGGACTGTGTCTTGTTCCCGGACGGCTCCAGCCTTGACAGTAGTCTTCTTCACCTACGCAACACTGAAATATGACATTTCATGAAACTAACCTATTACATAAACAGTACATAAGGACTGGCTGACAAGGACGTGACTAAACATGGTAGGGAGACCCTGTACAACTTGTCCGAGGAAACATTGAAACAAACTATCTTTCCATGTTATTGCCGTGACTTTGAGGGAGCCAAACAACCTTGGTCAATAATGCATTATGACTACCATTTGCAACACACTGACTATGATTATCATCTGTTGTCAAGATATCAGCACCCAGCTTCTCTCCGGTTGCGTATTGTTTAATCTCATGGCAAAAACAAAACACATCTCTGCAAAATTGAAACTTGAACATTTTCATAATCAACCGCAACATCACAAATTTCATACTGTTTTAAACATTTTGCATAAACAAACAAGTGCAGGTCTCATTTGGCATACATGAAAAACAATCAAACTGAGAAACAAGTTTACTCCCAAACAATGAAGGACACACAGACATGTAATGTGAACACCTACATCAAACACCTGGTGTCAGTATGTACCCTGATGAGACATCGTCAGCAGGACTCTCATAATGGCCATATTGGACCACGGATCTTGGATCTGTAAATGTCCACTACACATCCGTCATGCTGGACCTAGGTCTGTGAGTGTGTGTAAGCCACTATTTGCCATACTGGACCTAGGTCTGTGAGTGTGTGTATGCCACTATTGGACATGCTGGACCTAGGTCTGTGAGTGTGTGTATGCCACTATTGGACATACTGGACCTAGGTCTGTGAGTGTGTGTATGCCACTATTGGACATACTGGACCTAGGTCTGTGAGTGTGTGTAAGTCACTATTGGCCATACTGGACCTAGGTCTGTGAGTGTGTGTAAGTCATTATTGGCCATGCTAGACCTAGGTCTGTGAGTGTGTGTAAGTCACTATTGGACATGCTGGACCTAGGTCTGTGAGTGTGTGTAAGTCACTATTGGACATACTGGACCTAGGTCTGTGAGTGTGTGTATGCCACTATTGGACATACTGGACCTAGGTCTGTGAGTGTGTGTAAGTCACTATTGGACATGCTGGACCTAGGTCTGTGAGTGTGTGTAAGTCACTATTGGCCATGCTGGACCTAGGTCTGTGAGTGTGTGTAAGTCATTATTGGCCATGCTAGACCTAGGTCTGTGAGTGTGTGTAAGTCACTATTGGACATGCTGGACCTAGGTCTGTGAGTGTGTGTAAGTCACTATTGGACATACTGGACCTAGGTCTGTGAGTGTGTGTAAGTCACTATTGGCCATGCTAGACCTAGGTCTGTGAGTGTGTGTAAGTCACTATTGGACATGCTGGACCTAGGTCTGTGAGTGTGTGTAAGTCACTATTGGCCATGCTGGACCTAGGTCTGTGAGTGTGTGTTAGTCATTATTGGACATGCGTATCCCACTATTGGCAATGCTGGACCTAGGTCTGTGAGTGTGTGTAAGTCACTATTGGACATACTGGACCTAGGTCTGTGAGTGTGTGTAAGTCACTATTGGCCATGCTGGACCTAGGTCTGTGAGTGTGTGTAAGTCACTATTGGACATGCTGGACCTAGGTCTGTAAGTGTGTGTAAGTCACAATTGGCCATGCTGGACCTAGGTCTGTGAGTGTGTGTTAGTCACTATTGGACATGTGTATCCCACTATTGGCAATGCTGGACCTAGGTCTGTGAGTGTGTGTAAGTCACTATCCGCCATGCTGGACCTAGGTCTGTGAGTGTGTGTAAGCCACTATCGGCAATGCTGGACCTAGGTCTGTGAGTGTGTGTAAGTCACTATTGGCCATACTGGACCTAGGTCTTTGAGTGTGTGGAAGGCCATCATTTCGTGGCCATGCTGGTCCCAGGTCTGTGAGCGTGTGGAAGGCCATCATTTTGAGGCCATGTTGGTCCCAGGTCTGTGAGCGTGTGGAAGGCCATCATTTCGAGGCCATGTTGGTCCCAGGTCTTTGAGTGTGTGGAAGGCCATCATTTCGAGGCCATGCTGGACCTAGGTGGTGAGTTGTAAGACTCTCATATTGGACGGATGAACCAGGTCAGTGTATAAGATCAGTGAGTATCACAGACATTGCTACGTGAATATTGTGTAAGTAATGGTCATTACAAAAGCAGATCCCTTTTATTCATATCCAGACAGCATTCTGCCAGGGGAGGTTATATATACAATCTGTAACTCAAGACATTATTCCAAACCAAAGTTACTTGTGTGGTGAAGGCTGGGTGGCCTAAAACTTGAGACTCTGTATACTTATGTAACTTGTTCATGTCATGGAGTGCAGCATTTGGCTAAGCAGTCTCACAGCCTGGCAGACAGTAAATATCCTCTCATTCTCAACAATGTACTACTATCAGTGATTATCAGTTACACTGAGCCATCATGTGTCAGGCAAAGGTAAAAACTTAATACTTATTAACAAATCTCTATCATTGTTGGATTATTATCAAGTTAACACTCCATCACTCCATCTAGCTACCGGAATGTAGCATAGCATAGGGACTGCATAATGTCAGAGACTGAGACAATAAATGCACAATTTGAAATTAAATCCTACAGATCACTGACATGCTCACTCATATATGTACAGGATGCATAAAATTCATTTAGTACAAAACTAACGTTACAATTATTCAGGTAAAATGTGTATGTGTTATAAAAAATAAATAGTCTTTATATACAGGAATGTTGCTGCCAGAGGCAGGCAGCTGTTTCAGCTGGTCGGCCGTGTATCACAGTGATGAGGATGCTGTAGCCACTGCTGCTGCTGAAGATGCTGCGTCAGTCAGGAATTGGAGGATGTAAAGTAGAAGGGAACCTAACAAAATACTTCCCTGTATTTGTCAGGACAGATGTCAAATACTTTGTAATGGTGTGATCACTAACAAACACCAGGTAAGAGTGAGTGAGTTGGGTTTAACACTGTTTTTAACATTATTCCAGATATATCACGGCTTAATGTGGGAGGAAAGCCCAAAGTGATGCAGGTCTCAGACGTTTACCACTTTGGTGAAACCCACGAGCACAGGTATAGTGGTGTCGAACCTAGAAACATAATCGGGGTGAACCAGGAATCGATTCCACTATCATAGGATTCTGGTGTGCCCAAGGGACGCAACTCTGCACAGCGAATTGCGGGGCCTTAAGACGACTGGGCAAGGGTGTCACCTCATAATCCTCATGCCGAACAGTCAGTAGTAAGACAGCAGCAGCAGCAGCAGGCTCAGCTTGACAATGTCCTGACACTCTTGTCAGTGTAACTTAAAACATATATTGATCTTGCAACAAACATCAAGGAATGCTCTGTGTATTTGCACAACGTGGAGGAGGACCTTGCCTCTTGGTCCTGTTGTTTTGTACACTGGTGCTGGTCCTGGTCACAGGGCTTCTTTCATCACCATCCTGGCAAGTGAACAAACCACATTTAATTGCAATTGAAAAAAACAGCTGAGGATAAAGCAGAAAGTATCAGATTCCTATTTCAGGCTAATGATATTACATATTGTATCATCAAAATCATTTTAACTTTAATATTTCTATTCATGAAGTCTTTAATTAGAAGTTGGAAGGACATGAATACAAGACACATTTTTAAGGATTACAACTTCTTTTATTCTTTGTAACAGAAGTTGTTCTCCATAGAAAGTGGGATGTATTAACTTCTGTTCATGTTGGTACAGACATGTGGGACATTGTACAGACAGAAGTTTGTTATCAAATGAGGTATGTTAATAACATCAAATATGTGAAAAACTGAAGAGATAATGTGTTGTTTGAAAAAATATAGTTACATATATATGCAACACATTCAGATGGTGCCAGCACGTCTACAGGTCTAGTCAGAGGTAATAATGATAGAGATATTAGGAAACAAAATAAAGAATCTAAAATATTAATGAAACAAACGGCCAAAGCACCCATTGTACTCTAGCTCTACCACCCTGCATTCACAAAATCAGCATCAGCGTGAACATCGCCATGTAGATCAATATCAACGTGTACATCATCGTCTACATCAGCGTGTACAGTATCTGACCGTGGCATGAGATGCTGCTAGTACAGAGATGACCAGAAGAGTGATGCATTCCATGACCCGCGGCACACTTCCCCGGCAAACAATATTTCATGTACATCATGGTGTGTCAGCTTCATGTGGACAGAAAGCACTTAGTGACGCAGGTCTCAGATGTGAAATCACTTCGGTGAAATCCTTGAACACGGGTATGGTGCTGACAAACCTAGAAACACAATCAGGTCAAACCCGAGCCTCGAACCCACGATCATTTGTCACTGGAAGGTAACTCTGCACAGTGAATTGCGGCACCAGACCAGGCCACCTCTCGGTTAGAGCTAGAGACACACAGTAATGAGACTACGTTACCATGTTTACCGGTGTCTGGCTTCACAATGTCCTCAACTTTCTACAGACACTGAGGATGAGAGTAGAATGACCTTGACCTACACTACATATTATTCCCAAGGGCAATGTCATGATGAAGGAGATATTATAACGTATCCTCTTTCCACACTTGACATGACATGATCCAGATGATAACTGCTCCATGACACGCCGGTCCACACACAGCAAGCACTCATACAACACAAACTTCTGTCTACTCGCAATACTCGTCACACAGGATCGTTGTCCATATGTTCTGGACACAGTGGGAGTTATTGCTGGATATTGCTCAAATTTATAACCGAAACCAAAATACATAATACTGAGGATTTGTTTTCAGTTACCAAGATTGGCAGATTCCAGGCCAGAGGATATATTTAGTATTGGTGACCTGACACTGCCATTACTTGGCTCCAAAATAGAGAGATTATATGTAAAACTTAAATGACAAAATGAAATAAATATGAATGACACTAAACTAGCAACACCCTGAACCACATAAACACAACATACAGAACACCCAGTGTCAGACAGTGCAGGTAGGCGGAGGGTAGTGTGGTCTGTCAAGGAGAAATACACAAAGTTTTCTGTGTGCCAAAGGAGAAGTACCGGAAACTTTCTATGTTTCATCTATCAAAGGAGAAATACACAAAATGCTTCAGTTATGTATAAGTTTTTCAGCAGTTCTTCACAAAAGTGGTCATAGGAAAAAGGAAGCTGTCAAATCACATGAACACTTTCCAATGATTTTTCAACCACTAACAGTTTCTTGGTATAACCATTCCTTATCACACATCATGGTACAAACACAGCCACCTTGTCATAGAATCCGAAGTTTCCTTGTCTGGCTGTATACAAAATACTTATAGACTTATAGTTTCATATGAAAGTTCAAAACAGAGGTCACCTATGCACAACATTAAAAAGACCCCACTTTAGTATGACCAAGGTCACTGTAAACGATACGTCTACAGGAAGTGTCCCTGGGTTGCGTGTGTACCACCTGCAGTGTTTTGTCACAATCTCTACAACACACAGACAAGTTACCTGTCTTGGATCGGGTCAGTCTACACCTGGCAAATAAAACATTCAATTTGAGTGCACAGAACTAAAGAAACGTGTGAAGACCGCTGTGCACCTGGCTGGGGTACTAGCCGTGGGAGTAGGTACTAGCCGTGGGAGTAGGTACTAGCTGTGGGAGAAGGAGTAGACTACAGAGCAGCACATCCTCACCCACCCAGGGAAGTCTCCAATGCTGCTCCAACGAATACCTCCATCCATCCATTATGTCTGCACCAAAAACCTGCTGATTTACTTAATCAAAATAACTATCAACCAAAACACTGCCCTTATAAATCTGTTAAAGCTGAATTTTACCATATTTGCCAGTGTATGTGCTGAACTAGTGTGGCATTACACTGGTAAAAGACACCATGTGAAGATTAGAAGTGTCCAATGTACACCATGTTCACAGGTACGCTGAGATAGCATGAGGCAGAATCTGTGGATGCGGGTACTAACTGAATCACCATGGAGACCACCCCCTGAGTGTAGAGGACGAGTTCAGAGTGCGGCGGGGCAACTCACCATCCCCACTCCATGTGCGAATCTGGCCAGTGTGGATGTCATACTTGAGACTGTTGTAGAAGTTAAAATTGAGGTTTCCTTCATCATTTGAAGGAGTCCTGTAATATCAGTGCGAGTAAGGGCATTTCAGTATATGATCATATTTAATTTCATCTGGCACATTGTTGTACATGTGCAGCACAACTTGTGGTAGCCAATTACTGCCGTACAATAAAATACCAAGAGCTTACAACAAAGTGTTTGCCTCCTTATAAGGAAGTATTTTTCCGTTACATCATTTAAACAATAAATTAAATTAGTTCTTAGGTTAAGAGTATACGTCATTGGCCTGTCTCTTAACAGTCTCTGGACATTTGGCATCCACAGTACATGGAACACTGACTACACGAGTGATGCTGTCAAGCTGCAGGGAACACACAGAGGAGGGGAGAAGAGTCAGACGTCCTACCTGGCTAGTCTGTGTGCCGGGGTCATCCTGCGTCCTCCCGCCGGCTGAATGGGGGGTTTGGGGGTGAATGTCTGCTTGCCTGGCTGCACCTCAGCAGGTTGAGTATAGCTAAGCGTCCTCTGAGCGGCGTGAGCCTGAGCAACCATTGCCTGGTGCTTAGCCTTACTCTGCTCCAGAAGTGCTTTGCTCTGCTCCATGAGCCGCTGCTGCTTGGTGGAGTGCTGCTGCTGAGCCAGGTGGTACTGTCGGCTATTGGCGGAGGCATTCTGGTAGTTCTGGGGCTGGACACCGGTCACCTGGCTGTACGCGGCCATCAGGTCACTCTGCCACTGACTACCAGGATCATCAATGAAACTGTTAAATGTCGCATTAGCATTGTCCATGTTAACATTTGCCTTGCCGTGTTTGCCAGACACTTTGTAGTCTGCACGAGGCCGGTTCGACCCAGAAGATGAGGATGGGCGTGATCTAATTATTTGTTCCTCCATTGTTAAATATCTTTGAAGTGGCTGGACAGGTTCCTGTCTCCGGCCTGGCTGGGACATCATGTTGATACTGGAGGAGCTGTCAGTGAACTCCCCACCATTGAGTAGACTTTCACTCGGTTTTCTGGAGTGGGTGGCACTGCTGGGCCGGCTGGGGGTGGGGGGGGTCAGATGGTGGATGAGTTGGTCAGGCTGAAGGGCGCTGGTGCCGTTAAAGGCCGAGTACTGACGGGCTTGCTGTCGGACGGCTAAACGTTGCAGAGCGTCGTGGATTGCCTCCTCATTGTAGGTGTCTGTAGACGAGAACATGATCATCAGTCAACATACACAGACACGACTGAGAGCAAGACACACTTTTACATAGCTACTTTTGAATAAATTTTCTTTTGTTTGTAGTTCTGTATTCAATCAGTAATATCCTGGAAGCCTGAAAATACACAAATCTTAGCCAGACAAACCAGTGGTTGATATAATGAGCAACACAACACACAGCAGTGGCAGGTGTCAACAACACAATACAACAGTATGCTTTCTGGTGTAGGAAGATTTTTATGTTCAGACAAATGTGTTAGTCTTCGACACATTCTTATTCATATCTGAACAGCAAACAATGTAATTTGCATACTGCTAGAAGTGTTAATCCCGCTAATCTTGTTGAGGTATTCCCCATTTCCAGGACATCAACACTTGGATGAAACCATGCTGTTTTAAAAAATGAAAAACCCCATGGAGTGTCCATAGGTATGTCCAAGAATTACCTCCCTTCCTTAGATGAAGTACAACAACTTACCAACTGTGGGTTCTGATGTACTGGAGGCCACACAACTTACTAACTGTGGGTTCTAATGTACTGGAGGCCACACAACTTACCAACTGTGGGTTCTGTTGTACTTGAGGCCACACAACTTACTAACTGTGGGTTCTGATGTATTGGAGGCCACACAACTTACTAACTGTGGGTTCTGATGTACTGGAGGCCACACAACTTACCAACTGTGGGTTCTGTTGTACTTGAGGCCACACAACTTACCAACTGTGGGTTCTGATGTACTGGAGGCCACACAACTTACCAACTGTGGGTTCTGATGTACTGGAGGCCACACAACTTACTAACTGTGGGTTCTGATGTATTGGGAGGCCACACAACTTACCAACTGTGGGTTCTGATTTACTGGAGGCCACACAACTTACCAACTGTGGGTTCTGATGTACTGGAGGCCACACAACTTACCAACTGTGGGTTCTGATGTATTGGAGGCCACACAACTTACCAACTGTGGGTTCTGATGTACTGGAGGCCACACAACTTACCAACTGTGGGTTCTGATGTACTGGAGGCCACACAACTTACTAACTGTGGGTTCTGATGTACTGGAGGCCACACAACTTAACGACTGTGGGTTCTGATGTACTTGAGGCCACACAACTTACCAACTGTGGGTTCTGTTGTACTGGAGGCCACACAACTTACCAACTGTGGGTTCTGATGTGATGTAAGTTGATGCTGATGAAGGCCGGGAATGTACTGTGGCCGATGATGGTCGAGCGAAGGGCGGGCGGCCACCTGGGTTAGTTGAAGACTAGGTTAAAGACTACATTCACACAGTCTACACAATACTGTACTTGTTGTATGAGGAGAGGACCAACACCAACAACAACATGCTTCTGAATTGCTTAATTTAATGGATGCCAATGGCAACTTCTAAGCTGTTTACAATTTTTGCATGTAACATTTTTAAACAGTTCATGTCATACATAAAAAAGCATTTATTGGAACTAATTTTTTTAAGTAGATGTTGTTGAATGATTGTGTTGAAGTAAGTCACACTCACTGGTGAAACAACAGAAATAATCAGGGACAATACTGAGTTCACTAACACAGACAGTATGGGAAACAAGGATCTGACATGTAGGTTGCTTCACTACATAAGTTCCTCCTTTTAGATCTACTAGTCACATCCTACACCAGCAGTCAGTTGGTCTCCTACACCAGCAGTCAGTTGGTCTGCTACACTAACAGAACATGTTCCCCCTACACGTTAATCTACCTACACAAACAGTGAGTTGGTCTGCTAAACTAACAGAACATGTTCCCCCTACACGTTAATCTACCTACACAAACAGTGAGTTGGTCTGCTACACCAGCAGTGAGTTGGTCTGCTACACTAACAGAACATGTTCCCCCTACACGTTAATCTACCTACACAAACAGTGAGTTGGTCTGCTACACCAGCAGGACACGTTCCCCCTACACGTTAATCTACCTACACAAACAGTGAGTTGGTCTGCTACACCAGCAGGACACGTTCCCCCTACACGTTAATCTACCTACACAAACAGTCAGTTGGTCTGCTACACTAACAGAACATGTTCCCCCTACACGTTAATCTACCTTCACAAACAGTGAGTTGGTCTGCTACACTAACAGAACATGTTCCCCCTACACGTTAATCTACCTACACAAACAGTGAGTTGGTCTGCTACACCAGCAGTCAGTTGATCTGCTACACTAACAGAACATGTTCCCCCTACACGTTAATCTACCTTCACAAACAGTGAGTTGGTTTGCTACACTAACAGGACACGTTCCCCCTACACGTTAATCTACCTCCAAAACAGTGAGTTGGTCTGCTACACTAATAGAACATGTTCCCCCTACACGTTAATCTACCTCCACAAACAGTGAGTTGGTCTGCTACACTAACAGAACACGTTCCCCCTACACGTTAATCTACCTCCACAAACAGTGAGTTGGTCTGCTACACCAGCAGGACACGTTCCCCCTACACGTTAATCTACCTCCACAAACAGTCAGTTGGTTTGCTACACTAACAGAACACGTTCCCCCTACACGTTAATCTACCTCCACAAACAGTGAGTTGGTTTGCTACACTAACAGGACACGTTCCCCCTACACGTTATTCTACCTCCACAAACAGTGAGTTGGTTTGCTACACTAACAGGACACGTTCCCCCTACACGTTATTCTACCTCCACAAACAGTGAGTTGGTTTGCTACACTAACAGAACACGTTCCCCCTACACGTTAATCTACCTCCACAAACAGTGAGTTGGTTTGCTACACTAACAGGACACGTTCCCCCTACACGTTAATCTACCTTCACAAACAGTGAGTTGGTCTGCTACACTAACAGGACACGTTCCCCCTACACGTTAATCTACCTTCACAAACAGTGAGTTGGTCTGCTACACTAACAGAACACGTTCCCCCTACACGTTAATCTACCTCCACAAACAGTGAGTTGGTCTGCTACACCAGCAGGACACGTTCCCCCTACACGTTAATCTACCTCCACAAACAGTGAGTTGGTCTGCTACACTAACAGGACACGTTCCCCCTACACGTTAATCTACCTTCACAAACAGTGAGTTGGTTTGCTACACTAACAGAACACCTTCCCCCTACACGTTAATCTACCTCCAAAACAGTGAGTTGGTTTGCTACACTAACAGGACACGTTCCCCCTACACGTTATTCTACCTCCACAAACAGTGAGTTGGTTTGCTACACTAACAGGACACGTTCCCCCTACACGTTAATCTACCTTCACAAACAGTGAGTTGGTCTGCTACACTAACAGGACACGTTCCCCCTACACGTTAATCTACCTTCACAAACAGTGAGTTGGTCTGCTACACTAACAGAAGACGTTCCCCCTACACGTTAATCTACCTACACAAACAGTGAGTTGGTTTGCTACACTAACAGGACACGTTCCCCCTACACGTTAATCTACCTTCACAAACAGTGAGTTGGTTTGCTACACTAACAGAACACCTTCCCCCTACACGTTAATCTACCTCCAAAACAGTGAGTTGGTTTGCTACACTAACAGGACACGTTCCCCCTACACGTTATTCTACCTCCACAAACAGTGAGTTGGTTTGCTACACTAACAGGACACGTTCCCCCTACACGTTAATCTACCTTCACAAACAGTGAGTTGGTCTGCTACACTTACAGGACACGTTCCCCCTACACGTTAATCTACCTTCACAAACAGTGAGTTGGTCTGCTACACTAACAGAACACGTTCCCCCTACACGTTAATCTACCTCCACAAACAGTGAGTTGGTCTGCTACACTAACAGAACACGTTCCCCCTACACGTTAATCTACCTCCACAAACAGTGAGTTGGTCTGCTACACTAACAGAACACGTTCCCCCTACACGTTAATCTACCTCCACAAACAGTGAGTTGGTCTGCTACACTAACAGAACACGTTCCCCCTACACGTTAATCTACCTCCACAAACAGTGAGTTGGTCTGCTACACTAACAGAACATGTTCCCCCTACACGTTAATCTACCTTCACAAACAGTGAGTTGGTTTGCTACACTAACAGAACACCTTCCCCCTACACGTTAATCTACCTCCAAAACAGTGAGTTGGTTTGCTACACTAACAGGACACGTTCCCCCTACACGTTATTCTACCTCCACAAACAGTGAGTTGGTTTGCTACACTAACAGAACACGTTCCCCCTACACGTTAATCTACCTCCACAAACAGTGAGTTGGTTTGCTACACTAACAGGACACGTTCCCCCTACACGTTAATCTACCTTCACAAACAGTGAGTTGGTCTGCTACACTAACAGGACACGTTCCCCCTACACGTTAATCTACCTCCACAAACAGTGAGTTGGTTTGCTACACTAACAGGACACGTTCCCCCTACACGTTAATCTACCTACACAAACAGTGAGTTGGTCTGCTACACCAGCAGGACACGTTCCCCCTACACGTTAATCTACCTACACAAACAGTGAGTTGGTTTGCTACACTAACAGGACACGTTCCCCCTTCACGTTAATCTACCTTCACAAACAGTGAGTTGGTCTGCTACACTAACAGAACACGTTCCCCCTACACGTTAATCTACCTACACAAACAGTGAGTTGGTTTGCTACACTAACAGGACACGTTCCCCCTACACGTTAATCTACCTCCACAAACAGTGAGTTGGTCTGCTACACCAGCAGGACACGTTCCCCCTACACGTTAATCTACCTCCACAAACAGTGAGTTGGTCTGCTACACCAGCAGGACACGTTCCCCCTACACGTTAATCTACCTACACAAACAGTGAGTTGGTTTGCTACACTAACAGGACACGTTCCCCCTACACGTTAATCTACCTACACAAACAGTGAGTTGGTCTGCTACATCAGCAGGACACGTTCCCCCTACACGTTAATCTACCTCCACAAACAGTGAGTTGGTCTGCTACACTAACAGGACACGTTCCCCCTACACGTTAATCTACCTCCACAAACAGTGAGTTGGTCTGCTACATCAGCAGGACACGTTCCCCCTACACGTTAATCTACCTCCACAAACAGTGAGTTGGTTTGCTACACCAGCAGGACACGTTCCCCCTACACGTTAATCTACCTACACAAACAGTGAGTTGGTTTGCTACACTAACAGGACACGTTCCCCCTACACGTTAATCTACCTCCACAAACAGTGAGTTGGTCTGCTACACCAGCAGGACACGTTCCCCCTACACGTTAATCTACCTCCACAAACAGTGAGTTGGTCTGCTACACTAACAGGACACGTTCCCCCTACACGTTAATCTACCTACACAAACAGTGAGTTGGTTTGCTACACTAACAGAACACGTTCCCCCTACACGTTAATCTACCTCCACAAACAGTGAGTTGGTCTGCTACACCAGCAGGACACGTTCCCCCTACACGTTAATCTACCTCCACAAACAGTGAGTTGGTCTGCTACACTAACAGAACACGTTCCCCCTACACGTTAATCTACCTCCACAAACAGTGAGTTGGTCTGCTACATCAGCAGGACACGTTCCCCCTACACGTTCATCTACCTCCACAAACAGTGAGTTGGTCTGCTACACCAGCAGGACACGTTCCCCCTACACGTTAATCTACCTCCACAAACAGTGAGTTGGTCTGCTACACCAGCAGGACACGTTCCCCCTACACGTTAATCTACCTCCACAAACAGTGAGTTGGTCTGCTACACCAGCAGGACACGTTCCCCCTACACGTTAATCTACCTACACAAACAGTGAGTTGGTTTGCTACACTAACAGGACACGTTCCCCCTACACGTTAATCTACCTCCACAAACAGTGAGTTGGTCTGCTACACCAGCAGAACACGTTCCCCCTACACGTTAATCTACCTCCACAAACAGTGAGTTGGTCTGCTACACCAGCAGGACACGTTCCCCCTACACGTTCATCTACCTCCACAAACAGTGAGTTGGTCTCCTACACCAGCAGTCAGTTGGTCTGCTACACTAACAGAACACGTTCCCCCTACACGTTAATCTACCTCCACAAACAGTGAGTTGGTCTGCTACACCAGCAGAACACGTTCCCCCTACACGTTAATCTACCTCCACAAACAGTGAGTTGGTCTGCTACACCAGCAGGACACGTTCCCCCTACACGTTCATCTACCTCCACAAACAGTGAGTTGGTCTCCTACACCAGCAGTCAGTTGGTCTGCTACACTAACAGAACACGTTCCCCCTACACGTTAATCTACCTCCACAAACAGTGAGTTGGTCTGCTACACCAGCAGGACACGTTCCCCCTACACGTTAATCTACCTACACAAACAGTGAGTTGGTCTGCTACACCAGCAGGACACGTTCCCCCTACACGTTCATCTACCTCCACAAACAGTGAGTTGGTCTCCTACACCAGCAGTCAGTTGGTCTGCTACACTAACAGAACACGTTCCCCCTACACGTTAATCTACCTCCACAAACAGTGAGTTGGTCTGCTACACCAGCAGGACACGTTCCCCCTACACGTTCATCTACCTCCACAAACAGTGAGTTGGTCTCCTACACCAGCAGTCAGTTGGTCTGCTACACTAACAGAACACGTTCCCCCTACACGTTAATCTACCTCCACAAACAGTGAGTTGGTCTGCTACACCAGCAGGACACGTTCCCCCTACACGTTCATCTACCTCCACAAACAGTGAGTTGGTCTCCTACACCAGCAGTCAGTTGGTCTGCTACACTAACAGAACACATTCCCCCTACACGTTAATCTACCTACACAAACAGTGAGTTGGTCTGCTACACCAGCAGGACACGTTCCCCCTACACGTTAATCTACCTCCACAAACAGTGAGTTGGTCTGCTACACCAGCAGGACACGTTCCCCCTACACGTTAATCTACCTCCACAAACAGTGAGTTGGTCTGCTACACCAGCAGGACACGTTCCCCCTACACGTTAATCTACCTCCACAAACAGTGAGTTGGTCTGCTACACCAGCAGGACACGTTCCCCCTACACGTTAATCTACCTCCACAAACAGTGAGTTGGTCTGCTACACTAACAGAACACGTTCCCCCTACACGTTAATCTACCTCCACAAACAGTGAGTTGGTCTGCTACACTAACAGAACACGTTCCCCCTACACGTTAATCTACCTCCACAAACAGTGAGTTGGTCTGCTACACTAACAGAACACGTTCCCCCTACACGTTAATCTACCTCCACAAACAGTGAGTTGGTCTGCTACACCAGCAGGACACGTTCCCCCTACACGTTAATCTACCTACACAAACAGTGAGTTGGTCTGCTACACTAACAGAACACGTTCCCCCTACACGTTAATCTACCTTCACAAACAGTGAGTTGGTCTGCTACACTAACAGAACACGTTCCCCCTACACGTTAATCTACCTCCACAAACAGTGAGTTGGTCTGCTACACTAACAGAACACGTTCCCCCTACACGTTAATCTACCTCCACAAACAGTGAGTTGGTCTGCTACACCAGCAGGACACGTTCCCCCTACACGTTAATCTACCTACACAAACAGTGAGTTGGTCTGCTACACTAACAGGACACGTTCCCCCTACACGTTAATCTACCTCCACAAACAGTGAGTTGGTCTGCTACACTAACAGAACACGTTCCCCCTACACGTTAATCTACCTCCACAAACAGTGAGTTGGTCTGCTACACCAGCAGGACACGTTCCCCCTACACGTTAATCTACCTCCACAAACAGTGAGTTGGTCTGCTACACTAACAGGACACGTTCCCCCTACACGTTAATCTACCTCCACAAACAGTGAGTTGGTCTGCTACACTAACAGGACACGTTCCCCCTACACGTTAATCTACCTCCACAAACAGTGAGTTGGTCTGCTACACTAACAGGACACGTTCCCCTACACATTAATCTACCTACACAAACAGTGAGTTGGTCTGCTACACCAGCAGGACACGTTCCCCCTACACGTTAATCTACCTCCACAAACAGTGAGTTGGTCTGCTACACCAGCAGGACACGTTCCCCCTACACGTTAATCTACCTACACAAACAGTGAGTTGGTCTGCTACACCAGCAGGACACGTTCCCCCTACACGTTAATCTACCTCCACAAACAGTGAGTTGGTCTGCTACACCAGCAGGACACGTTCCCCCTACACGTTAATCTACCTACACAAACAGTGAGTTGGTCTGCTACACCAGCAGGACACGTTCCCCTACACATTAATCTACCTACACAAACAGTGAGTTGGTCTGCTACACTAACAGGACACGTTCCCCCTACACGTTAATCTACCTACACAAACAGTGAGTTGGTCTGCTACACTAGTCTGTCCTAGTCTGTGCTTACCTTTACAGAACTCACCATACATATTAGGGACATATGTAAAAGGGATGGTCTCAACATAAACTCCTGCAAGAAATACACCAAACAATACATACAATGGCCTTGAGTCCCCCGTGCATCTACACAGGCAGGATGCAGTCTGCAACTTTCACCACTTATGCGAAGCCAGAGTCTAGTAAAATTTGGTTTATTGAATGAGTTGGATTTCAACACCGCTTTGAACAGTATTCCAGATATATGATAGCATGGCAGCTTGAAGTGGGAGAAAAGCCAACGCGATGCAGGTGAAGAAACATAATCAGGGCAATCTAGGATTCAAACCCATGATCATAGGTTTCTGGTGTGCCCAAAGTAGGCAACTCTGAACAGACAATGGCGGTGCACACAAGTAGTCTTTGGAAATAATACAGCCAATAACACTACAACATAAACAATATAATGCAAAGAGCCACGTTCAGGCTTGTGGCTGTGCCATGCATCATCAGGTAGTGCCAACACCACAGCATCATCACCTGGAACTACTGTAGAACATACATAGACCAACTCATAGAAAAGCAAAAATCATATGGATATTTCTAACCAAAATGTAATACCACCTAAAATATTGTGCTAATAGTTACAAACTACATTTCTAGATTTAACCAGTGCAAAACCTGCAGGCAAAAACGTGTTTTTTAATATTAAACAATTGACAATGTTCTAACTTTCTAAAAGCAAATAAGCACTGTTAAGGCTAATAAAGCTAAAAGTACAAAAAACAATGATTTCATCAATGAAAAGAAAAAGAAAGGGTCTTCATATCTCCTAGTCAGCTTCACTTGTTTCGCACTGTAGGTCATACCAGGGGATTTCACAGTTCGTAATGTAGGTCATACCAGGGGATTTCCCAGTTCGTAATGTAGGTCATACTAGGGGATTTCCCAGTTAGTAATATAGGTCATACTAGGGGATTTCCCAGTTCATAATGTGGGTCATACTAGGGGATTTCCCAGTTCATAATGTAGGTCATACTAGGGGATTTCCCGCTACACAACATACATGAAGTAATAATCAGATGTAGGTGAAAAAAGTCCTTAAAATACAACTTGAATCTGTCAGTCCTAGAGTTGGGAGTTGTCTGGTCAAGTTTAAGAACATCATTCTTAGCCAATCTGCAATATGTGAAGCCAGTGCATCACCAGTGAGACTGGAAGTGCATCTGTGGTGAGCCAGTAGAGGGGAGTACCTGTTTTCTGATTGCTGACAAGAGCAGACCTTGGGCGTGTCAGTTTCTGGCTGTATATGGACACAGCATTGTTGTAAGATGAAGGAGGGGCTGGGTGGGCGGAAGCAGGCCGCGGCAAGCTGTGCGAACCCCCACTCTCATATCTAATATCGGCATTTGAAGCACTGCACACTGAGTGGAGAAAGGGGACAGTATCATGACACAGAGTATGTTAAACTACACTGAAAGAAAGTATTAAATGCTTAGTTGAAACAAAGGAAATAGCATTGTAAACAATTTCTTTTTCAAAATCTTGAAACTCTTTCTGCTAAAAATCACATTTACATTGTCTATTGGTTCCCTGTGGTGGAAAGATTATAAATATTTTCCTTTGTTTTTCTATAAACTGGTTAATGGCATATTCAATTACAGGTGTACCAACATTTGTGAAAGTCATTCGGAACTGTTAAATTCAACAATTATTGTAACACTTGTGATTTAAGTCTACAGGATGTGCAAGATGTTAATGTTGTAGATGTAGGACTCCAAGGTTGACGAGTGCAGGAAGGAGGAGGAAGATGAGGAGGAAGCTACATCCTACAGGCCATCACCACAACGTGTGCTACAGCCAAAGCTAATGAAGGGTTCATGGACTACGGTAAAAAATGTCTAAATACAAACATTATTCCCTTTTAGGTCATAATATAACAGAACTTAAATTGAAATTCTTTTTGTACAAGATTATAACTAATGAGATCTACAAAAGCATTTTTGATGTCCCGTTACTGAAACCTTCGTCCTGTGCCATGAACCCTTCTCTGCGGCCAAAGTCTAGCGCTGCTGCTTGTCAGGAATCTTACCTCGAGGGACCTCCTCCCAGTTGGAGTCTTGGAGGTCACTGGATTCTCTACGTTTCACAAGAGAACTATCCGAGCGCACCATGCCGGCCGATGCTCCCTGGCTGTCACTGGAGGTCTTGGCATTGCTTCCCAGGAAGATGCTGGCCGACTTGTTCAACTTGGTGTAAGTCGTCAACACTTCCTCCAGTTCGGCCTCACTGCAAATAACCAGTCCATTATACAGAATTCTTACTAGAATTAAATACAGAGTAGCTAGCCATGAGTAGATCATCACATTCTCCCTTAACTGTGTTTATTACTGAAGGGAAGATAGAAGTTCTGTACTACTGAGGGTCAAATCATCAACTGTCCTCTACTGTGATGAGCACGTATTATAGGAATAGAGTTCTGTACTACTGAGGGTCAAATCATCAACTGTCCTCTACTGTGATGAGCACGTATTATAGGAATAGAGTTCTGTACTACTGAGGGTCAAATCATCAACTGTCCTCTACTGTGATGAGCACGTATTATAGGAATAGAGTTCTGTACTACTGAGGGTCAAATCATCAACTGTCCTCTACTGTGATGAGCACGTATTATAGGAATAGAGTTCTGTACTACTGAGGGTCAAATCATCAACTGTCCTCTACTGTGATGAGCACGTATTATAGGAATAGAGTTCTGTACTACTGAGGGTCAAATCATCAACTGTCCTCTACTGTGATGAGCACGTATTATAGGAATAGAGTTCTGTACTACTGAGGGTCAAATCATCAACTGTCCTCTACTGTGATGAGCACGTATTATAGGAATAGAGTTCTGTACTACTGAGGGTCAAATCATCAACTGTCCTCTACTGTGATGAGCACGTATTATAGGAATAGAGTTCTGTACTACTGAGGGTCAAATCATCAACTGTCCTCTACTGTGATGAGCACGTATTATAGGAATAGAGTTCTGTACTACTGAGGGTCAAATCATCAACTGTCCTCTACTGTGATGAGCACGTATTATAGGAATAGAGTTCTGTACTACTGAGGGTCAAATCATCAACTGTCCTCTACTGTGATGAGCACGTATTATAGGAATAGAGTTCTGTACTACTGAGGGTCAAATCATCAACTGTCCTCTACTGTGATGAGCACGTATTATAGGAATAGAGTTCTGTACTACTGAGGGTCAAATCATCAACTGTCCTCTACTGTGATGAGCACGTATTATAGGAATAGAGTTCTGTACTACTGAGGGTCAAATCATCAACTGTCCTCTACTGTGATGAGCACGTATTATAGGAATAGAGTTCTGCACTACTGAGGGTCAAATCATCAACTGTCCTCTACTGTGATGAGCAGGTATTATAGGAATAGAGTTCTGTACTACTGAGGGTCAAATCATCAACTGTCCTCTACTGTGATGAGCACGTATTATAGGAATAGAGTTCTGTACTACTGAGGGTCAAATCATCAACTGTCCTCTACTGTGATGAGCACGTATTATAGGAATAGAGTTCTGTACTACTGAGGGTCAAATCATCAACTGTCCTCTACTGTGATGAGAACGTATTATAGGAATAGAGTTCTGTACTACTGAGGGTCAAATCATCAACTGTCCTCTACTGTGATGAGAACGTATTATAGGAATAGAGTTCTGTACTACTGAGGGTCAAATCATCAACTGTCCTCACAAACAGTTCTTACCAAGCAGTGTTCACAAACAGTTCTTACCAAGCAGTGTTCACAAACAGTTCTTACCAAGCAGTGTTCACAAACTTCTCAAACTTGGATTCATGTAGCCCCTCCATGCTGTCTGTGCGCCGCAGATGTCTCCGGTCTATCATCTTCCTCGTCCGGAGCTGCTCGGTCTCCTGAGATTACATTGTAGATAAATGACTATGAATTCTTCCAATGCTTAACAAATCATTATGTGTAGTCCGTCCATGTGTATGGGTGATGTTCAGGTTGTGGGGACAGAATGGTGAATCTAGCTGTCACCTAAATGATTTTATATTTAACTGCATACAGAATATGGCAATGGTAATGATGATAATATCGATGCCAAGTCCTACCTTGTTATAGATATGTACAAAATCCCCCAGTTGTTTAGCCAGTATTCGTCTGCGATCTGACAACGGTAGTTTCCGACTGGGAACGATGACCTTGAATGACTGCTGGAGATTAACAGCCGCCCGCTTCAAGAATCTCAGAACAAGGTCCTACAACAGATACCAGTAATAAATGAAACTAAACTACAAAAAAATGACAATTAAATTTAACTGAAATATTTTTAATGTTGTAAGATCAGGTAATCAGTAAGTCTTGTGTTAAGTTTCCATGACAACGTGGCCAGTGATGTCCTACCATCTGCTCATTGAGAGCCTCCACGTCCTCCTGAGACAAGGCTCCAGTGTCGCTGATGAGCCTCTGCTGAACCCGTACCAGGTACATGGCGAACGCTGACCGAGCCTGGACCTTGCTGCCAACAGTTGAAACAGATCCATTAGCACATCCATTTAGTGAGACAGATCCATTTGCACATCCATTTGTTCGTTTGTTTGTTGTTTAACGCCACACTCAACAATATTACAGCTATATGACGGCGGTCTGTAAATAATCGAGTCTGGACCAGACTATCCAGTGATTGACATCATGAGCATCAATCCACGCAAATGGGATGTGATGACATGCATCAACCAAGTCAACGAGTCTGACCACCTGATCCCGTTAGTTGCCTCTTACAACAAGCATAGTCGCCTTTTACAGCAAGCATGGTTGCTAAAGACCTATTCTACCCCGGATCTTCATGGGTTAGCAATTCAAGTCAGTGACACAGATCTATTTGCACATCCATTCAGTGAGACAGGTCAAGCACACCTACTTATTATACAGACGTGTCACAGGGAAAAACTTTCCTCCACTTACTCAGGTTCTTGTGGCTATACCTCTATGATTTCATGTAATGTCCACAAAAAAAACATTTCACTATTCCACAATTCCTTCTGTGTGAAGCTCTGAACTCAGCAGTCACCACTGTGGGGTTCGTTGACTAGTTGACTAGGTTAATGGCGTATCAATGTAGCCTGACAGCATGGATCGTTGCTAATTATTCAAATTACTGGATTATCTAGTCCAGGCTTGATCATTTACAATCTGCTGTCAAATCAGGAATTTTGCTAATTGCGACTCAACAACAGATACACGCCCTATATTATTAGTGAATACCTCATCAATACCAGGAATCAGAAACACAGAGAACCACAGCCAAGACCCAGCCTCACCTGAGTGAGCCGCCCTTCAGAAGGAGCTCCACAACGTTATACTTGGGAACAGCTTCAGGTTCAGCCTCCTCACACTTGGTCTCCATCGCCTTCTCCTCCTCCGTCGGCGGACTCGGCTGATGCGGGGAGATGACCTTCACCTCCGCCTCTGGAGCAGCAGCCTCGATTGGCTGGGTGTGGTGGAGCATTTGTAGCGGCTCCACTGATTCCACCGGCTCCACGTTCTCCTCCTGCGTCACGCTGGGCTCCGTCTTCTGTTGATTGGCTGACTCCTCCTCCGACACCTGGTCCTCCTCCAGGTCCTCCGGGACACCCTGAACTAGTTTCGACTTGGGTTCTAGGAAACAGTGCGACATGAATTAGGAAATGTTTAGATCTGTATGAAGTAAGTGAGTGAGTTTGATTTTACGTCGCTTTTAGCAATATTCCAGCAATATCACGACGGGGGACACCAGAAATGGGCTTCACACATTGTACCAATGTCGGGAATTGAACCCGGGACTTCAGCGTCCTGAATGAAGGGTAAAAAGGGACAATTGCACTCAAGGAGGGGAAACTTTTCATCTTTACCGTGTTACTGGTGTAAAAACATTCAACCTAGTTCCAGAACACTATTCTGTGACACATGAATTCTTAAACACTCTATTATACAGATCTCAACACCATATCAACTCACACCATGTGCGAGGGAGGGAGTGAGTATTGAACAGTATTTCAGTTATATCACAGCAAGACAGTTTGACGTGGGCAGAAAACCCGAGTGATGTAGGTCTTCGCCGGTTACCACGAGTAGAGTAGGGACATGGAGCTGACAAACCTAGATACACAATCGCGGCAAACTCTGCACAGCAAATTCCGGGGCCTTTGACAGTGGGCACTCATGTCCCTTACAAGACTGAAAAAGGTTCCACATAACTATTTGTAACTTTTTTGCTAATTCTAGGGCCAGGATAAATGCGGACTGAAAATTTACCTTTCTTATTAGAGACTCTAGCTTTCTTCTTGTTCTTGTTCTTGCTCCTCCTCCTCTTGTGCCCGAGCCGCCTCTCGTACTGCCGTGTTCTGATCATGGCCTGAGCATACGCCTCCACATGACGATGCTGCAACACAACGACATCATCACACCACTGTCGTCATACATACTGTACAGAGGAAGTGTTAAATAGAAGAGGTTTCAGTGAGAAAGAGAGTATATTGAATGTCTTACATCATTCTCGCCTTTAGCCTGGCCCGCCCCGGTGATCTGGAGATAGCCGGTCCTGCAACAAGTATCCAGGTTGTCAATGTGAACCAGTAATGTCGACAGGAACAATACACAGTTACAACAGAGACACAATTTATGGATAACAACTTCTATATTTACTGTGGAGGCGACGTTTCGGTACAGATCCTTGTACTGTTGTCAAGCAAGGCTGAATCATGAACATGGTACAGAAGAGACTTCAGTAAAAGAAGACTGACAGCAGTCCACATTCGCCACCACAAGCCATCAGTCAACAGAGATCAAGGCTATTTCATCCCACCCCCCCCCCCTATGAAGCAGTCCCCCCACCTATGTACACTTAATCCTGTTTATCTGGCTTTCTGTCTCATTTGCTTCCTCATCATGTGTTCTCCGTCCATCATGTTGTTACAGTGTTATCCTACTCATATAAACCTCTCTCCTAGGGGCAGTCGGGTAGCCTTGTGGTAAAAGCGTTCGCTCGTCACCCTGAAGACCCGGGTTTGATTCCCCACATTTCTGGTGTCCCCCACCATGATACTGCTGGAATATTGCCAAATGCGGCATAAAACCATACTCACTCACTCACTCACTAACCTCTCTCTTGAATGCAATTGTTGTTACTGTTAATCCCCCACCTACCATATATATTCAGTACCATGTTCATTATTCAGCCTTGCTTGACAACAGTATAAGGATCTACACCGAAACATTGCCTTTACAGTAATTAAAGAAGTTGCCCTCCATAAATTGTGTCAACCGTCAACTTCTAAGTAATGCCTCTCAAACAATGTAACACACGTTTAATTCTTTCATCAGAGGTATTTTGGACAAGAGGAAATTGGGATTCATGAAAAATGTGACCATTGTAACCAAGAACACTTGAATCCCCAATGAAGGTGAAGAGGGGTTAATACATCTCACAGGCAGTGTCTTACCTTGACCTTGACCCTAAAGAAGTCGCCCCAGCTGTGGCCAGCTTCCCAAGATTTCCTTTATGTCTGAAAACACATGTCAGCATGTTCAGTGGAGTGTCTGGAGATTACCTGAATCAGTGATATCTGTTGCGATAATATCAAGGTCCCACTACTTGCCTAAGTTATGACTATCTTGGATTGGGTGGTCAGCCGGAGTGACATGGTGTTACTGACCACTTGTCAGTTTATCAATGTGTGACCAGACAAACCAGTGATTGATACCACAAATGCCATTGGGGTTCAATGACCTGCAATAAACCAAGTAACAGCCTGACCACCCGTTCCATCATCTTCCTGAGGCAAGAGAGTTAACTGACTATAAAAGTCCAGTTTCCACCCTTGCCGAACTAGGCTAGTATTATGGAGTTACATTTTGGCTGGACTAACGAGTCTATGCATAGTCCAATCAAAATCACGCACCAAAATCGAAAATCCGGTTCGTGCACTGTCGTACAGATTTCCGTCGATTGCAGGATTTGCAAAGCATGTTCACCGCTAACTCGTTGTCAGCAGATATTTTCCAAATGTTTTCATGTCTTTAATCAAGGTTCTCACGTGATTTGATGCATTTCGCAATGTAAGACCCGTTTTATCAGAATTTGTCGATCAGATCTAACTGACCGTGCGCCACCATTTTGGGTGAAGCAAACGCAAGTGATACGAGAGGTGGAATCTGATTGGTCCATAGGAGAGGCTTAGAAGGGACATGACTGGTAATAGCCACTGGTGGCGCTACGACGAGCCCAGTAATTCCAGCCTAGTTCGGCAAGGGTGGAAACTGGACTTTTAAAGTCAGTTAACTCTCTTGCCTCGAGAAGATGCCGTTCCATTAGCGAAGGTTGTTGGGATTTTCTAACAGAGACTCCCCATAGGGAAAACAAGCAGTGATTACCCACCTCTCTGGGTAGAGCCTCTGGTGCAACATCAGGTTGTGGGTGGAGTTGAACTGGAGGAACGGGCTGAAGGAGAGAGTGTAAATGTATCTCCCAGACGCTGGGAAGGAACTGGCACAATGAAAACACTTGCTGAGCAACTGATGTAAGGGAGGTAACTCTCAGGCTTTGAGAGAAGTAACTGTAACCAAGATGGGGGATGTTTGGAATTGTTAGAATGACAGTTGGTGAGTTTTGAAATGTTATGAATGAATGAGTTGTGTGTATGGGTTGTCATGGTCAGGTGACTTAGTTGTTGGAATGTTTGACTTGTCTAGGTCAGTGTATCTTTAAGTTCTAGTGATATACAATGTTGAACTACAGCCGGCCTACTTGTCTCTTTCATGACATATACAGTTGCACTATGACAATATATCAGACATGTGATCAAAGTCAAACTTCTGCACACTTTAACTAAACTTAACAATATGTTTCCCATTATCCAAGTGAGAAATGTAACTAGAAAATTCCCAAATAGACTCCTATGGAGAAACATTTGACCCCAAACTGTACTTTTAGCTACTGACTCACAAGAAGATCTACAAGAATTCTGTGGACACCACACCAATGTACCATCAGTCACTGACTTACGAATAGATCTCCCAAGAATCAGCTGTGGGGAATATTTTCACCCATCCTCCCTTTCGTTGTTCCTCTTCTTTAGAACGCCTGATAATCTTGATCTCCTCGCTATTGAGGCCTCCCATATTCTTGTTGGCGTTCTTGTCCTTCCCACTGACTGCTGAGTTAGCCGGCCCGGCCGAGAGAGGTCTCTGACGCTGCATTGTAAAAGCTGATTGTCTTATCCATGACCACTTTAGTAGAAGACATATTATTTTATCTCCATGTCAGAATGATGAGATCTGATTGGTCCACGTGATCTTGATAAAATACTATGTATAGATGGAAATATAATTCTCAGTGGGAGAATAAATCCCTTATACCCCACCACAAACAAGACAGGCTGAAAGACCATTCATTGTCATTTACACAGAACAGAACAACAATTCAAAGTTACATAAGTATAACACTATCATCACTAATAAAGAAATTGATGGCATATCTAGGAATGCAAATTAACACAGTAAACACGGTAAAAGTTGTTTGTTTGTTTGTTGCCTAACGCCGTACTCAGCAATATTCCAGCTATATGACGGCAGTCTGTAAATAATTAAGCCTGGTCCAGACAATCCAGTGATTGACATCATGGGTATCAATCCAAGCAATTGGGATACGATGACATGCATCAACCAGGTCAGCGAGCCTGTCCACCCTATCTCGTTAGTCGCCTCCTAGGACAAACGAAGTCTCCTTTTACAGAAAGCATGGGTTGCTGAAGATCGCTTCTACCTCAAATCTTCATGGGTCTAGTAAAAATACTGAAGGAAAAGACAACACATTGACTTTATTGCTGCTTAATTTGAGTCCAGTCTGGGAAACAGATTTTAAACCATGCCATGAAACTTTAAAGAGTTCGGTCTGAAGAACAATGTATGTATCTAATACAACATAAAAACAAGGTTGCTCAGCTGATACGCAGGAGTGGGCGAGTGAGCTCAGCGTAACCAAGGTAACACAGTATTGCAGTCATCTCATGCAGGGTGTGTGTGCATGTTAAACCCTTGGTGAAATCTACAAGCATGGCACTGGCTTTCTTGCTGACAGATGAGGGATAAGAAATGAAGCTATCTTGGCACTTCACAGTCCAGCTGATGTATTACACTGTATACTTCACCATCAACTACGTAACCTTGTCAGCCATAATGCCTCAGTGGGCATGGAGGCATCCTGTCACACAGTACCGGTATGTCAGAAAACATGAAGATGGCCGCCTGGCAGTCACATCCAACTTCCATTTCTAAAATGTTGCAGAGACAAGAGGCCCAGAGAGTGAGGAACACCCACACAAAGGTTCTTGTTTAATCTGGACAACAGCTAACTTTCATCCACCTCACCAACTTACCATCATTCTCACCAACTTTCTATCCATCTCACCAACTCACCCACCAACTCACCATCCATCTCACCAACTTACCATCCATCTCACCAACTTACCATCCATCTCACCAACTTTCCATCATTCTCACCAACTCAAATGTTGGCCAGTAGGACTCAAGTTAATCAATTCTCATGAATAACTAAATGTCCACAGAAACTCAACCCAAATCAAATGATATTCTCATATTTATCACAGTTCTAAAAAAATAACACATAAAACTCAAAACAAAAGCATTCAAATGAGAATTTGAAATACACACACACTGTTGACATTGAAGTTGTTCATGTTGGGAGACAAAGACATTGATATACACGACATAAAACCAACGTTCTGCTGATGGACACGACAAAGACACTGATTATATAAACGACATGAAATCAAGTTGTTATTAAATAAAATAAACCAGTTTTGTGAGTAAGAAATATAAGACTGTTTACAACACAATATTTGAAGGGTTAGTGTGCAAGTAAACCACATGTATGTCAGACAGGTGGGGGACAGGGAGAACACAGGCATCAGGGGTGCGAGGAACACTTACCGCTGTAGCTGACACAGGCCTAGTGCGCGCTGACTGGAAAATACACCATATTAACATGTGAACGCATGCTAAAGCTACAGTCCCTACGTGGCAAGAATGGTCTCCCTTGTTTGAGTATCAACTCTAGAGATGATAAACACTTTCCATTATTTGAAGCTTTGAAGCTTTGTGAGGTTAGTAAAAGCTTTCAAATTCCAACTGCATGCATGCATGTCAATAAGAAGCATTTATGCATGTTACAAGCAATAGCTTCTCACACAGGAAGCCGTTCAGCTCACAGTCAAGCATTAGGCCAAGCAGGCAGATATGCGCTATCATCATGAGGTAGACACTATGTTAGTTGATTAAACATGCTAAATCTTGACAACAATATTTCATGAGTTTAATATTCCCCCAAAAGTACAGGGCACAGATGTCTTCTTAAAGCCTTAACATCTCCCATATTAAACTGGCAGAACTGAAAGATAATTTATTTACAATAACATCATTTAAATATGGTAAGGTCATATGGACACACAGACGTCCTATCATCCTGATCAAGTCCTTTGTCATCATTAGACCAAGTAGTGAAAAACATGATCTTGATCCAATGGAAACATGTTAGTATGGCTGTCGTAACTGACCGGACGGAAGAAACCTACTTGGTAGACGTTAACACTGAAGCTATCATGTATGTTATTCTGTGTTAGCATCAAGAGGACAAGACTCTACCAGTAAAAAGTCTAGCTTTTCTATAAAGACTTCACAGATGATTTACGACGACATCTACACAAAGTTGTGGACTTACTGTAGAGGATTTGACTATCTGTAATATGTATGATGAAGATTTGGAAACACATCAACAGAGAAAACAAATCCACTACTGTCTTCCTATAGGTCTGTCACTAACATTTTAACATTGGTAAAAAAAAGGAACAAAATGTTGCTCATTAATATGTATGTCCATAAAACACCTGTCATGTTCATCATGAAATCCTTTCTCATAAAATATCTTACAATTGTATCATTTTATATCAATCATCTTTGGTTCGGATCTGGTTGACAGAGAAACAAGTACCTTAGCTCTGGCTGCCATCTTGGATGCAACTTCCTGATTGCGTCGACTCTGCTGCATATTGCGCATCATCGGGTCATGACACGCCACGCCTGGACAGTGAACACACATCAATAGTAGCAGCAGTTAGCTGTCAATCTCAACTTATTATATGGAAATATTATAATCCTTAAATATCATCGAAAACTCACGTCAATTTGAAGAATCAGTGAGAATTTCAATTTGAAGGAAACATATTGTGAGGAAAATATTTTTGGAAAGTTTTGTCATAATAAGTGATGACACGTCTGGCTCAATCCCTCAAGTAACTGGGTGAATGTCCTCACCCCTATTTTAGTTCCTGACACTCACCGGCCAATGAGAACAGGTCACACAACATGTTGGCTTTAATCTTCAGATCAAGTGGACTGTCACTGAAAACACAATATCAGAGTTATTTATTCTCTGGTACATCATAGTTCTACCAACTTTGCAATACTATAAAACAGCAACATCCACCTATCTACTACTACCAAGTGGAGTTATTCTCAATCAAATCAAACAATTATTCATGTAGACAATAGTGAGATGAATTCTGTGGGACTCACCAAGCTAAAGATGGCGACAGGTTGACTTCTAGCACCCAGGGTTTGAGGTTGTCATCAATGAGAATATCAAACCCATACAACTCTGTAACAATCACGGGCAACCATGAACATCATTCATCAATACAATAACTAGGACACATTACAATACTTAGAAACCATGGTAACAGAGGATAAGAATGACACTACATCATCAGGACATGAAAGCAGAACCGAAGCAGAAAACATTTTTGATAATGCACTGTCATGAGTTCAAACGCAGCTGCTCCACAGTAACAAGAAACGATCCATCATTGGACAACAGCCTACACCCATGATAGCTTGGACTAACACATGTTGAAACATATTGTTTTCCTATGTGTTCCTAGCCTAATTAACACTATCAGTACTGATGTCAGTATTTATTTGTTGTTTAACGCCACACTCAGCAATATTCCAGATCTATGACCCCAGTCTGTAAATAATCGAGTCTGGACCAAACTATCCAGTGATTGACACCATGAGCATCGATCCGCGCAACTGGGATGCGATGACAAGTCTGAACTTGAGTCTGAACACCAATCCCGTGAGTCGCCTCTTACATACATAGTCGCCTTTTACAGCAAGCATGGATTGCTGAATACCTATTCTTCCCCTTATCTTCACAGGTTAAATAAATGACTCTGGATCAGACAATCCAGTAATTGACATCATGAACATTGACCTAAGCAATTGGAACATATTGACATGCATCAACCTAGTCAGCAAGTCTGACCACCCGATCCCGTTAGTCGCCTCTTACGACAAGCATGGGTTACTGAAAACCTATTCTAACACAGATCCTCATGGGGTACAGGGTTAGTAGTCCTACTGATCTCAGCATCTCTCATCACCATAACACCATCTCACCGAAGCAGTTTCCCCGATGCGGCATGAACATCTTGCAGGCCGTGGCAATAGGGAGCTCCACGGAGATGATTGTCTTGATTATAACGTCTTCAATACGCATCATCAGTGCTGGAAAACAGAGCATGGCTTATAGACTCACAGTACAAGGAGCATCTGTTGTATGTGGAATCTAAGCAGGCCACCTACAATTTGCACCAACAAAACACAACTGATTAACTCCAAGAACTGTCCTAATCTGGCACCGAATGGCACTAACAAAACACAACTGATTAACTCAGAGAACTGTCCTAATCTGGCACCGAATGGCACCAACAAAACACAACTGATTAACTCAGAGAACTGTCCTAATCTGGCACCGAATGGCACCAACAAAACACAACTGATTAACTCAGAGAACTGTCCTAATCTGGCACCGAATGGCACTAACAAAACACAACTGATTAACTCAGAGAACTGTCCTAATCTGGCACCGAATGGCACTAACAAAACACAACTGATTAACTCAGAGAACTGTCCTAATCTGGCACCGAATGGCACCAACAAAACACAACTGATTAACTCAGAGAACTGTCCTAATCTGGCACCGAATGGCACTAACAAAACACAACTGATTAACTTAGAGAACTGTCCTAATCTGGCACCGAATGGCACTAACAAAACACAACTGATTAACTCACAGAACTGTCCTAATCTGGCACCGAATGGCACTAACAAAACACAACTGATTAACTCACAGAACTGTCCTAATCTGGCACCGAATGGCACTAACAAAACACAACTGATTAACTCACAGAACTGTCCTAATCTGGCACCGAATGGCGCTAACAAAACACAACTGATTAACTCCGAGAACTGTCATGTTAGTACATTCATACCTACAGTTGGCTATGATAGGAGGAGAGCATGTTTCGAATTGTATAATTCATCATAACAACCTAATTCTCACAAAACAAACTTTTGAAATAGATGGCTATAATTCATAAGCACAGCATTTTCTTTCTTTGGGTATTGCTCCTGTTGAGCCTATGTTAAGTGTGGGGCTATATAATACACATGTTTGTATTATTGCCACTACAGCACATGAGTGAGGGGAGTTCACGTACTACCCACCTGCAGTGTCTCGGCCTTGAGAGCGCAAGTAGCGCAGCAGAGCTCCCAGAGACCACTTGTTGCCGTAGTCCTCCACGTCGGGGTCGTCATTCCTGGAAACAGGTCATACCAACTTCACGTCTTCACTCTCTAACTCACCCTGTGGTCACCATTCACCAATACTTTTTCAAACACAAGAAATCTACACAAATTGTGTATGGTGATATAAAAATCAAGCCAACAAACTTCAATAAGTTTTACTGTTTCAATTTAATTTGTTAATGTCTACATCTTATGTAAGATAATAAAAAACCTTGCTATGTACATGTATCTATCAATAATCTTAGGATATAACCACACTATGTTCTGTATTTCTTAAAATTGTTCTGTACATCACGTTTTTACTATGCACAACTGGACCGACCAATTGCATGCTGTACATTTGGGCAGATGGCCTACATCCTTATGAAATAAACAATGTGTATGATGATACTTGAATGATAGTGGCTGTCCTCAAATTTATTTAATTAGTTAGAAGTTCAACATTCCAAGATAGGACATCTTCAACATGAGTGTGCTTGAGACACATACTGTTGGTGTCACAACAATCTCGCTCATACAGAGTTAGAAACTGGCACTGGTCCTGTAGTCCTTGCCAAACTGCCCAATAGTTAAGGTATCATAAGGAGTAGTAGAAATTGGCCATTTTTGAGGGTTTTGCTGTATGTTATCATTATAAGGACTAGTGGAGTAAAACTGTTAGTTTCTACCGCTGCTTATAAGTGGAAGATAAATGTAAATATAGATATTATGATGGAATTCAGTGTTTTTTCTCGTTACGTTTCCTACAAAAATGTGTACACCTTAGATGAGATTAGGTGAGAAAGATAAGGCAGAAAATAGAGGGATCATAATACAAACAGGAAACTGTAAGAATCTCTCAGAATCCTAGAAATGTCCAAACTTTGACAAACAAAAACAATCTCCTTTTCTCTGTAGGCAGCTGTCTCACCTCACGTAGTCCTGGCTCTTCTTGTTGACGCTGTAGTTGGTGAGGTGCATGCACTGGTTGCGGATGTGCTTGTTGCTCTTCTCATACTTCACAGTTGCAAATCTGACAGGAACAGAAACTACATGTAAATGCAGACAAGTCTCACAGTCAGTACTCTTCTGTCTATATCCTGCTTTTAACTATCTCACAGATGGAAAGTTTGGCAATATTTAAGCCTACAGATCTTGTGTGTTAGACACAGCCAGGAGTATCTTAGTCCAGTGTACGGACTACTGATGACTCCATTTCTATTTATCAGAAAAAAACCACTACTCCCAAATGTTCTATTGACTATACGTAATGATGGGGTCTATCACTGGACTGGTTGACCTATAAACATTAGAATGGATGTAGCTGAAGGGTCACTGACCTTGTTAGTCCTTCCTCGAAAAGGTAGATGGTCAGTGGATCATAGGAAGTGACTGCGATGTACAACCGGACATCAAACTTGAACCCTGGAGACGAGGACACATGTAGTATCAACAGACAGTATCATTGGCGTGGTGATAGTACTGACATATTGGTACGAGGGAGAGTGCTGCACTGACAACAGGAACAATACCCAGTAACTCACCCTGTCTTCACCCCTGTTCACCTGTAACTCACCCTGAGTTCACCCACTAACTCATCCTGTGTTCACCAACTAACTCATCCTGTGTTCACCCACTAACTCATCCATGTTCACCCAGTAACTCACCCCATGACACCGTATTCACCCTGTAAGTTGCCCATGTTCACAGTTTAACTAACCCTGTAGCTCAGCCATGTTCACCCTGTAAGTCACCCCATGTCCACCCTGTAACTCACCCTGTGTTCACCATTCACCCATACTTGTTTAAACACATGGTAACAAGTGTAATTAATATATTACATATCTAGGATAATTCAGGTTTCTCAGTCATATCATATCATAATATTGGCTCTCCGTCCTTTCCCTGTACATTATTCCGTCCCTTCCACAGTAATCACCAAAGTCTTGTAGTACCCTAGCTAAGGGCCACAACATAAATGCCATCATCTCATGAAAGGCACAAGCCATACTGTTGTTGTGTACTGTTGTTGTGTACTGTTGTTGTTGTGTACTGTTGTGGTGTACTGTACTGATGTTGTTGTGTACTGTCGTTGTTGTGGCCTTCTGTTGCTGTGTTGTACTGATCTTGTGTACTGTTGTTGTATACTGCCACCCTATTCATAGCAGCACTGTGTGTTATAATTACCTGGACCTAGTTATAATCAATTAATTTATAGCAAAGGATATATATTGTTACATATAAAGTAACATACGACAATAAAGCATCTCACACTAATCACGTGAATTCAATCTTGTCCACAGAGTGGTGTAAGAAATTCCTCTCCCACAAGTGTTGACTACAAACCAATCTACATACGTTACTAATAGCCAGGTTCAGCTGTTGTACTTACCATCCACAAGCAGGGGGTTACCCAGGTACTTGCACACAATGATGTTTTCATCCAGAGGAATCTGATCCGGCTGGAACCAAGAAATGATTCTACTCACATCGCTGCCATGCATGAAGTAGATCAGCTGACAGTATGTCTTCTCATAATAACAGAATCTTTAAAACTTTAACTCAAAATAAAATATACTAGGGGAAGACTCAATCATGACTGAATTGTAGAATTTTCCTATTCGGAATATTCTATAAGTAATACGTTACCACTGTTATACCGAGGCTGTTGTCTCCCACAACTGCTGCTATAGCAAAATCTACCACAGAGATCTCAATTACCTCATGCAGCACGTGTGTAGCCACCTAGCTGCCATGTGACACCCTTCACTCTTGTCTCCTGCGAGAGCAAGTGCTCGGGGGACGGACGGGCGGGCAGCAGCCCAGTGGTAACGTATTACTTATAGAATATTCCGAATAGGAAAATTCTACAAATTACATTAAGTAATACGTTACCACTGTTATACCGAGGCTGACTACCACAGTAGGCGGTGAGGAGCACCTACAACCCGAATCCTGACTGCTAGCCTTCCTTCCGACCAGCGGAAGTAAACACCAAGGCGGAAGCACTCGATGCGCATGCACCTAGCTAGGCGTTACCCTATAGGAATACCAAAGCACTGTCAAGCGCATACCGTAAGGCTCAATCGTCATTGCCAAAACGATTGGTGACTCCAAACGGCCCAACTCGATAGGTATTTCATCGCCGCAGCGGATGAGAACACTGTATCCGCGTGAGCTAAATCTTAGATCAGGTTAAACAGTCGAAAGAGGGAAATTAATTTCATTCAGACCGTATATCCCCGAGCAAGCCTACTTAAAGTATGTAATAGGCGCGTGACCTAATTCCAGTATTCGTAAGCATGTATCACAAGGTTGGAATACACGACAGACAATTAAATGCATAATTGTCAAAATACAAATAAGGACAAAACACACAAAAAGCTGCCTCACTTGTGGTGTGAGTGCGCTGGTTTGCAGGACCCCCACTCCTGTACCCACGGCGTGGGAACATTGGAGACGACCCAGATTGACCACCGTGCAAGGACTGACGACTGCGGAGTTTGGAATTGCGCTAGACACACCCCCTAGATGACCGCTTGTGCCGCGATCAGCGGCCCAAGACGGTGCACCCCCTCCACGTCTTCATCAGAAACCTTCTTGAGGTAATGATTGGCAAAAACCGAGTCAGAACGCCAGTAACAACCTCGTAATATTCTTTGAACAGAGATATTCGAGTGTAGGGCAAATGTTGCCGCTAGCGCCCTGATCTTGTGCGGGTTTGACCCCGCTACCGGTAACCCCCGAGACCGGTACGCCAGATTGATGACAGAACGAAGCCACAACGCAATCGAGTTGCGAGTTATGTCAACCGTGCGATTAGGGTTACACGATATGAACAGACGGTCACGCCCTTGTCTATGTTCATTCGAAGCCTTAAGATAATACTTAAGGGCCCTAACCGGACACAGCGCTCTGTCCTCAGTATCAGCAGGATGTAAGATTTCTTTGAGTGATCTTACAGTGAATTCTCTCTCCGTTTGCCCGATTCTCTGATTCTTGGCGACGAAGCCCATGAGCAGACCCAGGCGGACCGCTCCTTCGTCACCCCTATCGAATCGTACCTTGGCGACATCGAGTGCATGAATTTCGGATACACGTGCCGCCGTGGCAAAGGAGAGGAGAAATGCTGTTTTCCAAGTCACATGCCGGAACGAAGCACTATGCAAGGGTTCATACGGAGCTTCCGTAAGTGATTGCAACACTAAGGAAAGATCCCAGGCCAGTGCCCGAAGGCGGCCCTTCTTAAGATCGTGCTGTTTGAAACCCTTGATAATACCCCGTATCACCGGCTCTTTGGAGAGACTGGTACCCATAGCAACGTCCCGTACCGTAGCAACGGACGAGACATAGTTGGCAATGGAACCCCCGGAGAGTATCGGGTCTCTCACAAGTGAGACATGAAACGAGCAATATCCTGCACAGATACCTTATCTGGCGAATGAATGTGATGTTTACAACACCACTTCGTGAAAATAACCCAACGTGCATTATACACCTTTTGGGTAGAATCACGATGCATACTAACGTATGCCCGAGACGCCCGGCGAGAAAAACCTTTACTCCTCAGACGCTCGGTGACAACATCCACGTGTGCAGATTGAACTGCCCTGCGTTTGGATGAAGCTGACGGGTGTGAGGGTGGATCAAGAGATCCGGTCTCACAGGCAGTGGAAGTGGCGACTGCGTGACCTGGGTCAGCAAGTCGGGGTACCACGATCTGTTCGGCCACATGGGCGCGATCAGTAACATTCGACAGCGAACTCCTCGGAGCCGGCTTAGAATGTGTGGTATCAACGCTGTCGGCGGGTAAGCAAAAGCGTCCAAGCCCGTCCAGTCTAACGCGAGAGCATCGTGATCGATGGCCCTCGGGTCCGGGACTGGTGATACAAACAACGGGAGTTGATTGTTGAACCGCGTTGCGAACAGGTCGACCATTGGACGACTCAAACGTTCGCACAGCCACTGAAACACTACTGGGTTCAGCATCCACTCTGTGGGGCTCGGATCCTGAGGCCTTGATAGAGCATCGGCCAGTACGTTCCGCACACCTGGGATGTGACGGGCGCGTATCTGGCACGGGACACTGTCCACCAGAGCGTAAAACTCGAACGTGAGATCGAGTAGCGAGTGACTGTGGGTTCCCCCCAGTTTGTTCACATAGGACACTACCGTTGTGTTGTCGGTCGCCAGCATGAGCCGGGCGTCGACGAGACGATGCTTCCAGTGATTGACTGCGTTGATCACTGCCTTGAACTCGAGACAATTGATGTGAAGACCTAGTTCGTCTACGCACCACAGCCCCGAGCTCACCTCCCCCTCTAGATGGGTGCCCCAGCCCACTAGAGAGGCGTCTGTATACAGGTTCAACGTGGCCCAGTAGGGCCGCATAGAGACTCCTGATAAGACATTGTAAGGGACCGTCCACCACTCCAGATGCGGTCGGAGCCGATCTGGGAGGGCGACGGTCGCACTGTTCACCTCCGTTGCTAACAACTGGATTAAAAAACGTTGCAGCGAGCGGAGTTGGAGACGACCCCGTTCTTTGCAGTCCTGGGCTGATACAAGTAGCCCTAACAGCTGTTCCCAAAAGTGAACAGTCTGTTGCACCACTAAGACTTTAGCAATCATCGCCTGAATCTTGTGCCACCGGTCTGGGGGGACAAAGAGGCGATGGGACACCGTGTTGAACCGACCTCCGAAGAACTGCAAGTTCTGAAAAGGGGTTAACTCGCTCTTGGGGAGATTGACAATCCACCCCAATTGCTCCAAGAGCCGACGTGCGAAAACGAGATGGCGTGACAGGGTGTCCGTCATTCGATTTGCTACCAGCGAGTCGTCCAGGTACGCGAAGTACCGGACACCCCTCCGGTGGAGGAACCCCACTATGGGGGTGGTTAACCGGGTGAACAGCCAGGGAGCAGTTGAAAGACCGAATGGGAGTACAACCCACTCGTAGTGCCTGCCTTGAAAGACAAACCAGAGATACTTGTGATGATCCGGGTGAATCGGAACATGCAGATAAGCATCCTTCAGGTCGATCGAAGCGAGCTAGTCGGCCGGCATGATCAGTGCTTTCAGGTCCGTCAAGCTCAACATTCTGAACTTGGGCGGCTGGCGCAGGTGGAACTCGTTGAACGATTTCAAGTTGTGAATCATTCTGAGTTCGGCACTGTCCTTCTTGGGAACGAGAAATATCCTGGAGTAAAACCCCGGTGTTATTTCTGGTAGAGCTAACTCCCGAACTGCCCCCTTCTCCACCAACCTGCCGATGGCATCGGCGAGGAAGGGAAGATCGGTTTCCGAATAGAAACCTGCCGACGGGGCAATGGTGAGCGGCTGATTCGCTTTGAGATCGAGCCGATAGCCGTACCGAATCGTGTTGACCACCCACGGGTCGTCGAACACTTGTTCCCAATTCTCCCAGTAAGTCTGGAGTCTGGCTCCCACTGGGGAAGGAGAGGGGGGCCTGACGGGCTGCGGCAGGCGCAACTGTCCAGGGCCAAGCGACTCGGGTTCGCCTACGGGCCAACCGAAGTTGGCGCTGTCGGCATACGAACCCCTCCAACGAGAGTCACCTGGAGGGGCCCTTGCCGTCAGACGACTTGGGCTTCCCCCAGTTCCCCTTCTTCCCGCGAAAGGGCTGCTGAGAACCCTTACCGGAGCCCTCAGAGCGGGGCTTCTTCCCGGAGGAAGAGGAACCCGACCCCTTAGGCCTGCTGGACGCAGCATCCTGGGGCGCGCTCCGCAAGGAACCCACAAGATCCAGTGTGTGCCGAGAGGGCTGTCTGGGGATTCCATCGCCGCATTGTAAGCAGTTGTAAATGCGCTGGTCCTGGTCCGTAGGAGAACCTTCGACCAGACTGGCCGCTGCAGCCAGGTATGTGTCTCCGTGAGACATTGCCAGCATGGAGTGTCGAGCGAGGGTGTCCAGCTGTTGCAAGGTACCTTGTGGTACCGTGGCAACCGGTGGGGCACGGACCCCCAAACGCTCCACATGGGCTTCCGCGGAAGGACCAGCCTCGGGAAAGGCAAGGTCATGTACCGGGAAAGACCCTTTTCTCCACGACGGTGGAGGTAACGGGAGACCCTGACCGGAGGCAGCCGTGAAGGCCTTCTCCAAAGAAGGCTTAATCCTGCGCAGCAAGGTTGATGCCGGGAAAGCCTTGTCGGACGTCTCGTCGTACACCTCGGAGAAACCCATGGAACCGTGGATTCCCCGCGGTATCGGCAGGGGCTTTGGCATGTCCTCGAAGAGGTCATAAACCATGGCCACGCGGTCCTTAACCGATAGCGGAAGCAACGGTTCGGGGGAAGGACCGGTAACCACGGCAGCGGAACCCGCGGCCACCGAAGAGGCCGGGGACGGAACAGCCAGCGGCCTATCTTGCGATAAGGCCGCCAGCTTGGAGTCCACAAGTTTCGACAACAATGCGGCGATGGAATCCCCAGACAGCCCGAGGGCCGCAAGGGGATCCGCCGCAGCCGAGGAGGTGGTACCCGCACGGGGACCCCGACCGGACGAACCGGCCACCACAGGGGTGGAGACGGACTGTACGTACAGCCGGTAACGCTCAAACTCCGCAGGCCCCAGACCTTCGCACAGGGTGCACCGGGTGTCCCCGCAAGGAACCCTGCACCGCAGGTAACGATCGTGGGGATCCCGGGACGACAAAAACTTTCTGCACACCCCGCAACTCCGAGGAGCAGGGGTAGAGGGGGTGGAGACTGGGGACATATCCATGTCAGACAATGTTTGTTTGCTATAAACAAAGAACAAAACATGGTTACAACGCACGCACCACAATGATTCACAAACGAGCATTTTCACAAGAAAATAAACGAGCAATGTGAACATATAACATACACATATAACTTTTATTAAAGACATAAGTTATGTTAACCCCCAAAACATACAAGAACAGGGGAAACGTAAAACACAACGTGCATACGCGAACCCCGCAAGTATATAGAAAAAAGGGCGGGAAAATTATAACCAAGCATAGCTACCGCAACGCCCCATAAAAGCACAGTTTATTAGAGAATAATCGATAATAAATATCACCAAATATTCAAGGAACGCTTCAGCAGGAGGAATACACGTCTTGCTACGCAGACGAAGGAGACAAGAGTGTAGGGTGTAACATGGCAGCTAGGTGGCTACGCACGTGCTGCATGAGGTAATTGAGATCTCTGTGGTAGATTTCGCTATAGCAGCAGTTGTGGGAGGCAACAGCCTCGGTATAACAGTGGTAACGTATTACTTAATGTAATTTGTCATCAAAGAATATCAGAGGTTGGGTGAATGAGTGAGTGGACCTAATGTCTCCAAAAGTCACAATATGACAGGGGGTAGAACAAGAGAACTTTTAGAGTCTGATGTTAGCCCTGGTCTATGACATGATGAAGCAATGTTTTACCCAAACATCCCCCAGTGTCCTAAGGAATGTTAGTTACTCACATGGTTGATGAGGAAGACTCCCCTTCCCCGCGAGGAAGCAACAGGTTTTACAATCCAGTGACCCTTTTCTCTAAGAAATGCAGCTGAAACAAGAAGACGTCGGCCAAATAAATCTTTAATATTCCAAATGACATAATGATGCCAGTGCCAAAGAACAGTGTCGCTAATAATTCAAAACTGGCTCCAAACAAACATACTTCCCCTGTAATTACTGTTTCAATAAAACAGCTTGAGCAAACGTCAATGATGTTAGGACAGGTCTTCAAAATAGGTGTTGGACATGTTCTTACCACAGAAATCCTGGTATTCTCCTGGAAGAACAAAGCTGTTGGGGATGAAGTCAAAATGTCTCTGTCCCTGAAACATAGCAACCCAGCCATCAGGCTCTGCTGCAGTGGGGGACAGTGTGTGGAGACAGGTATGCAGGTAAGGTGGGTGAATTGAGTGGAGACAGGTATGTAGGTGGGGTGGGTGAATTGAGTGAATTGAGTGGAGACAGGTATGTAGGTGAGGTGTGTGAATTGAGTGAATTGAGTGAATTGAGTGGAGAGAGGTATGTAGGTGAGGTGGGTGAGGTGTGTGAATTGAGTGGAGACAGGTATGTAGGTGAGGTGTGTGAATTGAGTGGAGACAGGTATGTAGGTGAGGTGGGTGAATTGAGTGGAGACAAGTATGTAGATGAGGTGGGTGAGGTGTGTAGAGACAGGTATGTAGGTGAGGTGTGTGAATTGAGTGGAGACAGGTATGTAGTCGAGGTAGGTGAATTGAGTGGAGACAGGTATGTGGGTGAGGTGGGTGAATTGAGTGGAGACAAGTATGTAGATGAGGTGGGTGAATTGAGTGGAGACAGGTATGTAGGTGAGGTGGGTGAGGTGGGTGAATTGAGTGGAGACAGGTATGTAGGTGAGGTGGGTGAGGTGGGTGAATTGAGTGGAGACAGGTATGTAGGTGAGGTGGGTGAATTGAGTGGAGACAAGTATGTAGATGAGGTGGGTGAATTGAGTGGAGACAGGTATGCAGGTGAGGTGTGTGAATTGAGTGAATTGAGTGGAGACAGGTATGTAGGTGAGGTGTGTGAATTGAGTGGAGACAGGTATGTAGGTGAGGTGGGTGAATTGAGTGGAGACAGGTATGTGGGTGAGGTAGGTGAATTGAGTGGAGACAGGTATGTAGGTGAGGTGGGTGAGGTGGGTCAATTGAGTGGAGAGAGGTATGTAGGTGAGGTGGGTGAGGTGGGTCAATTGAGTGGAGAGAGGTAAGTAGGTGAGGAAGGTGAGATGGGTGGATTGAGTGGAGACAAGTATGCGGGTGAGGTGTGTGGACACAGGTATGCAGGTGAGGTGGGTGAAATGGGTGAATTGTGTGGAGACAAGTATGCAGATGAGTTGGGTGGAGAAAGGTTTGTAGGTGAGGTGGGTGAATTGAGTGGAGACAGGTATGTAGGTGAGTGAAGTTGGTGAGGTAGGTGAATTGAGTGGAGACAGGTGTGCAGGTGAGGTGGGTGAGGTGTGTGGAGACAGGTATGTAGGTGAGGTGGGTGAATTGAGTGGAGACAGATATATAGGGGTGTGAGACAGGTATATATGTTGGGTGGGTGAGGTGAATGAGGAGAGACAGGTATATAGGTTAGGTAGGTGAGGTGAATGAGGTGAGATGAGACAGGTATATAGATTAGGTGGGTGAGAAGAATGAGGTGAGACAGGTATATAGATTAGGTAGGTGAGGTGAATGAGGTGAGGTGAGATGAGACAGGTATATAGGTTAGGTGGGTGAGGTGAATGAGGTGAGATGAGACAGGTATATAGGTTAGGTGGGTGAGGTGAATGAAGTGAGATGAGACAGGTATATAGGTTAGGTGGGTGAGGTGAATGAGGTGAGATGAGACAGGTATAGTTTAGGTGGGTGAGGTGAATGAGGTGAGATGAGACAGGTATATCAGTTAGGTGGGTGAGTGAGTGAGTGAGTTGGGTTTAACGCCGCTTTTAACAGTATTCCAGTCATATCACGGCGTGTCAGCTTAATGTTGGAGGAAAGCCTGAAGTGATGCAGGTCTCAGACGTATACCACTTCGGTGAAACCCATGAGCTCGGGTATGGTGCTGACAAACCTAGAAACATAATGGTGACGAACGGGGATTCGAACCCACAATCATAGGTTTCAGGCGTGTCCAAGGGACGCAACTCTGCACAGCGAATCCCGGCGCCTTAGACAACTGGGCCACCCGTTCCCCGTTAGGTGGGTGAGGTGAATGAGGTGAGATGAGACAGGTATATAGGTTAGGTGGGTGAGGTGAATGAGGTGAGATGAGACAGGTATATAGGGGTGTGAGACATATACAGGAGTGTGAGACAGGTATATAGGGGTGTGAGACAGGTATATAGGGGTGTGAGACGGGTATATAGAGGTGTGAGACAGGTATATAGGGGTGTGAGACAGGTATATAGGGGTGTGAGACAGGTATATAGGGGTGTGAGACAGATATACAGGGGTGTGAGACGGGTATATAGGGGTGTGAGACGGGTATATAGGGGTGTGAGACGGGTATATAGGGGTGTGAGACAGGTATATAGGGGTGGGAGACAGGTATATAGGGGTGGGAGACAGATTTAAAGGGGCGAAAAACAGGTATATAGGGGTATATACTGCTGTAGCGCTGGGCACTCACCTTTATCTGCTGCATTCTCTGAACATTCTTAAACAGTCGGTCTTTCCGTGTTAACTCATAAGATCTGGAAATGTTATAGCAAATCATTACAATAATAGATTCATTGTCTCTGACTTAGTATATTTTCCACCATATACACAACAAAAGATATGATTAGACTAACAAAGCTTGATTGATTATGAAACTGTTATACTTTTGAAATGAAATTCCAGTGATACATTCAACTAGCAACCATTGAACGCTCACCCCAAAAGTGTATTGATTAAAAATATTTCCCTGAATGATGACACAGCAATCTTTATTCGTACATCTTCAATTTACTCTTTAAAAAACACAATTATCTCACTGACCTGGGGAAATGGTTGATCTTCTGGAACTCGGTCATGCTGCGGAGCGTGAATGGTTTAAGATGGGCGTTGGTCCACAGCAGGTTGAAGTCAGAACTGTTGGGGTGGACCTGTCGGGATTCACTCACACACTGTACATTCTTCTATAACTAGGGCAGGTCACAATTACAAGTGATTGGCTTTGAAAAATACTGGTACTTATTCCCTGATACTATGTACAAGCTGTGGAAATGGCCATATTGCAGTCTCATTAGAATCATATCTTAGTGCTTGTTACCACTACACATAGATATGAGGACATCCCGCGTTAGAACAACCTTTCATCCGACCAATCAGAGAGTCGCTTTCGAGATTGCGAAAGTGACAGTCCAAATGTGTTTTCTAATCATGCAACTCTCAAAGGACCAACATGGGGCATTCCGAACAACAGCAGTACAGCCTATCAAAGGGATAAACATTTGAAACGTGAGAGACCTTCCCTACCTTGGAGAGAGTACTGCAATACAATCTCAGACATCTATTAGACATTCCAGAATTTTCTCTTGTACAGTTTTCAAAAATTGAATATCAAACTTTGTCAAAATATATTTTCACAGCGCAGTCGTCAGTTTGAAATTAGTACTGTAAAGTTCAAGAAAGCTACTTTCTGATTTGTGGATGTTGACTGGACTTCAGTCATTTCATTGGTTGGTTCTGATTTGCAAAAGCTCTTTCTGGCGTTGGGACGTCCTCAGATCTTTGTGTAGCGGTAGCGAGAACTACAATCTGATTTTAAGGAGACTGAGCTGTGTGGATGACAGACTGCATCAAAGCATTAGTTGATGTAGAATCAGTGTCAGTGTAGGTCAGAAGGTCGCAAACCTCCCGAGAGACAAGTCATGATAGTTCCTGTTGCTGCTGATGTCTACAGCTGTACAGATAAACTATGATGTTTGAGTCCATGCTTGTGAAAATCTCGGATTTATACTTCCTATACTGAATATGACAAATGCAAAGCTTCTTGCTAACTATTAAAATTATAGATACAGAAAAATAAACAGGTTTGAATCAGTGATCTATATATGTATACCATGCTATAACAATATCACAACTAATTCTTACCTCATGAAAACCATGGGAGGTGAGAATGTTTCGGACAATCTTGCACTCGGTTGTCCCAAATTTAAATGCCAAGTGATATCGCTCTGTAAACAATCGCATACATCGGAATTAATTACATAGGATACAAGTGTGTAATAAACACATGACAAACATATCACTTTATTACAAATAGCTTGACATTATAATATCTAATAACTTTACTGATGAGTTGATATTTATATTAAACTGTGAACATGATTTCAACAAATGATGACATAGACACATCAACAAGCTATTGGGATCACTGTTTCTGCTACGTGAGTTTTACGTAACAAGCTGGAGCTAGCAACAGTACCTCCTATAGTCTTGAGATCTGGCTTTTTCTGCATGACACCTTCAACTTTGAACACAATCACCGGAGTCTTTCTGCCAAACCCTGTCCACACCACATTAGAGGAGTCGGACCTGGAGCCACAACAACCAACATTGGCAAACATCAGGAATCATTGAATTACTCTTATCATGCTTAACAATGATGAACAACTGAAAGACAATATATTCAGGGCAAATCAGAGAATAAACTCCACCATGCACTGATAGAGTGTGCCAAGCATTACGGTTTATCCAACAGGACACTTCCTTGTGCTCAATACAATTCAAACAGGGAATCCATTCATATTTTGGAGAGACACATAAGTAAACTATTGTGTATGATTTTGCTATGGCAATATTACCAAAACTCTAAATCCTGAGGTGCATGAAGTATTTATCTCGACTTATGATGGTGATGTAACTTACTTCTGCAGCCAAAGATTGAGAACACTTCCATGTTAAACAGACCCTAGAGGCTGAAGCATTACAGGATGGAGACTTGGAGACATACCCTTTGTTCTTATCCTCCTCCTCTTCATCTGTTTCATAGTCCGAGTCATGTTCACTTCTTTCCTCGCCATCACTTTGTTCGGAAGGGGTCAGTGACCCTGTGTCCGAGTCTGTGGCCTTGGCAGCCATCATGCACCACCCTTGTGTGTTGACCCAGACTAGTTGCTAGTGCACATACGCACTGGTGATGGGCACAACCCCATCTAACCCAACTGTTTCCACCCGGAGGACAAGGAATCCTGGAGAAAGATAACTAGAAAGATAACTAGAATAATATATAGTATTTGGTTCACTGAAATTCTACTCAACAATTAGCCATGATAGTATGATGGTGCCACTAATTGGTACCTGCCAAAACCTTTTAGAGCAACTATAGGTTCATGCATGGATTACCAAAGTGCTCCATTGCAGTGTTAGAAATTAAAACAAAAACATTCATTGGACACATCACTGTGACATCAGCATCATCCCGAGGCCAGAGTGCCCATTAGACTTTTTATGAAATCTTGTTTCCACCCTTACCACATCAAGCCCACTTTCCTGTGCTAAATATGATTGGACTATCTCACATATCGATAGTCCAATCAGACGGCATTTCACAAAATCAACATCCACGACTGTACACCTTCGCATGAAAGTGATTACCCCTGCCTGTCTTTGTTAACACGAATGTGTCTTTTTGATCTTTTAAACCTCCAAACGATAACCTATGTTTTTGTGTTAGGGATAAAATCATGAATGTTTTCATTAACTGATTGACTAGGTCCATTGCTATGGTAGTCATCATCTTTGTGAAGCTATACCAGATAAGAACAGCGATCTGATTGGATAAATCACATTTTCATTACAAGGGGCACAACTCGTGATCTACGTGAGGAGGCGCCAGAGTCGAGTCAAGAAAAGTGACCTTGATGTGGCAAGGGTAGAAACTAGGCTTTGATACAGGCTAGTGGACATGCTTGCCTAGGGAAGATGCATAATCATTTGATAAGGTAGGGGTGTTCCAAACATAAATACATAATTGATGATTGATCTCTTTCTCTATTTCAATGCCCGATTGAGGAGAAAATGCTATTTTCATATCAAATTGTAAACCTCAGTGTTCAAACAACCAGTTCAATGGGTAAACATTCTTAACATCAACACATTCATCACTGTCTTTGAAATAACTTGTATTTGAGCACCTCCAGATTAAAGTCATAATTAATCGTACAAATGTTTGCAGTGCATAAACATTTTTTGCTAAAATTCTTTGAGATGATGTACATTTCATGAAGAGTTCGAAATTAACATGAGTCTGCTCGTTGGAGACAGGAACATGTAAACTTGACAAACATGGAATACAAACATGCTAAATGCACGGTATGATTCATTGGGATTCATAAATTGAAAAAAAGGTAATATCAATCTCCATGAAAAGAAAGGGTCCGAACATTTGGCTATCGAGCTCACAACGTGACAGACATTGACATATTTGAAGGTGGATCAAAGCATAAAAGGGCAAGTAAAAAAAACATTATTGCATTTTGTTTTAGAATATCAATTGTCCTAAATGTATCAAGTCAATTTCCAAAGGTAAAACAATTCATAACATCAGTAAAAATTATTTAAATATCAAAGTTAACGTGCTGAAATCACACGCTCCGTAACCAGTTGCCAAAACAAACATATCTTGGGGTGTGGCTTAAAGGTACCGACACAGCAGTGATGACAAGGTTTTCATTAGCTGATGTGTGATTGACAAATCAACAAAACTACAACATAAACAATTTTTTTCACGTTCATACTTATTGACAAGTGGTTGTAATACAAATATTGTTAACATTCTACATCATCTACATGCTCTTTCAAACATGTACGTCTGTTGTAAGTATATGTTTAGGTATGCAGTTAATATTGCCACAATAGGGTTGCTCTTTGCAAGTCAGTCCAGCTGGGAAATAAATAAACAAGATTTGAGAACAGGTAGGTCTCATAGCCTAATTGTTATTTTCTGTGAATATTTCATTTATTTTATTGTTTTAACTTTACACTAGATATAAGTGAAGTCTATATTACATCAAGTTTGTAATGATGAATGCTACAAAGTTGGGTGTCTCGAAATGTGTGAATGTAGGAGTTGACCTATTTTTAGCTTGATAGTTTACAGTAACCATAGACACACAATTCAATATGGCGGTTGCTGTACCGGAAGCTTAATTTCGTACATAAAAACAGAACAAACTATGACATAACAACCATGAAAAGTAAAAGGATATTTTTTAAATGACTTCAAAGATGCACATGCATAAGTAGTCGCATGTATGCCTTCAGATTCTCGGTATTTCTACCGGTGACCCACGGCGTTATAAAGCGGGAAGACCACAAATTTGTTTCGCTGTCTACAAAAGTAAACACTTAGATCAGTCACAAAAACACAACAGATTCTGAACATACCTTTATGAGAAATTATCGCACATAACTCTTTTAACTCGGAATGTACGGCAAATTCGGGCTATTAACATGAAAAACCTGTCAAAACAGCATTACATACTTACGACTGGTGAAATCATAGAGCTTGACAGAACACGCGCACTGCCAACTTCCGGGTATGATGGGAAAACATGGCGGCGCCCGTGATTCAGAAGTTTAGACCGAGAGTCGTCTCACAAACTGGCTTAAAATGCACTGCATCCATAATCTTTTTTCACGGTTCTGGTGAGCCCTATGTTCGACTATAGTTTTAGTGATTTTAAGTGTTTTAATTGTCCGGGTTTTCCGTTAACTTAAGAATACAATCTCTGTAGCCTGAGTGTTTATCAGCGGGGAACGCAAATCTTTAGCATCCTGTTGAAGCTCGGCGGTCTTCTGTAATGTACTGATAACTAATTGGTTTATGGATCTCTTGGCCCTGATAAACAAGAAAAAAGTAGAACATAAATTTTTGAAAATACTCTAATTTAATTCGTCAAAAAACGTTCATATGACCCATTAGACAACGTTCTCCTCAAAGGCTTCGTGTACTAGTCTACTTAGTAGCATTCAACAACAACACCTTGCCTAATGATACAATGCCGTTTAGCACCTCCTTGTATAAGCTGTACCCGTGTTCTAGTCTGTTATAATCCTGATAATATGGCTGGAATATCGCCTGAACTAGACTTGATTGTATCCAATCTGTTATCATTTTTTTCTTGAAGATTATATTAAGTTCTGTTTCCACTTGAAGTATTTGTTTCATAGGTCCTCTCCAGCCGACAACATGTGTCGTATATAATAGGAGTGACTTTTACATGGGGCTATTTTCACTAATGTGATAGTATTGCAAAAGTACCCCACATTATTGCAATAGTATAGTAATAGTTGTCAACTATTCCATAATATTGTGGTAGTAGTAAACCTACTTCAAGGCTTGATAATTATTTTAATCAATGTTGTAGAAATAAATATAATATTGCACACAATGTCAAAGTCGGCCATTTTCCTCCCTGTCACTACTCAAACCAAAGGGAAATAAGTCTCATCTGATATCATAATCCTTGCTAATCAACACACCGCATGATTGCAATCTGACTGTAGTTTTGAGTTGTTTGACACATGTCCTGACTTTTGAGACTATCGATTGTTATGCATAGTATCAAAAATACCATCAGCGTTTTTAAATTCCAGTTGTTTAAGTACAATTGTAGGGCAAAGAATTGCAATACATTGATAGTTTGCTATATCATTACACTCATATTGTATGTTATTATGCCTAAAAGTGAGACTGACCAATTAGATAGCAAAACTAGGAACCCCATATGAGCCCATAGACCGTCAGTAAAAATCCAAGATGGTTGTTACTGACCTAATATGAGACTGTATACCGTCAGTAACAACCTTTATGGATTTTTGTGATGTGCCAAGAGATTACCTTTAAAGAAACCACATTTGTGATTTTATTAATACAAATTATAGAGAAGAAAAGCTCACAACGGAGGTCACTGATTTTAGCCTATCGTTAGAGAAAGCGGACTGCTAGTTACAGTGGCCCGTAGATTTCTGATAAAATGCAGGCATTTTTATGATAATTCTATCCATTTTAGCCATAATACTTGTTTAAACGTTCACATTTAGTGCATAATATATTCCAGTGTTAATGTTTGTATTTACAGTAAAGCATTGTAGCGGAAACATGTACTGATCCTGTAATTTATACTGGTTGTAAGTGGGAGTTTTCATTTTGACATGACATGTGCCATAAAGATACAAGATAGTGTAAACTTTCAGCATAATAAATTTGTTCTGGTGATGTTATTGCAAAATAGTTTTCTGTTTTCATCCTGACTCTGATTCCTTGCCTCTTCAGGTGACACAGGACGAGGTATTGAAGAATGGTTGGGGTCTCTGTGTGGAGGACAGTTCAACTTCCCCCACATCAGAACTGTGTTTCCAACAGCGCCAATGAGGTAACCATGGTGACAAGGGTTTTCTACAGATCTGCAGAACCATATTTAATATCTTCTTTCTACTATCATATCTTCCATTTGTTGATACTAAGTCGGAACAAACATGGGAATAAAATATTCCTGTTGGGATTGGAGTGAGCTGGGGATATGTGTCTCATCATATTGATTGTCAACAGGTTTCTAGTGATCAGTCAGGGGTAGACTCCAGAAGTTAAATGGGGCAGGGCTGTCGTCTAGTGGTTAAAGTGTTCGCTCGTCATGCCAAAGACTCAGATGGGTACAATGTGTGAAGCCCATTTCTGGTGTCCCTCGTGTGATATGCTGGAATATTACTAAAAGCAGTGTAAAACCATATTCACTCACTCACTCCAGAAAGTTTAATAATTTTGGATTAGTGATATATGAAACAAAGGTAACTACATTTTGGGGAGAAATTACTAGTCAACCAGTACTTGCAGTTTGTCACAGACTCAGAGTAGCAGATTAAAAACTGTGGGCTCTGTTAATAGAGTGTACTTGGAAGTAATGTTTTATGGATTGAGTTAACATGCAGTGATTACCCTAAAAACTCCCCATGCAGATATCACTGGAGTTGTCTGAGTTTGTAGAACTCCTGTGAAATCTTGTTTTTTAAGACCATGCAGCTATGCAGGAGGATCACGTATGCACATGTGGTTTGACCGGCTGGCAGTGTCTCCACACGTGGCCGAACACGACTCGGTGCATGAAGTCTGTCACGAGATATCACACCTTATAGATGCAGAGGTTCAGGCCGGAATTCCCAAACACAGAATTCTACTGGGTAACACATGTTTACAATCGACCACATGCTATTTCTACAGCATCTGTTTGTTTGCGATGCTGCTTATTTTTAGAGTCAAATTACCTGCCTTTGTTTCCGGTGACTGAGTCAATTCATAAACACAATATGACACACACAGCTATGTCATACTACTATTTGTGTAAAATGCCCACTAGGTATTTGTGCAATGTTGTACTTTTCACAATAGTTGCATTCATTCCTTGTATATGGTGAATTTGTCTTGAAATAATATTAAAACACCTTGTATTGAAGAAATGATATAACACACTGGCTCAAGTAAGAATAAAACACCTTGTCTTGAAGTAAAAATAAAACACCTTGTCTTGAAGTAAGAATAAAACACCGTGTCTTGAAGTAAGAGTAAAACACCTTGTCTTGAAGTAAGAATAAGACACCTTGTGAAATGTTTCCAGGTGGATTTTCTAATGGGGGCTGTTTGTCTCTTCACCTCGGCTACCGGTTCCACAGAGATGTAGCTGGCATCTTCAACCTCTCCAGCTTCCTCCAGACAGAATCATCTGTATATAAGGTAGGGCTGGGACGATACAGCAACTGTGCGATGCAGTACGTATCACAATACCTTGCATGTGCTCTTATCAGGGGTGCATAAGCCATCTTATTATAGACAGGATGGCCAAATACCTGGTACACTAACAAATTGCTGTTGGGGGTGTCAAGTATGCCGCAATGGGTGAAAATATGTACCTTTTTCACTTGTAATTAGTTTTTGGTGTAACATTTATTACTAAATCATAAGGTAGTGTTTGGAATTGGTCAAAATATCAAGATTGATCATTTGCTTTAAAAGGCAAACTGAAAACATGATGTGTGTAAAGTATTACAGACAACACAGCAGTCCTGAATGACAAGGACAAAGTATGTGACAGAATCAGCCAAATGTTGAGATTCTGCAGTCTACAAACCTTAGGCTTACCAAAATCAAACTTCATGTTACAAGTTTCGAAACATGCTTTCCAATAATTTGAATTTTTTACTTATCCTGCATTACTCCTTAATGCATATTACTGCTTGTTCTTGACAGAGAAAAGAGCTGTGTGAGGGTCTTTGCGTGAAGAAGTTGCTCCAACTAGCTGAGAAGCCAGCCCATCACGCAGCTCCCACGTGACTAAAGGAAGTGACGTCACGGATCCTCATATTACTCTTGTCACTTGATGAGAGAAGACCTGTTTTTTGTTGTAACATAAACTGATTCAAACCCTCATGTGTTTGCTATCTGAGTTAATGTTTTTTGTCTTTGTGTTGTGCCTACGGTTTGTATTTTGTACATTCTTTGTATGATAAACATGTGCATAACGTTATTAGACACTTGCTGGCGTTTTCTCAAAAGAAAACATAATGCCAGGTGTCTTGTTGTTCCAAGTAGCCATCTTGAATATTTTACATAGCCAGCAGTTAGTGAACTGGTTTGCGTTCTATATTCTTTTTGCTTGGTACCCCACGATTGGCGTATCCTCGCAAGTATTGTTGGTTTTGTTGTATGTTGTCTTACATTTGTTGTAATATTTGTTTCATAAACCCACACAGTGGGATAAACAAATTATAGCATACATACTCGGGCGGGGACGCATTGTGATTTTAAACTGCTTCATTGCAGATATAATGCCCTCCTGCTCAAAGTGCTGGCGTAATATGTCGGCGTGGGATCCCCACCCCATGTGCCTTAATTGTACATCTCAATGCCTCCAGGGTCCCCGATGTAAAGACTGTTTACTGCTTTCACCCACAGCTTTCAGTCAGTACCTCCGTGTGTGTAAAAAACACAGAACACAGCAGGCCAGGAAACACCGGCGCACGATGTCAGACCATCTCGGCCATCTCGGATGACTACCCCTCGACCTCAACTGCTACCTTGATGTCGGACCCCACGGTCGCAGTCTCAATCTAGAGCACTTTGACGACCACAACAGCGTCTATCCTTACGGTGACGACCACCTTGACGCCCGGCGTGGCGCTCACATACCAGACGGCACCTTTACTATCCCCCGGACAGACGCTTGATCTCCTACAGGATGGGGCGCACACCTGGAGGTCGTCTCGGGGCTGTGGTCCGCCAATCAGCGTCTATGGCACATCAACAACCTCGAACTGGAGGCGATTATCTTGGCCCTCAGACACGCCCGGCTCTATCGTATGGTGCCTTCGTAACCAAGGAACGACTCATTAGACTTTGCTCCTTCAACAGACGTTCCGATTGTTTCACCTGTAATTCAAGGTCCACCACATCCCGGGCTGCCAAAACATCCTAGCGGATGCCCTACCTCGGCCAGGCAAAGTGGCTCCCACAGAGTGGAAACTTCACCCAGACGCCTTCGCTCTTGTTTGTCGAGACCACAGTCTCCCCAACATAGACATATTCGCCACCAGCCAGAACTACCAGATCCCGACCTACATATCTCCGGTGCCGGATCCACTGGCTTGGGCAGTCGACACTTTCAGTGTCCGCTGGGAAGGACTAAAAGCGTACGCTTTTCCGCCACCTGTTCTCCTTCCCAAAGTCGTCCAGAAGATCAGATGGACATGGAACCTCGATCTGACTTTGGTCGCACCCTGGTGGCCAGCAAGGGCTTGGTTCGTCGACCTCAGAGAGCTGTCCGACGCCAACCCACTACCACTCCCAGATTGGCCAAATCTGCTGATCCACCCTCACAGCAGACAGCCACACCCAGGACCAGACAGGTTATGTCTACACGTCTGGTCCATTTACAGAGAGCACTGAACCAAAGGCTACTCTACATAAGCTCAAGGGCAGTACCGTCATGACCTACCTTGTGGCGCTCAACTCCGTCCTGGCAGTTCCGAAAGTTTGACGCATGACGAAAATCCCGGAACTCCAGGCAATGGTCCGCTCATTCATACTGGAAGACCAAAAGGGGAAGTTCCTTCCCCAAGCTTGGGACTTGAACGTCATTTTCACACCTCGCTGAGAGACGCGCCTTTCGAGGCACTGGAAAAGTCGTCATTCTGCAATCTGACGAAAAAGACGTTCTTCCTACTGGCGCTCGCCACAGCAGCCCGTGTCAGTGAGCTACACACCCTTGACATCCCGCGGATCCGCTTTGAGCAGGGAGCACACGGAAGGTGCATCTGGGCCTGTACTGGGACTTCATTGCAAAGAATCAGCTCCCAGGTCAGCCCGATAGATCGTTTCTCATCCCCCCCCCCCTTTCATCGATTGTGGGCGCGGAAGATGAACTAGAGCTCCGCTGGGGGAATTGGAGGTTCCCATACATGGAGTGGTCACCCAAAGCCGACCACACAGCCAAGGATTGTCTAGGGAACAGAGTAAAAGATGAAAGTCCACATCTGAAGGTATGCCCGCCTCCGGTTCCGTCCGATAAAGATGCATTAAGGAGTAATGCAGGATAAGTAAAAAATCTAGTAAAATCCTAGATATTTTTTATATCTGTATACTTATCCTGCATTACTGCGTCTCAAGGGACCCACCCATCGCAGATCTACTTCCCCACCATGCCTTCCGATGTTTCGGACTCAAGAGTAATGTGAGGATCCATTACGTCACTTCCTTTGGTCACGTGGGAGCTGCGTGATGGGCTGGTCTCTCAGCTAGTTGGAGCAACTTCTTCAAGCAAAGACGTTCACACAGCTCTTTTCTCTGTCAAGAACAAGCAGTAATACCGTATTCGACCCAATAAGCGCCCCCGCCCCCCCCGAAAATTTATATAGTAATTATTTCGTTTTAAATGAAAATTGTCCGGGAACCAAAAGTTGTATCTGAAACTATTTTTTTTATCAGGAATAATATATTCCAATATCTTGTTAATTTAGATGCAGCTTTTACTAAACATATTTAAAATAATAATAACCCTAAGCGAAGCAGCTGATCGCTATTGCCGGGTATTATTTTTTACATGGAACCAGTCTGACCAGTCACCGTCAAGGCTCCCGTGCACGTGATCGCGGGAATTACGTTTTGACATAGAATCGTCCAACAAAAACAAATATGACTTTTAACGATTCAAAGTATGGCATTTATGACATATGTATCCATTCTCTGTCAACCTAAGTTCGTTTCAAGGCGTCAATAGCAGTAATCTGACCGTGGTTGCTGTTAATAACGGTGAGTTGTGCGATCTTCCGATCGCTTCACTCACGATTTCGCCGAAATTAATTAAAACAATATTTAAAGGTATATTGAATAAAATTAATGAAATAAGTTACAAACAAAAGTCCAGATATTCAAAGAACACTTTTTATAGCCAGACAGTGTAATGACATGAATAATTTGCGAACTTCAGTATGGATTTGTTGACATGGTATTTCCGGTGTAACGTGCTCACAGTAATGTCTTTCCATGGGGGGAAAAACATCAAAACTCATTAATTTGTGTATAATGCGCACCCCCTTCTACACAGCTGTGGAAAAAAAGAAAATACGGTAAGGCTTACTGATGAATTTACGCCAATTTGACCTGAATTGTCCCCAATAAGCGCCCACCCTTTCTGTCTTTTTTAAAGCGCCCTGGGCGCTTAATGGGTCGAATACGGTATGCATTAAGGAGTAATGCAGGATAAGTATACAAATATAAAAAATATCTAGGATTTTACTAGTTTAGGCACAAATTAAAATAAAAGCTATCTTATCAGCCGTTGGCACAGTTTCAAAAGTAACTATGGCAACAATTCCAGCATCCATGTATCAGCATAATGTCTTGATTGTCCAGTGCATTATGCCACCACACAATGGAGCACCCTGAACCCATTCACTACTCTAGCCTGACACTCCATCTTTTTCACCACCTACATGGCGGCACGGTACTTCTATTGCTCAGGACCTTGAAAACAGCAGCGGATCAAAATGTCTCTTCTAAATGAGAGTTTTGGCCAGATCTACATAACACATTGTGGCCTCCCATGAGCCATTCTACAACTCAAAAGAACTTAACCGATGGCCATGACAGATTAAATATAGTTATATGAAAAAATCGTGTTTATAACTTCTATTGATTATTATATATTGTCGAATCAGAAGAATGTTTAATGAATGATCTTTCAGCTGAAAAATATGTTTTTGTCTTTGAAACAGCTACAAAATGAAACTGGGAGCAAATGATTCCATGGTATTGATCATTATTGAAAGGAGATAATGTAAACAATGGAAGATGTCAGGTGGTCTGTTTGTCTTCCATAGGCCTTGCAGAAGGATGCATCTCAGTTACCTCCCCTGTTTCAATGCCACGGTAAGGAGGACCCCTTGGTGGACTACACATGGGGGGAGAGTACATGGGACCGCCTGAAAGAGCTTGGGGTGAAGGGGGAGTTCCACGGCATCGAGGGACTCGACCATCAGATGAGCATCAGAGAGATCCAGATGCTGAGTAAGTGGATTACAGACAGGGTACCTGAAGATGGCGGCGCTGCTCAACTATAGACACAGCAGGACTTGCTTCACGAAGAATCCATCAAGCTGACAGTAGAGATGCGTCTTACCCTGCTCTAGTCAGCCCTGGAGTCCGGGGTAATGGAAGGACAGGAATGGATCTGGAATGTAGCCTGTGGTTCACTGTCCATGGCGGCTACATGATATAACACGTTGTCAAGTTTACCAAACGTTTTGGAAATAATCTCTATAAGGGAATGTAAGCGAATTTCAAATGTAAGGATCTCGCCAAACCCAACAACAACATTCTTTCGCTTGCGCAGTGGAATGGCCCCAGTGTTTTGCCAATGGTAATACCTTTGCTATATCTGAACACGCATGCATGTAAGACAGATGTTTGATTTTTTTTGCTAAGATGTGAAGGAGCATTGTAGGAGTTATACACTACCCAGGAAACCATTCACTGAAATAAGTAGTTTTGTCAAATGGTCTATGCTGCCACATATCATTGTGTGTATCCGACTGCAGTGGAATTTCAGTATGCAGGATTTGATTTATAACGTTTTTTTGTCATCAGTATTGCAATCCTAGGTCACAGCCAGTATATGAACCGCTGTTTCTTCAAACAAGGTGTAGTGTTGTGCTCATTGCTGAATTAGATGTTTGAAGAATTGCAACTGTTAACCAGAAATAGTCACCTTTGTGTCAGTGGTTGTTTTGTTGTTATGTTTATGTATGTGATCTTCAGAGTATTGAAGTGGTGTTCTACTTTACTTTAGTTAACAGTGCAATAAACAGCTGGTGAGTGCTTTGTATTTCCACTGTTGTTCCACTCTGCAGTCAGATTGTTTGTCCATCACTTATAAACCTTTTACATGTTTGACACCTACTCTGAAACCATATTGCCTTTGAAGCTGAAGCAATGATGATCACAGGATTAGTGTCTCGAAAATTTGCTCACAGAAATCCTTTCTGTAAGGAATGACAGCCATTGAAAATGTATCAGAAAATTCAAGTGTGATTCAGAACATTGTGGTTCTCTGTGTTGTGTTAAGGCAAATATTACATCATTTAGAGGAGATTATCTGCTCTACCATAACTATGCTGTTAGACACATTGTGGCCATCTCGACAACATTAACATGTTTTTTTCTTCGTATATATTATCAAGATGTTTTCCAGGTGAATGATATATAATGGTGTGATGGTGCATGATCAGGTTATCCTGTATAATATTGCATGACTGATAAAGGTGGATGTGGACTGGGATATGGGAAAGATGGTGATGTGTTATTTTTGTTATACTTATATGGTTATACTATATTTTACAATCTGAAAATAAATTTTATATATAACTGTATGTTGCTGTCTTATTTGTTCATCCCTAGTTGGCTTGTGCCAGAAAGCCTTGATTGTGGGTTCGAATCTCAGCTTGAGTTTGATTCCTGGTTTGTCTGCACCATATACATTGTTGTGGATGTCACCACTGAGGTAAACATGGATGAACTGCATCACTCAAACATCAGACTGACACTGAAATACATCTCAAGTTCACTCACTTGTTCATTCATGCCAGACAATTGTAGTTAACGCACAGTAGCTTCAAGCTGCTTGTTAACTAGCTTTGTAGGTATTATTATTTACAAAATGGACCAGAACGGCTGTGCACAGTGTCAGTCAACACTTACAGTACTAATCAAGCAACAAGAACTGGTAAGTTGAGGGTTAAACTTCTAGAACACCCGTGTTGATTCCAGGTTTAGAATTGGTAATTGTCTTTCATACAGACCCTGAAACAAATATGTCCAATACAGCCCATGCAAGTCTATAATATTTGCCAGGTCTAGATTACTGCAGTTTCTGAAAATGAAGAAAGTCTGGTCTCCTTTTTATTATAATTTTAAAGTTAATTTGAAAACTTTTTTTCTCTAAAATGTGTTCATTTCTGAGACAAGGTCTAATTCGTCCAGGTAACCAGGGCCTGGAAAATATAAGCAGGGGAAAATACTTATTTGGAAAAATATTCCCAGGAATAACTTTCCACTGGAAATATCCAGTTACATATACGCATGACTGCTACCGGATCAAGAGGTGAAAACATCCCTTAAACTGAAGCAACAACTGACCAGACCATGAACACGCCCCCTAAACTAAAGCATTAACTGACCAGACGAAGAACGCCCCCTAAACTAAAGCATTAACTGATCAATGAACACGCCCCCTAAACTAAAGCATTAACTGACCAGACGATGAACACGCCCCCTAAACTGAAGCTTTAACTGACCAGACGAAGAACACGCCCCCTAAACTAAAGCTTTAACTGACCAGACGAAGAACACGCCCCCTAAACTAAAGCTTTAACTGACCAGACGATGAACACGCCCCCTAAACTAAAGCATTAACTGACCAGACGATGAACGCGCCCCCTAAACTTAAGCTTTAACTGACCAGACGATGAACACGCCCCCTAAACTAAAGCATTAACTGTCCAGACGATGAACACGTCCCCTAAACTAAAGCATTACAACTGACCAGACGATGAACACGCCCCTAAACTAAAGCATTAACTGACCAGACGATGAACACGCCCCCTAAACTAAAGCATTAACTGTCCAGGCGATGAACACGCCCCCTAATCTAAAGCATTACAACTGACCAGACGATGAACACGCCCCCTACACTAAAGCATTAACTGTCCAGACGATGAACACGCCCCCTAAACTAAAGCATTAGCTGTCCAGACGATGAACACGCCCCCTAAACTAAAGCATTAACTGACCAGACGATGAACACGCCCCCTAAACTAAAGCATTAACTGTCCAGACGATGAACACGCCCCCTAAACTAAAGCATTACAACTGTCCAGACGATGAACACGCCCCCTAAACTAAAGCATTATAACTGACCAGACGATGAACACGCCCCCTAAACTAAAGCATTAACTGTCCAGACGATGAACACGCCCCCTTAACTCTAACATCAACTAACCAGGGGATGAATACGCCCCCTTAACTCTAACATCAACTAACCAGGGGATGAACACGCCCCCTAAACTCTGACATCAACTAACCAGGGTATGAACACGCCCCCTTAACTCTAACATCAACTAACCAGGGGATGAACACGCCCCCTAAACTCTGACATCAACTAACCAGGGGATGAATACGCCCTGTTAGAAGTATATCCCATCGTTTCACATTTCTAGTCTTGATGGAGGCCTTAATTTCGCACGTAAACAAGCATTACGTGTTCCTTCTCCCAAAACCAAATCTTTACTCATACATGGATCTCCCTCTGTAGGTTTCCAGCAGTCTCTTCTCTTTAGCAGTTCCGGTAGAAATATTGAATACATAAATCGTATCTATTCTTGTACAAAACACAGAAACAAAATTATATTGCTGATTAAAGAATTCTTTAAATTCTGTCCGATATCAGCGCTCATATACATACAAAAATCTGATCTGTAAACGCTTCGCTTTAACAAGGGAATCTCTCCTGAAACTCTTACATCAACTGCACCTTTAACCCACAGGACCATGTAACTACTATTGATAACACACTCGCAGACGAGGCTGAAGGTCCTGTGTTTAATCACACTCCGTTTTCACACATGCCATACAGAAATTACGCTATAGATTTAATCATCGTAGATGTACGTCTTTTAGCTAACCATCATCAAAGTCCCTTAACATAAAGATCAAAACGATTTACTGAAAAGCAAATCACAAACTAATGAAGTTTCTTTGCGCTGTACCCCTCGATATTTTCTGTAGTGAGTGAGTATATTTCAGTAGAGAGGCCACCGGCCCATTATACAATAGCAGGCGCCAGATAATACAAGTGATATACATAGTGAAACAATTGAATTATTGCATACATTTGAAAAAAAATCGTCGTTTCTTTAAAGCAAGAAAAATATATTTAGCTAATTTATTAATAACATGTTCATTTTGGCAAGACATAAGAGTGCAAAATCTATCAAATGAAGGTTGTGAATGGTAATACTTAGGTATAAGACTATTGCTCAGATCTGAGTAAAATTGACATTCAATGCAAAAATGATACTCAGTTTCAATTACACGGACTACACAAAATGAACATAAGCGTTCATCTCTAGAAAGACCAATTTTTCTACCTTCTTCAAGCATTAGGTTATGGCTAGAACAACGGAAAAAACTAAGAGCAAATTGATATACTCTAACAGGTATTGATGTTAAATGTCTTTCTAATACAATGCATGGTTTAATTTGTGAATACATTGTAAGTTTGGAAATGTTTTTAATTTACTTAACCAAGTTTGCTGATCTATATCTATACATCTTTGCTTAAAACAAACAATAAACTTATTTACATTTGGAACATCTTGATTACACCAGACAGAACCAAAACCATATGATGATAATAATTGTTTTACATGAAAAGCCAAACATTCAATACCTTTATCCGCCAAGGACACTTGATAATCATAAACATGTTTCAAAATAGGATTATCAGGCTGAAATATCAATCTAGTCCAATATTTAATAATTTTCATATATTGGTTTACTTTAAGTGAATAACGACCTATCTGCCCCCTTGCAACAATATTATCTGTAGTGGTATGCACTATTATCACAAATAGTTACCTCCCTTTGAAATGATTGGTTGACAACAAAATAGTTTACATATGGCGACCGAGGCGTTCTGAAAGAACCGTAACGCAGTTACTTCAAAATGTCATCTCAAACAGAAGTGCCGGGGGTAAATAATGCCGTGGAGAAGCTTCAGGAACTTGGTGAGGGAATGATATTTATTTTGGAATGATGCTACTATAGCAGAAAGGTCGTAGAGACTGGTAATTGTAGATCCATGCTTCACAAGAATCTAACGTAGAACTTACAATAATTCCCTGAAATCTAATTGTTGAAAGTAGAATTTTATAGTGCTTGATGATAATTTGATAACCTATCGGCCGTTTTACCTCTAGATATCACAGTATGCTGCATACTATGCATATCGAAGTAGAAGTAGAATACAAAGCTAAATAATATCAGATGTCATGCCCCTTTTTTGGTTTGACTTATTTTCATAAAGCATTAGATTAAAGGAATCGATTTCAATTGCACCCCTCAAAGTATAATAAGAAAGAACCAAATTGGCAATGGTGAAGCAGGATTTGACTCGATCTAGTATTTTGAGGTGTAATATTAAAAAAAATTACTCCCTATTATAAAATTTGATGCATAACATTTGACCTATTTCATTGACTTGTGTCATACAGATTTTACATAAATACCTTCAATTTTTTGTATTCATGGATTTTGCGACAAGTATTAATGATAATAAATAATATTTTTGTTGTTGCAGGAGATCGAATGAGATCAGAACAATTTGGATTTCTTAACAGTGATGTTAGCAATATAGATAAAGTTATTGAAGCACTTCATGAGCTGGTAAGTATCAATTTCAGATATGAATTTAATTTCACTAGTCAGTGTTATTGTACATTGTATAATTTGCTAGATTAGACAAAGTCAAAGATCAGGTATGTGTATATGTTACAGTCAACATGTAAAATCAGGGTGTGTGGGTAGGTAGGGTGGTTGGGTAGGTAGGTAGGTACGTACGTACGTATGTAGCAATTTTCAGATAAAACGTTAGTCATCTTTTTGACATGATTGACTGCATCACCTACAGCGTGAACATCTATGTTTGTTTTTCAGTGTGGAAATTGTCTTTATGTTTATATAATGCAGACATATTTACATCTATATCTGTTATTGAATAAATCTTGAAGGCTGTTGGTATGAAGTATTTAAGCTTTACATGTAGAGGGCTACAACAACAATCATGTTGTTGACTGCATTGTAGGAACAAGAGCGCAAACAGCTTCATGATGAACTGGAGACAGAAACTATCAAAGCCAGTGTTAATCGTCACAAGTTACAATTCCTGCCTGCTGAAATCAAAGAAGAAATTATGGGTGAGTTTGATGTACATGCTTTTGTTATATCTCCGCCTGGCATTGTGATCACTTGTTGACAACTCAGATCAACTCAAACTTCAACAAACACTTCGTATCAGTCAAAGTAGTCTTTACTACAACATCCCCATGTGACAAGTCCACCTCCAATGGCTATCTTCACTTACATCATCAACCACCTCACCACAGTACCTGGAACTTACCAAGTTTAGAATACTGACACTATTAAAATGACTGCTCACGAATCCATGGATGTCGCCATGGTAGGTCATGTGACTTTACTACACTAGCTCCTTACACGCAATACAAACTCCAGGCATCACATACAACTTTGCACATATAACACTTATAGTTAGAAATCTTAGATGAGACTAGGTGATATGATGGGATTATTTCAAAGATAAATAAATGACCTTTGTGATCTTTGTGTGATACGGCCAATATATGCTTTGATATTTTACATGATGGCTGATTGTCATATATATATCAACATGTTTTATGTCTATAATAACTAAACAAAGCCATTATAAGATATATTTTTTATTTGCAGTTGCGGTCAACTCTGCCCGTCAGTCCAATGCGAAAGCCCAACAGGAACTGCAGGACAAGCTGGACAACATCAACACGAACATCGTGTATCAGGGCGAGCGCCAACGGGAGCTGGAGAAGGAAAACTCCATATTGCAGTAGGTTCCCAGCGATGTGTGTCACTACTGTCTGTCGGCATGCATTTCTGCTATTTTATCCTTCACCTTGGAGAATTCATTGAGAGCTCAAGTCTTGTAGTTTTCTAACTAGTATTTACTGTACACAGCAATCTTAACGACACAACTGTCATAGGTTTATGTGTGAGTTTCAGTAGTTTTTACTGAATTGTGAACTTTTTAAACCGATACTATCTCACAATTTGCATTTTTTTCTTTCTGCTTTCGATCCTGTGTGGAAAATTGTCGAACAAAGTTTCCAACTTCTATAAACAATTCACCTGAACACACCCAACATCACCATTGTTACTACCTAAACAAATGGATCATGCACATTCTTCTCGTGCATAGCGACCTACACGACTTGTGCTTACCTATGCCATATCTTTCTCTTTCTAACTGCTCTGGGTGTGACTTTTCCAGTGAGAGAATTTGGTTGGTTTTTTTCTTGCATCCAACAATCTTCCAAGGCATGTAGTGTTGTGTGTATCTGTCTGAAAACATGGATGAACCGGGTCGTGCACTACCGGAAAAATAATCTTTCAGTGTCTATCTACATAAATGTCGCTAAGAAAGTCGGATCGTCTTTCAAAATGTAAGGACCTGGAAAAAACTCCATGGGGTTCTTCCAAGGCAAAGAAAACACCTACTAAGAATGTCAAGAAATTGGTGAAGCAACCTACCCCTTCCATGGTCCTTGAACCTCTTGCATCAACTGTACCAGTACTCTTGGTGGATGACGACAGCGGACTAGACGTCCCATTTCCGGCCTCCCACCTTGGATCTTAACATAATCCTTTGTCACTTTGGTCGATTATGAAACACTGGATGGCAAAGAGTTCAAGTTAATCACTTACAAGACCGTTTTCTTGGCCCTTGCAACTGCTGCACATGTTAGCAAGATTAATGCTTTGAATGTTAACAGAATCTCGTTTGAATGGTCAGAGAACAGGATGGTTTTACAAAGTCGCTGGGATTTCATAGTGAAGAACAGTCGCTTATACCATGGCCTTACATAGCAACTGTTCTCTCTCTGCCATTATGGAAGGCTGTTTTTGGAAGTCAGACACAGTCATCACTTCCCACTATGTCCGTGACATCTCCGTTACAGACGTCCAGGGCCTCCATCAAGTTGGGTCCCATGGTCCTGACACAGCAGCTATCTACTGCAAAACAGTGCAGATACTCGAGGCATACACCCGATCTTGTTCATTGTTCTAAGCCTGATGTATATACAGAATCAAATCTTGGTGTTTTTTTCATTTCTGTGTTATTACTAATTATTTAAGTTTCGGGCTCCATGACGGAGTACCCAGCTGGAGGGGGGACTTGCTCGTGTGTAGAGACTTCTGTCTTCATCTAGGAAGTCTCTGCAAGGAGTAGATATTTTCCACATGTTTTACCTGATCCCATGCTGTCACGTCTGATTCTCGTATCGAGATCGTATCACCATCTTTGGTGTGTTTTCCCCTTTGCGAGTCATTGTTGTTTATGACGGTAGGCAGTTTGTTAAATGTTATATAATTTTTTAATTTGAAGTTTACACGATATACGGCTTTTCCATTGGATGAGAAGTCAGTCACATGACCACGAAATTGACGTTCATAAGTGTATGAACGATACAATTTGACGTTCATACGTTTTTCACAAGACTGTGTTCTTGAAATGACGTAAACACTGACGGACTACTTCCACATTCCTGGGGAAACCCCTGGGAATTCCCTAGCACGAAAACATACATAAGGTTTTCTTTCTGATCTTTTAGAACCTTTAATCTTGGTCTCAGCATGTCAGTATGCATTGAGAAATGTCAGAGAGCTTGACTGCATGATTATTCACGAATATCCTTGCTACGGCCCACATTTAAACTATCGTAGTATAGACTCAATCCGTGTCTAGGCTGACAGTGACTGTCTCCAGCAATCTATGAATTAGTGTAGATAATCTCCGACGTTCATACAGTTTGGCCCTGACTCTGTGAAGGTTCATACTCCAATGAACTCACACAAAATGAAGGTCAATTCTTAAATTTATTTCACTGTTTAGAACCAGCTTCCTTGTGCACATCTCACGGTTGTATAGTATAATACAGGCTTGGGCTATCTGCTCACCACCTTCCAAATGTTGGATAAATGCATGGTATTTTCTAATAATTTTTTTTATTTCTATACTTATCCTATCTCACAGCTATTTGCCCATCCGACCATCCCTGCATCTCAACTCCTGTAGCCTGTTAGCTCTGATGAAAGTGAGTGAGTTGGGTTTAACGCCGCTTTTAACAGTATTCCAGTTATATCGCGGCGTTCTGATGAAAGGGAATGATATGGCAGGGGTAAGCACATGATCAGGTCATGTGAATCGCTATGCACAAGGAGTGTGATCCATTTGTATGGGTAGTGACCATGGTGATGCTGGGTGTGTTCTTAGATGCTGGAAACACAAGCACATATCCACATACCGTATTCGACGCAATAATTGCCCAGGGCGCTCTCAAAATTAGAAATAGGGGGCTCTTATTAGAATATTATTTTGGTGAAAAAAACAGAGTTGAAAGATAAATTTCGTGGTTTATGCTGACAGCCTGAAATGTTTATGTACGACAGATATATTTTCCAGAATTTAATTGCCAATAATTAAGGGTGCATATAACAGACGAGTGCTTATTATTCGCGAAAAAATAAGTCTTGTGTACATTGATCAATCGGAAGGGGTGCCATTTGGGATTGTTCACTAGCCAATATATTAGCAAATATCGCCGTGGGCGCTTATTAGAGCGGGGCGCTTATTACGTCGAATACGGTAGGTTTGAAAGAAGAAATGCACAGTGTGAGATAGGATAGGTATAAAAGTTAACAATTTTTTGGAAAATTTCCATTTTTTTCCGGCTGTTTGTACTTCAGGCTTGCCAGAAACCCATGATCGTGGTTTAGAATCCCAAGTCCCCCTGATCATGCCACCTGTGCTCATGGGTTTCACCAAAGGCTAAGACCTGCATTACTTCGGGCACACGAAACAGACACACCGTGATATAACTGAAATACTGTTCATGGTGGTATTAATCCCAACCCGCTGACTGACTCAATCACTTCCCCGCTGATGGAACAGAAATGACTATGATAAAGTGCCAACAACTGAGACTGTGTTATCTTGTGATTGTTTATGTCATGTGTCAGTTGTGTTTTCCAGCCCCGAGAGAGAGTTGGTTCGTCAGCAGCATGAGGAAATCATCTCACAGCTGAACCAGAGGATGGCAGAGAAAGCCAGGTGAGACCCAAGTCAAACAGACACCTCCGGTCACTCAGACACCTCTGGTCACTCAGCCACATCTTGTCATTTAGTGCCAATCATATCTTCAAATATAACTTTGAAAACCAAGGATTTATTTATTTCAGAATTTTGGAATGATTTTGGGGGCATGGTTACAGTGTAACATGGATAACTCTTTAATTACTTGTGTCAGATCACTTTTATGTTTCCTTCAGTTGTCAACAGTTTAATGTATCCGCGTGACACGAGCTTTGCCATTTGGAGACGGTGATCGAAATGCCAACTTTGTGATGTCAGGCTATGTCTAGGTTGTAGAGGGAAGTTAATCTTACATCATGTCATACATCATGAAATCATGCATCTAATGCATTTAACTTTCAGCATGCAGATTGCTTTGAATGAGACCAGAGACAAAGTTCGCCAGGCCAATCAGAATGTATGTATTTGGGTGACGATTGTATACATACTGTTGATGATCATAATTACGAAACTCTAGAATGCTCTTGAAAATGTTATAAGACTAAAGTTGTGTGAAATCATCACTCAGTTTGTAGACTAAACATGTGTACTGCCCTTTATCAGAGGTTATTTCCTACAAGGACATGGTTGTCCTAGGAGGACCTACACTTCATGGTGTTACTGAGTGTAAGTGTTTTGTACATGAAGGTTTGTAATTAGTTCTGTGCTGACCCGGTCCTCTGTGTAGATCGTGGACCTGGAGGACGGGATCCTGCAGCTGAAGGAGGACCTGATCCAGGAGAGGACGGAGGCCAGACACGAGAAGAAGAGACTGAAGAGAGCCGTGGTGAGTTGGCGGGACAGCGTACCTGTGACAGGTGGATGTGACAGGTTGATGTGACAGGTGGATGTGACAGGTTGATGTAGCATGTGGATGTGACCGTTGGATGTAATAGGTGGGTTTGACAGGTGTATGTGACAAGTGGATGTGACAGATGGATGTGACCAGTGGATGTGACAGATGCATGTGACAGGTGGATGTGATAGGTGGTCGTGACAAGTGGGTGTGACAGGTAGATGGGATAGGTGGATGTGACAGGTAGATGTGACAGGTAGATGTGACATGTGGATGTGACAGGTAGATGTGACATGTGGATGTGACAGGTGGATGTGACATGTAGATGTGACAGGTGGGTGTGACAGGTGGGTGTGACAGGTGGATGGTGTGACAGGGAGGTGTGACAGGTGGATGGTGTGACAGGGAGATGTGACAGGTGGATGTGACAGGTGGATGTGACAGGGAGATGTGACAGGTGGGTGTGACAGGTGGATGATGTGACAGATGGATGATGTAACAGGGAGGTGTGACAGGTGGATGGTGTGACAGGGAGATGTGACAGGTGGATGTGACAGGTGGATGTGACAGGTGGGTGTGACAGATGGATGATTTGACAGATGGATGATGTGACAGGGAGGTGTGACAGGTGGATAATGTGACAGGGAGATGTGACAGGTGGATGTGACAGGTGGGTGTGACAGGTGGATGATGTGACAGATGGATGATGTGACAGGGAGGTGTGACAGCTGGATAATGTGACAGGGAGATAAATGAAGTACAACTAACTCCACATGGGTACAGATAGAAGCACAACTATTTGAAAATGGGATGTCAAAGGTGATAACCCCGATGCTTGTGGTCCTGTGTGGGTTGTGCCCAAGACTGAGGTTTGTGTCTGTTCCAGGCTGACACAACAGAGAAGACCAGGGACCAGCGAGAACACAACATGGGCAAAAAGAAGTGAGTGATCCGATAAAAACACCACAGGAGCAATACACAGACCTTACATATCAGAGGGACGAGATATTCACTTCATGAGAACAAATACACATATAATATGTAAATTGACAATTGAGATGCCAGTTGTTGCCTGGGATGTAAGTAGGATGTAGATGTCTACTGCATCAGTCCCCACACAGGCCTGCACGTGTAGGCAACATCAGTGGGCTGGCTGTCAGTGCCAGCTTCCTCCGCCGTGTGCTGTACTGTCCCTGTGTGTTTCAGAGAACTGGACGTGTACCATGAGCTGCTGTTTGACAGTGAGGGGAAGCTGGACGCACTCAGGAAGGTGACGACCTCACACAGCCAGCTTGGCCAAATTAGTCGTGTTTATTTTTTAAAAGATTACCGTATTCGACGTAATAAGCGTCCAGGGCGCTCTCAAAATTAGAAATAGGGGGCTCTGATAAGAATATTATTTTGGTGGAAAAAAACAGAGTAGAAAGATAAATTTCATGGTTATGCTGACAGCCTGAAATGTTTATGTACGACAGATATATTTTTCCAGAATTTTATTGCCCATATTTAAGGGTGCATATAGCACACGAGTGCGTATTATACGCAAATAAATTAGTCTTGTGTACATTGATCAATCAGAAGGGGTGCTAATTGGGATTGTTCACCAACCAATATATCAGCAAATGTCACCGTGGGTGCTTATTAGAGCGGGGCCCTTATTACGTCGAATACGGTAATTATATATCTGTAAGCACTAGTGTTACATTTGATTTATGTAAAGTAGGTGAACGGGTATTCTGACAATGTTTATGAGTCTAAAACTTAAGTTCTTTTGGACTTAGGATTATGAGTTGATTTGGTTTCACTGTGTAGAGAAATAGGTCATTGTATTTTTGAGAATTCTGTAAGTTCAACACAAAAACTCAGCAATATTTCAGCTATTTGATGGCAGCTTGTAAACAATCGAATCTTGACCAAGTGATTTAAACAGTATTTTATTTCCATTAATGTTCAGATTGTACATTAAATAGCATTACAAAATGGAAAAAGGATAAGCAAACAGGCCAAAAAGGCCTATATTAATGCTTCTCCTAATATTGTACATTATACATGTAGATTGTAATGAAGTCTATAGAGCAGACATTAAGGAATAACACAACATGAAATAAAATGGAAAGCAAGATACCAAATGCATTTTATATTCTTAAGTTGACACAAAACTTACCTAAAACGGTTTGTTTCAATGATGTAATTGTGAACTGATTTTATAATGTATTCATTGTCTGAGGAAGATGAATCTTCATTGCCGTGGAGTATAGTATGTATGCTGAGCTGGTTAACAAAAAAGTATTTATCAATTCTAAACTTGGCATAGCGTGGACAAGATAGAAAAAAGTGGAAAGCATCTTCTCTATTTAGGCCACATGGACAGATGGGATTATCAATCAGAAATCTATCAAATAAATGTGATTTTAAATCACTACAACCTAGCCTAAGTCTAGATAAAATCACCTGACATTGCCGCTGGCCATAACTAGCAAACGATGTAAAATTTGCAGTAAGCTTATATTCTCTAGAAATTAATTGCTTAAACCGAGATAAGGAATCTACATTTCTAATATTAATATCAAGTGCATTCCAAGCTTGTATAACAGATGGCAAAAAAGATCGATTATACTGGGATAAGCGTCCTGCACTGGTCTGGAAGTCATTAGAAGTACGAAGGTTATATCCAGTTATGCTGGATATAATAGGTGGGACCCATAAAGATAGATATTTAGGAGTTAGCCCATTGACCATTTTGTAAAATATACATAATTTATGGTAATGTCGTCTGTCGGACAGTGAGCATAAACCCGTTTCCCCATAAAGTTTTTTGTGACTGGTTCCTCGTACTACTCCACATATGGTTCGTAGAGCATCCAAGTGTAATTTTTCTAATCTTGACCAAGTCATTTGTATTTTGATAATTCAGTATGTTTGTTTGTTTGTTGTTTAACGCCACATTCAGCAATATTACAGCTATATGATGGCAGTCAGTAAAAAATGGAGACTAGACCAGACTATCCAGTGATCATACTGTGTGATACGATGACAAGCCATCAACTAAATCACCAATCCTGACCACCTGATCCATTTGGTCGCCTCCTACAACCAGTATAGGTTGCTGCGGACCCATTCTAACCCAGACTCCCCACGGGGATAAGTCAGAAGTAATACTATGAAATCATTAGATTTGAAGGAAGGTTTCCCTGCAACTGTTGTGGCCTGCTGCAGAGTATTCGTCGGTTTGAGACGACCAAGTCCCGCCTGGAGGAGGAGGAGAACAACCTCAGCACCCGACTGTCCAAGCAGATGAAGACAAACAAGGCGCTGCAGGCCAAGGGGTAGGAATGATTCACTCTCTCACCATCCCCTACTGCAGACACTCCAAGCTGGAACTCTGTACTTAAAGGAGCACCTCCATGGTCTAGTGGTAGAGTGTCCACCCGGACAGGGGAAGGTCAGGGTTCAAAGATGGTACTTGTTGTTACCCTGTCTGGCGCTCAGCATTAAGGGGCCACAACAAGGACTGGGCGGCTTGGAGTCAGTATACTCTGTCTGAGTGGCGTAGTCATGTTAAACTGCAGCATGGTATCTCAGTGGGCTAGCACTCCAAAATCGGCATCAGTCTGATTAGTACAAGCAGCCACACACACACACGTGCATGCATGTTGCTATATAAGTGCAATAATCTTGAACACAACATTAAACCGCATTTCATCTCACCTCACCTTAAAGATCCTTCAGGTCTTTCATAGGCATTTAGAAGTTGAATCCATGAATATGATAACACTATTGTTTATGGATAACTTTAGTCTTTGTAACGAGGTTTCAGGGCTGCTTCCTGCCCCTTTATCAGGTGAATGTAGAGTGAGCTTATTGAGTTAATATAGATACAAGCTGTTTACACCAGGTAGGATTATGTACAAACATAAAGCCAATGGTATTGAGGAGAGAGAAGCCAGTTAATTGTAATGATTGTATAGTGATGGGGCTGGTGTAGTGATGGGGCTGGTGCGATAACACGGAACTAGCGTAACTTTCTCTGTTAATGTTGTGTTTCTATATTTGGATTTCAATACATGTAGTTCCTGAAGCTTCTTGTTATCCAGAGAAAAGTGTCCTGTATTAAAGATCCTTAAACTAACCCTACAGTGAACTGAAACAGTTCCATTATAACCCTGAAATTCATGTGGACGATCTCTTTATTATGTAATGGAGGGCAACTAATTAACGTTCTTCCCGAGCCATGTGTTGTAGTCCCGGCACAGATTCAGCCCAGACACCTCGGAGATGTATGTGTTGTAGTCCCGGGAAATGGCCTGGTACAGATTCAGCCCAGACACCTCGGGGATGTATGTGTTGAAGTCCCAGTAATGGCCCGGTACAGATTCAGACCAGACACCTCGGGGATGTATTGTTGTAGTCCCGGGTAATGGCCCGGTACAGATTCAGCCCAGACACCTCGGGGATGTATGTGTTGAAGTCCCAGTAATGGCCCGGTACAGATTCAGACCAGACACCTCGGGGATGTATTGTTGTAGTCCCGGGTAATGGCCCGGTACAGATTCAGCCCAGACACCTCGGGGATGTATGTGTTGTAGTCCCGGGTAATGGCCCAGTACAGATTCAGCCCAGACACCTCAGGGATGTATGTGTTATAGTCCCGGGTAATGGCCCGGTACAGATTCAGCCCAGACACCTTGGGGATGTATGTGTTATAGTCCCGGGTAATGGCCCGGTACAGATTCAGCCCACACACCTCGGGGATGTATGTGTTATAGTCCCGGGTAATGGCCCGGTACAGATTCAGCCCAGACACCTCGGGGATGTATGTGTTATAGTCCCGGGTAATGGCCCGGTACAGATTCAGCCCACACACCTCGGGGATGTATGTGTTATAGTCCCGGGTAATGGCCCGGTACAGATTCAGCCCAGACACCTCGGGGATGTATGTGTTATAGTCCCGGGTAATGGCCCGGTACAGATTCAGCCCAGACACCTCGGGGATGTATGTGTTATAGTCCCGGGTAATGGCCCGGTACAGATTCAGCCCACACACCTCGGGGATGTATGTGTTATAGTCCCGGGTAATGGCCCGGTACAGATTCAGCCCAGACACCTCGGGGATGTATGTGTTATAGTCCCGGGTAATGGCCCGGTACAGATTCAGCCCAGACACCTCGGGGATGTATGTGTTGTAGTCCCGGGTAATGGCCCGGTACAGATTCAGCCCAGACACCTTGGGGATGTATGTGTTATAGTCCCGGGTAGTGGCCTGGTACAGATTCAGCCCAGACACCTCGGGGATGTATGTGTTGACACTTGTGTGAAGGACAGCAGGAGAGATAGAGACTTGTGAGTAAGGTGGAAGAGATGTCCTTGTTGTGATGTTGGTGTTGATGTTTTCCAGGGAGAAGATTGTTAAGGACAGTGAGGAGGAGCAGAAGGGGTTTGCTGAAGATGAGAAGAAACTAGCGAGCAAGATAGAGCAGGTTTGTAGGAAGCTGGTTGATTAAGCTGTGTAAGTCTGTGCCATGAAGGGCACCAAGCAGCCACACGCTGTGGTGTTCAAACCATCACATGATGTTGTTGAAATAATCCATGAGATTTTTATGTGTCCCACTTATTGTCACATCTTGTTGATTTGTGTGAAACTGCTTGTTTCCAGTTTGACGGAGAGGTTGGGGAAGAAGCAGAGAGACTGAAGGAGCTGGAGATGGAGAAGATGGACCTACAAGCTAGTGAGTAGCAGCACCTGTACGTGGGACCATCTCCTCCTGGACGTCTCCTCCAAACACTCCTCCTCTAAACAGGCCTCCCCCAAACACTCCTCCTCGAAACACTCCTCCATCAAACACTCCTCCTCTAAACATACCTCCTCCAAACACGCCTTCCCCAAACACTCCTCCACCAAACACTCCTCCTCCAAACACGCCTTCCCCAAACACGCCTTCCCCAAACACTCCTCCCCCAAACACTCCTCCTCCAGTACTCCTCCATACACTCCTCCAAACACTTTCCTCCAAACACTCGTACAAACACCCCTCCTACAAACATGCCTCCTACAAACTCTCCTCCTACAAACGCTCCTCCTACAAAAACCCTCCTACAAACATGCCTCCTACAAACACTCCTCCTACAAACACCCCTCCTACAAACACTCCTCCTACAAACACCCCTCCTACAAACGCTCCTCCTACAAACACCCCTCCTACAAACACTCCTCCTACAAACACTCCTCCTACAAACACTCCTCCTACAAACATGCCTCCTACAAACGCTCCTCCTACAAACGCTCCTCCTACAAAAACTCCTCCTACAAACACTCCTCCTACAAACGCTCCTCCTACAAACACTCCTCCTACAAACACTCCTCCTACAAACACCCCTCCTACAAACACTCCTCCTACAAACACTGCTCCTCCAAACACGCCTCCCCCAAACACTCCTCCTCAATACACTCCTCCTCCAAACACTCCTCCTCCAAACGCTCCTCCTACAAACACCCCTCCTACAAACACTCCTCCTACAAACACTCCTCCTACAAACACTCCTCCTACAAACATGCCTCCTACAAACACTCCTCCTACAAACGCTCCTCCTATAAAAACTCCTCCTACAAACACTCCTCCTCCAAACAGCCCTCCTACAAACACTCCTCCTACAAACACTCCTCCTACAAACACTGCTCCTCCAAATACGCCTCCCCCAAACACTCCTCCTCAATACACTTCTCCTCCAAACACTCCTCCTCCAAACACTCCTCCTACAAACGCTCCTCCTACAAACACTCCTCCTACAAACACTCCTCCTACAAACGCTCCTCCTAGAAACATGCCTGCTACAAACACTCCTCCTACAAACGCTCCTCCTACAAAAACTCCTCCTACAAATGCGCCTCCTTCAAACATGCCTCCTACAAACACTCCTCCTACAAACGCTCCTCTTACAAAAACTCCTACAAACACTCCTCCTACAAACGCTCCTCCTACAAACACTCCTCCTACAAACACTCCTCCAACAAACACCCCTCCTACAAATGCTCCTCCTACAAACATGCCTCCTACAAACACTGCTCCTACAAACGCTCCTTCTACAAACACTCCTCCTGCAAACACTCCTTCTACAAACACCCCTCCTACAAACACTCCTCCTACAAACGCTCCTGCTACAAACACTGCTCCTCCAAACACGCCTCCCTCAAACACTCCTCCTCAATACACTCCTCCTCCAAACACTCCTCCTCCAAACACTCCTCCTACAAACACTGCTCCTCCAAATACGCCTCCCCCAAACACTCCTCCTCAATACACTTCTCCTCCAAACACTCCTCCTCCAAACACTCCTCCTACAAACGCTCCTCCTACAAACACTGCTCCTACAAACACTCCTCCTACAAACGCTCCTCCTAGAAACATGCCTCCTACAAACACTCCTCCTACAAACGCTCCTCCTACAAAAACTCCTCCTACAAATGCGCCTCCTTCAAACATGCCTCCTACAAACACTCCTCCTACAAACGCTCCTCTTACAAAAACTCCTACAAACACTCCTCCTACAAATGCTCCTCCTACAAACACTCCTCCTACAAACACTCCTCCAACAAACACCCCTCCTACAAATGCTCCTCCTACAAACATGCCTCCTACAAACACTGCTCCTACAAACGCTCCTTCTACAAACACTCCTCCTGCAAACACTGCTCCTACAAACACCCCTCCTACAAACACTCCTCCTACAAACGCTCCTGCTACAAACACTGCTCCTCCAAACACGCCTCCCTCAAACACTCCTCCTCAATACACTCCTCCTCCAAACACTCCTCCTCCAAACACTCCTCCTACAAACGCTCCTCCTACAAACACTCCTCCTACAAACACTCCTCCTACAAACACTCCTCCTACAAACGCTCCTCCTACAAACATGCCTCCTACAAACACTCCTCCTACAAACACTCCTCCTACAAAAACTCCTCCTACAAACACCCCTCCTACAAACACTCCTCCTACAAACGCTCCTCCTACAAACACTCCTCCTACAAACGCTCCTTCTACAAACATGCCTCCTACAAACACTCCTCCTACAAACGCTCCTCCTACAAAAACTCCTACAAACACCCCTCCTACAAACACTCCTCCTACAAATGCTCCTCCTACAAACACTCCTCCTACAAACACCCCTCCTACAAACACTCCTCCTACAAACACTGCTCCTACAAACACTCCTCCTACAAACACTCCTCCTACAAACACCCCTCCTACAAACACTCCTCCTACGAACACTCCTCCTACAAACACTCCTCCTACAAACACACCTACAAACACTCCTCCTACAAACGCTCCTCCTACAAACTCTCCTCCTACAAACACTCCTCCTACAAACGCTCCTCCTACAAACTCTCCTCCTACAAACACTCCTCCTACAAACACCCCCGTCTGTGATATATTCATGTGTATATCACATTAGAACATTAGCAGGTGCCCCTGTCTGTGATATGTTCATGTGTATATCACATTAGAACATTAGCAGGTGCCACTATTTAGGATTTCTTCATGAATACATCTGTTTAGTTTGGAGTATTTCTCATTGCCAGACCTGAGGGAGAAACAAGCAAAGGGGAAAGCAGACGCAGCCCGGGTTGGAGAACTGGATATACTGTGAGTAGTGTGTATTAGGTTGATATTGTCTGAGTAGTGTGTATTGGGTGGACACAATCTGAGAAGTGTGTATTGGTTGGACATACTGTGAGTAGTGTTTATCAGGTGGACATACGGTGAGTAGTGTGTATTAGGTGGACATACTGTGAGTAATGTGTATTAGGTGGACATACTGTGAGTAGTGTGTATAAGGTGGACATACAGTGAGTAGTGTGTATTAGGTGGACATAGTGTGAGTAGTGTGTATTAGGTGATATACTGTGAGTAGTGTGTATAAGTGGACAAAGTGTGAGTAGTGTGTATTCAGTGATATACTGTAATTATCCCGCGATATGCCAAGGAGAGGCACGAGCCACCGAGCCATCGAGCCGTGGATGCCCGTGCCTATAATAAAAACACAAGATGAGATTGGGTTAAATGGCCGAGGGTGTGCAGGTACTAGTGGGCTACTAAGCTGCTAGTTGTGTATACCAAAATGCTACTGTTGCCATGGCCACTGCATGTCCAACGGCGATTTGCAGCTAGCGCTGCTGGCCTGAGACTGCTACCGCTGTCCGGCCCCCACGGTAGCATATTTAAACGCTACCATTGCTTGGCAACTACCACGCTGCCAAAAGCAGCTACCGCTGCTGGCCTAAGTCAGACTACCGCTGCCCGGCCCCAGGTAGCCGACCAAAGCAGATCCCACTGCCTTGCCCCATTAGCAAAACCATTGTGCGACTACCACCGCGGACCCAACTGTCAGCTACCGCTTTACAAGAAGACTTCCGCCGCCGGGCCCATATACGTGGCAATTGTTTGCCCCAACGTATGTTATTTTACGATTCCCCAGCTGAAAAGTCGGGAAAGACAAGGTTCCCACTGAGAAGCAGGAAACCCCGGAAAGGTTCCCGCTGAAAAGCAGGTAGCCTTAAGCACGAGTATTAATTTGGAAGCAAGTTAATTTGTTACTAGCAGTGTAGCCCACAAGAACCCCACCACAAAGCACCAGAGTGCTACCCCACACCCACGGCCACGCGATATGCGGAGATAGCATTGTTGCCCAGCTTGCCTATGTACTGAAAAGAAACACTAACCTGTGGAGATAATATCCTTACTGGCGCAAAACAAGCGCCAGGAAAGCGATTAGATAGAGCAAAACACGTGTGTACTTGAAGAGAGACTATGGATGGACTATAACAAAGGCGGGATGATGCTTGCGCGGGATTATTCCCCGGGCACGGTGCAGGGTGGTGACCCGGGGGTGATTGAGTTACAAGGGGTGATTGGGTTACGGGCGTAATTAGCCAATGGTTTGGATACCCGCGATAAAGTCATTTAGCAGTTAGTACTAAATGTAAGTATTGTGTATTAGGTGATATACTGTGATTATTGTGTATTAGGTGGACATACTGTAAGTTTTGTGTATTAGGTGATATACTGTGAGTAGTGTGTATTCGGTGATATACTGTGAGTAGTGTGTATTAGGTGATATACTGTGACTAGTGTGTATTAGGTGATATACTGTGAGTATTGTGTATTAGGTGATATACTGTGAGTAGTGTGTATTAGGTGGACAAACTGTGAGTATTGTGTATTAGGTGATATACTGTGAGTAGTTTGTATTAGGTGATATACTGTGAGTAGTGTGTATTGGGTGATATACTGTGAGAAGTGTGTTTTGAGTGATATACTGTGAGTATTGTGTATTAGGTGGTATACTGTGAGTATTGTGTATTCGGTGATATACTGTGAGTAGTGTGTATTGAGTGATATACTGTGGGTATTGTGTATTAGGTGATATACTGTGAGAAGTGTGTATTGAGTAATATACTGTGAGTATTGTGTATTAGGTGGTATACTGTGAGTATTGTGTATTCGGTGATATACTGTGAGAAGTGTGTATTGAGTGATATACTGTGAGTATTGTGTATTAGGTGATATACTGTGAGAAGTGTGTATTGAGTGATATACTGTGAGTATTGTGTATTAGGTGGTATACTGTGAGTATTGTGTATTAGGGGATATACTGTGAGTATTGTGTATTGGGTGAAATACTGTGAGAAGTGTGTATTACGTGATATACTGTGAGTAGTTGTAGTTTGTATGGTAGAAAATCCATTATCAAAATACTTACAGTTTTATGTTTCAATTTGTTTGAAGATTACAGACAGCAAAGCAAAACTTGGCCCTGAAAGCTGAGGAGGTCGGTCGCATGCAGGCGGAGAACATAGACATGACCGAGGAGATGGAGACACTGGGAGAATCTCACAAGTACGTCCTACCAGCAGGGCTAGATGGGCGGAGTGTCCCCACCCCCATTTAGAAACATACAAACAAGTCATTTGTAGATTTCAACTAACATAATATGTTGTATGCACCCCTCCTTTTTCAAATAACTATATCGGAACTTGTACGTGGCCCAATATCTACCTCTATGTTGTAGCCATGGGTCATTGTGAACAGATGCTAAATCCCTAAAATCTCTGTGTAGTCGGGGTCAGTCATCGTTAACTGCTCCACTGAAACAAACATGATATACACTGTTTCCAGTGTGGGCTAATTAATGACAAAACTAACAATCAGGCAAGTGTTACCACGGAGTGTCTTTCTGCTTATCACAATATGCTGCACATGATTTCCAAGCTTCACACGTTAATCCTGCACAAGACAAACGGTGCATCTCGAGTCCTGGATCTATGACATCACATGTGATGTGTTCATAACTGTCGGTTCACACAACATACCAGTATGTTCGTTTGTGTATCGAACCAATCTGGTATCTCTTGAATATTAGTAATTCTTCATATCTTAACCAACAAATATGGTATTTGCATTTCTTTTGGTGGTGAGTATTCAATTTGTTCAGTAGGCAATTCCAGTGGTGTATGGATTGAACCGTCCCATTTAAGTTGGCCCGTAGTTGTCCACGGAGCAGCAAGTTGTAGGTAGTGACTGTACTGTGTTGTGTGACAGGGCCGTGGTGGCGCAGCTCAGCAAGCAGCTCGAGGAGTTCAGGGAGATGCTCAACAACGAGAAGAAGGACAGGTAACTGTTCACTGGGTGGGATGGGGTGGGTGTGGTGGTGGGGTGGGGTGCGTGTGGATGTGGTGTTGGATGGGGTGGGTGGTGGGGTGGGATGGGTGTGGATGTGGTGTTGGATGGGGTGGGTGGTGGGGTGGGATGGAGTTGGATGGGTGGTGGGTGTAGTTGATGTAGCTGTGTGGATGATGATGGTGTTGACATATGTGTTGATGTAGCTGTGTGGATGATGATGGTGTTCACATGTGTGTTGATGTAGTTGTGTGGATAATGATAGTGTTGACATGTGTGTTGATGTAGTTGTGTGGATGATGATAGTGTTCACATGTGTGTTGATGTAGTTGTGTGGATGATGATGGTGTTGACATGTGTGTTGATGTAGTTGTGTGGATGATGATGGTGTTGACATGTGTGTTGATGTAGTTGTGTGGATGATGATGGTGTTGACATGTGTGTTGATGTAGTTGTGTGGATGATGATTGTGACATGTGTGTTGATGTAGTTGTGTGGATGATGATGGTGTTGACATGCATGTTGATGTAGTTGTGTGTATGATGATGGTGTTCACATGTGTGTTGATGTAGTTGTGTGGATGATGATGGTGTTGACATGCATGTTGATGTAGTTGTGTGGATGATGATGGTGTTGACATGTGTGTTGATGTAGTTGTGTGGATGATGATGGTGTTGACATGCATGTTGATGTAGCTGTGTGGATGATAGTGTTGACATGTGTGTTGATGTAGTTGTGTTGATGATGATGGTGTTGACATGCATGTTGATGTAGTTGTGTGTATGATGATGGTGTTGACATGTGTGTTGATGTAGTTGTGTGGATGATGATGGTGTTGACATGTGTGTTGATGTAGCTGTGTGGATGATGATGGTGTTCACATGTGTGTTGATGTAGTTGTGTTGATGATGATGGTGTTGACATGCATGTTGATGTAGTTGTGTGGATGATGATGGTGTTGATATGTGTGTTGATGTAGTTGTGTGGATGATGTAGTTGTGTGGATGATGATGGTGTTGACATGTGTGTTGATGTAGTTGTGTGGATGATGATGGTGTTCACATGCATGTTGATGTAGCTGTGTGGATGATGATGGTGTTGACATGCATGTTGATGTAGCTGTGTGGATGATGATGGTGTTGACATGTGTGTTGATGTAGTTGTGTGGATGATGTAGTTGTGTGGATGATGATGGTGTTGACATGTGTGTTGATGTAGTTGTGTGGATGATGATGGTGTTCACATGTGTGTTGATGTAGCTGTGTGGATGATGATGGTGTTGACATGCATGTTGATGTAGCTGTAGGAAGATAGTTTGACTCCATGTGCTGGTATGGAACTACACAATGAGAACACCTGATCCCGATCGTGTCCTCAGGTTGAACATGCAGGGCCAGAAGGACAATGTACAGAAGGACCTGGAAGACTTCAAGACAGAACAGCAGCGATTCATGCAGTCTGTCAACCAGAAGATCCAGGAGGGCAAGACCAAACATGTGGCGCTTGCTAACGAGGTAAGCTGTGGCACCAGACAGAGGAACTGTCAATGAATTCCGACGTACTTAATGACAGATTGATGTGTACTTCGCTATGATGTTCAGACACACTGTGTTGTTGTTCGACGCCTCACTCAGTTATATTCCAGACATATGACAATAATGTCAATAATCAAGTCTAGACCAGACAACCCAGGGATTGATTTTGTGAACAGTGATCCACACCATTGGGTACGATGACATACCATCAACAAAGTCACCAAGTCTGACCACCCATCCATTTGGTTGTTTCTTCCAACCAACAAAGGATGCTGGGGTCCTGTTCTCATCCAGTATCCCCACGGGGAGTTCAGACAAGGAGGTGGTGTGTCACGTTGTGTTGAACTTTCATATTCTGTGTTGGTTACAGGGTGCCCAGATTCAGAAGGACATACGGAAAGATGAGGAGGAGATTCACAAAATGCAAGCGGAACTGGGCACGCTGGAAGCGAAGTATAAAGACATGTTCTCAGCCATGCATGCAAAGAAAACAACAATGGAGGTAAGGTCAAGGCCAGGTCAGATAGGGCCAACATTTTTGCACATCTTCTCAAAAACATGTCAGCAATCATGTCCTGATGACAGAAATACATCATACGATTATAGTTTTTATAGTTTATTATACAAACATGTTGGTTTCATCTTTTATACTATAAAGAAAAATATGTAACATACTTGCAGTTTGATCAGTAGATCAGTGTAGCAGCCAGCACTGGATGGGAGTTGTCCTCATTCATTATCATTTATAGGTCACGTGTATCATACATGACAAAAAGTGTTCTTGTGACAAACTTGAGTCAGGTCATTTATGTCTTGAATTCTCTACCCGCAACCTCACGTCAGCCATTTTGAATACAGAATGTAGATCAACATTAGTTTGAATTAGTGTTAGATGGCGGCTAGAATTTGCTTAGTTATTTTAAAATTATAGATGACTGTGGTATATACACAAATCATGTATAATATTAACAGAATGTGAGCTTTGGAGTTTTGATACACTTCATACAACTAGTAGTCCCTGTAGGCTGAAGGTGATGTAGTCCCCAGTAAGCATGAAAGTGATATAGTCCCCACTAGGCTGAAGGTGATGTAGTCCCCTGTAGGCTGAAGGTGATGTAGTCCCCTGTAGGCTGAAGGTGATGTAGTCCCCACTAGGCTGAAGGTGATTTAGTCCCCTGTTGGCTGAAGGTGATGTAGTCCCCAGTAACCATGAAGGTGATGTAGTCCCCAGTAGGCTGAAGGTGATGTAGTCCCCTGTAGACTGAAGGTGATTTAGTCCCCACTAGGCTGAAGGTGATGTAGTCCCCTGTTGGCTGAAGGTGATGTAGTCCCCAGTAGGCTAAAGGTGATTTAATCCCCAGTAGGCTGAAGGTGATGTAGTCCCCTGTAGGCTGAAGGTGATTTAGTCCCCAGTAGGCTGAAGGTGATGTAGTCCCCTGTTGGCTGAAGGTGATGTAGTCCCCAGTAGGCTGAAGGTGATTTAATCCCCAGTAGGCTGAAGGTGATGTAGTCCCCTGTAGGCTGAAGGTGATGTAGTCCCCTGTAGGCTGAAGGTGATGTAGTCCCCAGTAGGCTGAAGGTGATGTAGTCCCCTGTTGGCTGAAGGTGATGTAGTCCCCAGTAACCATGAAGGTGATGTAGTCCCCAGTAGGCTGAAGGTGATGTAGTCCCCTGTAGGCAGAAGGTGATGTAGTCCCCTGTAGGCTGAAGGTGATGTAGTCCCCACTAGGCTGAAGGTGATGTAGTCCCCTGTTGGCTGAAGGTAAAGTAGTCCCCGGTAGGCTGAAGGTGATGTAGTCCCCAGTAGGCTGAAGGTGATGTAGTCCCCACTAGGCAGAAGGTGATGTAGTCCCCTGTAGGCTGAAGGTGATGTAGTCCCCTGTAGACTGAAGGTGATTTAGTCCCCTGTAGGCTGAAGGTGATGTAGTCCCCAGTAGGATGAAGGTGATGTAGTCCCCAGTAGGCAGAAGGTGATGTAGTCCCCTGTAGGCTGAAGATGATGTAGTCCCCTGTAGGCTGAAGGTGATTTCGTCCCCTGTAGGCCGAAGGTGATGTAGTCCCCTGTTGGCTGAAGGTAAAGTAGTCCCCTGTAGGCTGAAGTCGATGTAGCCCCCTGTAGGCTGAAGGTGATGCAGTCCCCTGTAGGCCGAAGGTGATGTAGTCCCCTGTTGGCTGAAGGTAAAGTAGTCCCCTGTAGGCTGAAGGTGATGTAGTCCCCAGTAGGCTGAAGGTGATGTAGTGATACACATACGTAGTGTTCTCAGGATAAAACAACTGCTGAAGTCAGGGATGCATCGACACAGGTAAGTCAGACTTTGTACATGTGGGTGTATACAACTTCAGCTATGTGTGTCATCAGTGTGTCGGGTATATTTCATGTAGGTGGGTGTATACAACTTCAGCTATGTGTGTCATCAGGGTGTGGGGTATATTTCATGTAGGTGGGTGTATACAACTTCAGCTATGTGTGTCATCAGGGTGTCGGGTATATTTCTTGTGGGTTGGTGTATACAACTTCAGCTATGTGTGTCATCAGTGTGTCTGGTATATTTCATGTGGGTGGGTGTATACATCTTCAGCTATGTGTGTCATCAGGGTGTCGGGTATATTTCATGTAGGTGGGTGTATACAACTTCAGCTATGTGTGTCATCAGGGTGTGGGGTATATTTCATGTGGGTGGGTGTATACAACTTCAGCTATGTGTGTCATCAGTGTGTCGGGTATATTTCATGTAGGTGGGTGTATACAACTTCAGCTATGTGTGTCATCAGGGTGTGGGGTATATTTCATGTGGGTGGGTGTATACAACTTCAGCTATGTGTGTCATCAGGGTGTGGGGTATATTTCATGTAGGTGGGTGTATACAACTTCAGCTATGTGTGTCATCAGTGTGTCGGGTATATTTCATGTAGGTGTGTGTATACAACTTCAGCTATGTGTGTCATCAGGGTGTCAGGTATATTTCATATGGGTGGGTGTATACAACTTCAGCTATGTGTGTCATCAGGGTGTGGGGTATATTTCATGTAGGTGGGTGTATACAACTTCAGCTATGTGTGTCATCAGGGTGTGGGGTATATTTCATGTGGGTGGGTGTATACATCTTCAGCTATGTGTGTCATCAGGGTGTGGGGTATATTTCATGTAGGTGGGTGTATACAACTTCAGCTATGTGTGTCATCAGTGTGTCGGGTATATTTCATGTGGGTGGGTGTATACAACTTCAGCTATGTGTGTCATCAGGGTGTCGGGTATATTTCATGTGGGTGGGTGTATACATCTTCAGCTATGTGTGTCATCAGGGTGTCGGGTATATTTCATGTAGGTGGGTGTATACAACTTCAGCTATGTGTGTCATCAGGGTGTGGGGTATATTTCATGTGTGTGGGTGTATACATCTTCAGCTATGTGTGTCATCAGGGTGTGGGGTATATTTCATGTGGGTGGGTGTATACAACTTCAGCTATGTGTGTCATCAGTGTGTCGGGTATATTTCATGTGGGTGGGTGTATACAACTTCAGCTATGTGTGTCATCAGGGTGTGGGGTATATTTCATGTGGGTGGGTGTATACAACTTCAGCTATGTGTGTCATCAGGGTGTGGGGTATATTTCATGTAGGTGGGTGTATACAACTTCAGCTATGTGTGTCATCAGGGTGTGGGGTATATTTCATGTAGGTGGGTGTATACAACTTCAGCTATGTGTGTCATCAGTGTGTCGGGTATATTTCATGTAGGTGTGTGTATACAACTTCAGCTATGTGTGTCATCAGGGTGTGGGGTATATTTCATGTGGGTGGGTGTATACAACTTCAGCTATGTGTGTCATCAGGGTGTGGGGTATATTTCATGTAGGTGGGTGTATACAACTTCAGCTATGTGTGTCATCAGGGTGTCGGGTATATTTCATGTAGGTGGGTGTATACAACTTCAGCTATGTGTGTCATCAGTGTGTCGGGTATATTTCATGTGGGTGGGTGTATACAACTTCAGCTATGTGTGTCATCAGTGTGTCGGGTATATTTCATGTAGGTGGGTGTATACAACTTCAGCTATGTGTGTCATCAGTGTGTCGGGTATATTTCATGTAGGTGTGTGTATACAACTTCAGCTATGTGTGTCATCAGGGTGTGGGGTATATTTCATGTGGGTGGGTGTATACATCTTCAGCTATGTGTGTCATCAGGGTGTGGGGTATATTTCATGTGGGTGGGTGTATACATCTTCAGCTATGTGTGTCATCAGTGTGTTTGGTATATTTCATGTGGGTGGGTGTATACAACTTCAGCTATGTGTGTCATCAGTGTGTCGGGTATATTTCTTGTGGGTTGGTGTATACAAATTCAGCTATGTGTGTCATCAGGGTGTCGGGTATATTTCATGTGGGTGGGTGTATACAACTTCAGCTATGTGTGTCATCAGTGTGTCGGGTATATTTCATGTAGGTGGGTATATACAACTTCAGCTATGTGTGTCATCAGTGTGTCGGGTATATTTCATGTAGGTGTGTGTATACAACTTCAGCTATGTGTGTCATCAGTGTGTCGGGTATATTTCATGTAGGTGGGTGTATACATCTTCAGCTATGTGTGTCATCAGGGTGTCGGGTATATTTAATGTGGGTGGGTGTATACAACTTCAGCTATGTGTGTCATCAGGGTGTGGGGTATATTTCATGTAGGTGGGTGTATACAACTTCAGCTATGTGTGTCATCAGTGTGTCGGGTATATTTCATGTGGGTGGGTGTATACAACTTCAGCTATGTGTGTCATCAGGGTGTGGGGTATATTTCATGTGGGTGGGTGTATACATCTTCAGCTATGTGTGTCATCAGGGTGTGGGGTATATTTCATGTGGGTGGGTGTATACATCTTCAGCTATGTGTGTCATCAGGGTGTGGGGTATATTTCATGTGTGTGGGTGTATACATCTTCAGCTATGTGTGTCATCAGGGTGTGGGGTATATTTCATGTAGGTGGGTGTATACATCTTCAGCTATGTGTGTCATCAGGGTGTGGGGTATATTTCATGTGGGTGGGTGTATACAACTTCAGCTATGTGTGTCATCAGTGTGTCGGGTATATTTCATGTAGGTGGGTGTATACAACTTCAGCTATGTGTGTCATCAGGGTGTGGGGTATATTTCATGTGGGTGGGTGTATACAACTTCAGCTATGTGTGTCATCAGGGTGTGGGGTATATTTCATGTAGGTGGGTGTATACAACTTCAGCTATGTGTGTCATCAGGGTGTGGGGTATATTTCATGTAGGTGGGTGTATACAACTTCAGCTATGTGTGTCATCAGTGTGTCGGGTATATTTCATGTAGGTGTGTGTATACAACTTCAGCTATGTGTGTCATCAGGGTGTCGGGTATATTTCATGTAGGTGGGTGTATACAACTTCAGCTATGTGTGTCATCAGTGTGTCGGGTATATTTCATGTGGTGGGTGTATACAACTTCAGCTATGTGTGTCATCAGTGTGTCGGGTATATTTCATGTAGGTGTGTGTATACAACTTCAGCTATGTGTGTCATCAGTGTGTCGGGTATATTTCATGTAGGTGTGTGTATACAACTTCAGCTATGTGTGTCATCAGGGTGTGGGGTATATTTCATGTGGGTGGGTGTATACATCTTCAGCTATGTGTGTCATCAGGGTGTGGGGTATATTTCATGTGGGTGGGTGTATACATCTTCAGCTATGTGTGTCATCAGTGTGTTTGGTATATTTCATGTGGGTGGGTGTATACAACTTCAGCTATGTGTGTCATCAGTGTGTCGGGTATATTTCTTGTGGGTTGGTGTATACAACTTCAGCTATGTGTGTCATCAGGGTGTGGGGTATATTTCATGTGGGTGGGTGTATACAACTTCAGCTATGTGTGTCATCAGTGTGTCGGGTATATTTCATGTAGGTGGGTATATACAACTTCAGCTATGTGTGTCATCAGTGTGTCGGGTATATTTCATGTAGGTGTGTGTATACAACTTCAGCTATGTGTGTCATCAGTGTGTCGGGTATATTTCATGTAGGTGGGTGTATACATCTTCAGCTATGTGTGTCATCAGGGTGTCGGGTATATTTCATGTGGGTGGGTGTATACAACTTCAGCTATGTGTGTCATCAGGGTGTGGGGTATATTTCATGTAGGTGGGTGTATACAACTTCAGCTATGTGTGTCATCAGTGTGTCGGGTATATTTCATGTGGGTGGGTGTATACAACTTCAGCTATGTGTGTCATCAGGGTGTGGGGTATATTTCATGTGGGTGGGTGTATACATCTTCAGCTATGTGTGTCATCAGGGTGTGGGGTATATTTCATGTGGGTGGGTGTATACATCTTCAGCTATGTGTGTCATCAGGGTGTGGGGTATATTTCATGTGTGTGGGTGTATACATCTTCAGCTATGTGTGTCATCAGGGTGTGGGGTATATTTCATGTGGGTGGGTGTATACATCTTCAGCTATGTGTGTCATCAGGGTGTGGGGTATATTTCATGTAGGTGGGTGTATACAACTTCAGCTATGTGTGTCATCAGTGTGTCGGGTATATTTCATGTGGGTGGGTGTATACAACTTCAGCTATGTGTGTCATCAGGGTGTGGGGTATATTTCATGTGGGTGGGTGTATACATCTTCAGCTATGTGTGTCATCAGGGTGTGGGGTATATTTCATGTGGGTGGGTGTATACATCTTCAGCTATGTGTGTCATCAGGGTGTGGGGTATATTTCATGTGTGTGGGTGTATACATCTTCAGCTATGTGTGTCATCAGGGTGTGGGGTATATTTCATGTGGGTGGGTGTATACATCTTCAGCTATGTGTGTCATCAGGGTGTGGGGTATATTTCATGTGGGTGGGTGTATACAACTTCAGCTATGTGTGTCATCAGGGTGTCGGGTATATTTCATGTGGGTGGGTGTATACAACTTCAGCTATGTGTGTCATCAGGGTGTTGGGTATATTTCATGTGGGTGGGTGTATACATCTTCAGCTATGTGTGTCATCAGGGTGTGGGGTATATTTCATGTGGGTGGGTGTATACATCTTCAGCTATGTGTGTCATCAGGGTGTGGGGTATATTTCATGTGGGTGGGTGTATACAGCTTCAGCTATGTGTGTCGTCAGGGTGTTGGGTATATTTCATGTGGGTGGGTGTATACAACTTCAGCTATATGTGTCATTAGGGTGTCGGTTATATTTCGGGTGTGGCTGTTTAGGTAGAGAGGTGAGTACATGGGACAAGTCAAGCCTTACAACAACTGTTGAGGAATAATGGAGGGGGTCTCTCTTTCTCTATAACAAGTCTTGGGTCTGTTCTCAATGTCTAACATGCTTTGTAAAATAATCGGAGTTTGAATCATTTTCTTGATCTTTTTTTCTCAAACCGAAGTTTGAAATAAAATTGACTTGACAAAGGGATTCTGCATTAATTATCTAATAAGTTTGGTCAATATTTATCACAATAATTTTGATGTATTTGATGTTATTTCTTCTCCTGACTCTGTTATTGTGGACATCCATGGCATCATGACATTGCAGCATACCATTCTAGAGCGGCATACCATTCCAGAGCGGCATACCTTACTAGAGCGGCATACCATTCCAGAGTGGCATAGAGCGGCATACCATTCCAGAGTGGCATACCTTACTAGAGTGGCATACCATACTAGAGCGGGATACCATTCCAGAGGGGCATACCATAGTAGATTGGCATACCATTCCAGAGCGGCATACCATTACAGAGTTGCATACCATTCCAGAGTGGCATACCATTCCAGAGTGGCATACCATTCCAGAGCGGCATACCATTCCAGAGCGGCGTACCATTCCAGAGTGGCGTACCATTCCAGAGCGGCGTACCATTCCAGAGCGGCATACCATTCCAGAGTGGCATACCATTCCAGAGTGGCATACCATTCTTGAGCGGCATACCATTACAGAGTTGCATACCATTCAAGAGCGGCATAAAATTCCAGAGTGGCATACCATTCCAGAGTGGCATACCATTCCAGAGCGGCGTACCATTCCAGAGCGGCATACCATTCCAGAGTGGCATACCATTCCAGAGTGGCATACCATTCTAGACGGCATACCATTCCAGAGTGGCATACCATTCTTGAGCGGCATAACATTCTAGAGTTGCAAACCTTACTAGAGTGTCATGCCATTCCAGAGCGGCGTACCATTCAAGAGCGTCGTACCATTCCAGAGTGGCATACCATTCCAGAGTGGCATACCATTCTAGAGCGGCATACCATTACAGAGTGGCATACCATTCTAGAGTGGCATACCATTCCAGAGTGGCATACCATTCCAGAGCGGCATGCCATTCCAGAGTGGCATACCATTCTAGAGTGGCATACCATTCCAGAGTGGCATACCATTCTAGAGCGGCATACCATTCCAGAGTGGCATACCATTCTAGAGCGGCATACCATTCCAGAGTGGCATACCATTCTAGAGTGGCATACCATTCCAGAGCGGCATACCATTCTAGAGTGGCATACTTTTCTAGAGTGGCATAACATTCTAGAGTTGCATACCTTACTAGAGTGTCATGCCATTCCAGAGCGACGTACCATTCCAGAGCGGCATACCATTCTAGAGTGGCATACCATTCCAGAGTGGCATACCATTCTAGAGTGGCATACTTTTCTAGAGCGGAATACCATTCTAGAGCGGCATACCATTACAGAGTTGCATACCATTCTTGAGTGGCATACTTTCCTAGAGCAGAATACCATTCTAGAGCGGCATACCATTCTAGAGCGGCATACCATTCCAGAATGGCATACCATTCTAGAGCGGCATACCATTACAGAGTGGCATACCATTCTAGAGTGGCATACTTTTCTAGAGCGGCATTCCATTGTAGAGCGGTGTACCATTCTAGAGTGGCTCACCAGAGCGCTATACCACTGTACATACCTAGGTGAACCTGCAATATTGATGCTGAGTATATTTTCATTCAAATGTATTCAATAATTGAGGCAAGAGGCAGGTTTAGTTTTCATGTATATTTTGTGAACAAGCTGATGAAGACAGGTATCTGTGTTCACCCACTGTTGACAGAGAGGAAGCAGGGATGCTGTGGTAAACAACATGAAGATAGAAGGGAAACACATTGTTATTTCTTCATCTGTTTGTTGTTTAACGCCACACTCAGGAATATTCCGACTCAGCAGTCTGTAAGTAATCAAGTCTGGACCAGACAATCCAGTGAATGACATCAGGAGCATCGATCCATGCATTTGGATACTAATTGCATGGATTGATGCTCATGATGTCAATCACAAGCTTGTCTGGCTCTTCATCTGTAGGTACTTGGGGACAATCAAATAATGTCAGGCGATTTATTTTCATAAAAGTATCTAGACTATAGGTTAGTGAGGCAAACAGGAAAGAAAATCGGATAATGTATTATTGCCTAATGAAGATACTACTGTTACTGAAATTCTATACATGTTGCCTGTTTTGTATACCAATAGCAGTGTACATTGCAAGATGACTTTTATCAAGTATTAGTTGGGATGTATGTAAACACGGACTGTCCGTACCTTGTACTGATACACCCCCTTGTACTGATACGCCCCCTTGTACTGATACACCCCCTTGTACTGATACACCCCCTTGTACTGATACACCCCCTTGTACTGATGCACCCCCTTGTACTGATACACCCCCTTGTACTGATACACCTCCTGATACACCCCCTTGTACTGATACACCCCCTTGTACTGATACACCCCCTTGTACACCCCCTTGTACTGATACACGCCCTTGTACTGATACACCCCTTGTACTGATACACCCCTTGTACTGATACATCCCCTGATACACCCCCTTGTACTGATACACCCCCTTGTACTGATACACCCCCTTGTACTGATACACCTCCTGTATACCAGACACCAGCACAGTTCTATGAAGAAGGCAAGGACCTGAGGGTAAGATGGTGGCCAGGTGACAGTGGTGTATTGTATACAGCAGGACACGGTTGGGAGCATTTAAACACAGCAATTAACATTATGTAACACTACTGTAACATCACTGTAACATCACTGTAACATCACTATAATATCACTGTAACACTACTGTGACACTACCAAAACAAAAACTTAAATAACAGCAAGAACAGGAATGGACATTAAGACGGAAGTGATTGTATAAAGGTTGTATGGTACATAAAACAGGGATACCTTAGAGTTATAACATGAATATCATACAGGTGTAACACTAATATATATACAGTAAACTATGTTTATAACAAACACGCTTATAACGAACTGGCGGATATAACGAACTGGTTTTTGGTCCCAGCGATTTGCTGTATTTATGCTTATAATGAACTACGGTTATAACAAACTAAAATTTGTAGTCTCTTTGAGTTCGTTATAACCATAGTTTACTGTATATCATACAGGTATAACCCAATTACATACTGTACAGGTATAACACTGGTATATATATCATACACGTATAACACTTATCTATATATCGTATAGGTATGACACTAATCTATATCATTCAAGTATAAGACAATTTATTTAACATAGAGGTATATCATAAAGGTATACAACACAAATATTATTTCGTACAGGTATGACAAATATATCGTACAGTTATAACAAATATATCGTTCAGGTATAACAAATATATCTTACAGGTATAACAAATATATCATTCCGGTTTAACACATATCGTACAGGAATAACAAATATTTCGTTCAGGTATAACAAATATATCGTTCAGGTATAACAAATATATTGAAAAGGAATAACAAATATATTGTTCAGGTATAACACATATATCGTACAGGAATAACAAATATATCGTTCAGGTATAACAAATATATCGTACAGGTATAACACTAATCTAAATATCTTACAGATATAATACAAATATATATTTTGTAAAGGTATAACAGAAATATATTGTAAATGTATAACAGAAATATATTGTAAATGTATAGCGCCAATGTATATATCATATGGTATAACAAATATATATATCATACAGGTATAACATAAATGACTGGGTGGTTTTTCATCAAGGGAAATGAACAGATAGAAAGCAATACTCTTTCCTTGATCAAGGTAGAGACCCTATATCTATATATGTCACACAAAGCTACAGGTGTAACACAAAGATACTGGTGTAACACAAAGGTACAGGCGTAACACAAAGGTACAGGCGTAACACAAAGGTACAGGCGTAACACAAAGGTAAAGCTGTAATACAAAGCTACAAGTGTTACAAAGCTACAGGTGTAACATAGTGATACAGGTGTAACACAAAGATACAGGTGTAACAAAAGTACAGGTGTAACATAGCAATACAGGTGGAACAAAGATACAGGTGTAACATAGTGATACACGTGTAACAAAGATATAGGTGTAACATAGTGATACGCGTGTAACAAAGATACAGGTGTAACAAGGATACAGAGATTCACTCACTCACTCTGTTACAGGAAGAGATAGTTTCCATGGAGACAGACCAAGTGAACAAGTCCAAGGAAGTGAGTGAGAAGATGCCAGTGTTTCAGCAGCTGGAGGTGACGTTTGAGGAGAGGTCAGAGGGCTACGACAAGATGAAGAAGGACGTTGTTGGTGAGATGGCAGGCAACTTGGATGGAAATTCGTACCTAACCTCTAAGTTATTAACATTTCCCATCGGGGACCGGATGTGGATGAAATTATTATGAATCCTAATTTTTCCTTTATGCTGACACGCCAATTTGTTGTTTGATTGTGTTCCATGTTTGCAAAGAGGCCAACAGCAATGTGATGACATATGATCATGAACTGATTGTCACAAACAATTGAGGAGGATGTTCCTCTTTGTCACACATGATTTTATGTAGCATTGTTTCAGCAATGTCCAATGTTGTGATTGACATGATGAATGTCGAATGTTGAGATTGACTTGATGAATCTGTGTTGTGATTGACTTGATGAATGTGCTGTGTTGTGATTGCCATGATGAATGTCCTGTATTATGTTTGACTTGATGGATGTCCAATGTTGTGATTGGCTTGATGACTGTGCTCTGTTGTGATTGACTTGATGAATGTCCTGTGTTATGATTAACATGGTGAATGTCCTGTGTTATGATTGAATTTGATGAATGTCCTGTGTTATGATTAACATGATGAATGTCCTGGGTTATGATTAACATGGTGAATGTCCTGTGTTGTGATTGACTTGATGAATGTCCTGTGTTATGATTAACATGGTGAATGTCCTGTGTTGTGATTGACTTGATGAATGTCCTGGGTTATGATTAACATGGTGAATGTCCTGGGTTATGATTAACATGGTGAATGTCCTGTGTTGTGATTGACTTATGAATGTCCTGTGTTGTGATTGACTTGATGAATGTCCTGTGTTATGATTAACATGGTGAATGTCCTGTGTTATGATTGAATTTGATGAATGTCCTGTGTTATGATTAACATGATGAATGTCCTGGGTTATGATTAACATGGTGAATGTCCTGTGTTGTGATTGACTTGATGAATGTCCTGGGTTATGATTAACATGGTGAATGTCCTGTGTTGTGATTGACTTGATGAATGTCCTGGGTTATGATTAACATGGTGAATGTCCTGGGTTATGATTAACATGGTGAATGTCCTGTGTTGTGATTGACTTGATGAATGTCCTGTGTTGTGATTGACTTGATGAATGTCCTGGGTTATGATTTACATGGTGAATGTCCTGTGTTGTGATTGACTTGATGAATGTCCTGGGTTATGATTAACATGGTGAATGTCCTGTGTTGTGTTTGACTTGATGAATGTCCTGGGTTATGATTAACATGGTGAATGTCCTGGGTTATGATTAACATGGTGAATGACCTCTTTTATTATTGACTTGATGAATGTCTGGTGTTGTGATTGACTTGATGAATTATGTCTCCCCCAGAATGGAGGGAGACATATTGTTTTTGGCACGGTTCTCGTCGGCGTCGGCGTCGGCGTCGGCGTCGGCGTTCCCACCGTTTCCAGACCATAAATCAGAAACCGTTTAATATTTTTTCGCGAAACTTTTTATACACATTAACCCAGCACTGAAGTGGTGCCTTTTGCTATTTAGAGATTTTTGACATTTTTATTTTTTCTCGTTTCCATGGAGATAACTTGAACATAGACTCTGAATGGGGGTAAGCTTGGTTTCCGGACCATAACTCGGAAACCGTTTAATATTTTTTCGCGAAACTTTGTATACACATTAACCCAGCACTGAAGTGGTGCCTTTTGCTATTTAGAGATTTTTGACATTTTTATTTTTTCTCGTTTCCATGGAGATAACTTGAACATAGACTCTGAATGGGGGTAAGCTTGGTTTCCGGACCATAACTCGGAAACCGTTTAATATTTTTTCGCGAAACTTTGTATACACATTAACCCAGCACTGAAGTGGTGCCTTTTGCTATTTAGAGATTTTTGACATTTTTATTTTTTCTCGTTTCCATGGAGATAACTTGAACATAGACTCTGAATGGGGGTAAGCTTGGTTTCCGGACCATAACTCGGAAACCGTTTAATATTTTTTCGCGAAACTTTGTATACACATTAACCCAGCACTGAAGTGGTGCCTTTTGCTATTTAGAGATTTTTGACATTTTTATTTTTTCTCGTTTCCATGGAGATAACTTGAACATAGACTCTGAATGGGGGTAAGCTTGGTTTCCGGACCATAACTCGGAAACCGTTTAATATTTTTTCGCGAAACTTTGTATACACATTAACCCAGCACTGAAGTGGTGCCTTTTGCTATTTAGAGATTTTTGACATTTTTATTTTTTCTCGTTTCCATGGAGATAACTTGAACATAGACTCTGAATGGGGGTAAGCTTGGTTTCCGGACCATAACTCGGAAACCGTTTAATATTTTTTCGCTAAACTTTGTATACACATTAACCCAGCACTGAAGTGGTGCCTTTTGCTATTTAGAGATTTTTGACATTTTTATTTTTTCTCGTTTCCATGGAGATAACTTGAACATAGACTCTGAATGGGGGTAAGCTTGGTTTCCGGACCATAACTCGGAAACCGTTTAATATTTTTTCGCGAAACTTTGTATACACATTAACCCAGCACTGAAGTGGTGCCTTTTGCTATTTAGAGATTTTTGACATTTTTATTTTTTCTCGTTTCCATGGAGATAACTTGAACATAGACTCTGAATGGGGGTAAGCTTGGTTTCCGGACCATAACTCGGAAACCGTTTAATATTTTTTCGCGAAACTTTGTATACACGTTAACCCAGCACTGAAGTGGTGCCTTTTGCTATTTAGAGATTTTTGACATTTTTATTTTTTCTCGTTTCCATGGAGATAACTTGAACATAGACTCTGAATGGGGGTAAGCTTGGTTTCCGGACCATACTCAGAAACCGTTTAATATTTTTTCGCTAAACTTTGTATACACATTAACCCAGCACTGAAGTGGTGCCTTTTGCTATTTAGAGATTTTTGACATTTTTTTTTTTTCTAGTTTCCATGGAGATAACTTGAACATAGACTTTGAATGGGGGTAAGCTTGGTTTCCGGACCATAACTCAGAAACCGTTTAATATTTCAACATTGACCTCAATACAAACAAAGCGCAACCTCTTCTGCAAGAACCCTTCACGCAGCTGATTGAAGTGTCCACTACCAGGAAAGAAACTGTTATTGACCATATTTATGTCAAGGATCTTTCACATCAGAGAGCTGGTGTGGTGCCTTGCTATTACAGTTTCCATGACATCACATATGTCATTGTGTAGAAGACCTGCAGAGTCAGATACACGGGCAATAACATCACAGAGACTTTCCTTTGTGCCATATAACATTGCTACATCATTTCTGATATGTTGGGGATATTAATATATTTGTGTCCAAACTCTATTAGTACTTTAAGTGGATTTTCTACAAATACTTCAGTAACAAGAAAACTGTGCGACTTAGATGACTACACTGTCAGGTGGGTAAATGATTGAGGGATTAGTGGTGTTGATTAGACGCTGAAGTGGTGCCCATTAGTTGTTTGAAATTTCTAGGAGTTCTATTTTTGTCTCTGTTATTTAGTAATGGAGGGTGGGAATGAAGAGATGGGGTTTAACGTGAAGTAAACGAATAATGGGGGTTAGGGGAGTGGGGGGAGACATATGTTTTTACGAGTAAAAACACTTTCTAGTTGTCCTCTGTTATGATTGACGTGATGATGTCTCGGGTTGTGATTGACTTGACGAATGTCTGGTGTTGTGATTGACTTGATGAATATCCTGTGTTATGATTGACTTGATGAATATCCTGTGTTATGATTGACTTGATGAATGTCTTGGGTTGTGATTGACTTGATGAATATCCTGTTATGATTGACTTGATGAATATCCTGTGTTTTGATTGACTTGATGAATGTCCTGTGTTGTTATTGACATGATGAATGTCCTGTGTTGTGATTGACTTGATGACACTCCTGTGTTGTGATTGACTTGATGAATGTCTTGTGTGCTTCAGCCTTTAAGAACAAGAAGATGAGCTTAGAAGATGCAATAGTGAAGAGCAAGCGAGACAAAGAGGACATGGGGGCCCCCCAGGTGAGTACACATGTGATGTACACAGAATACACTGTCACCTGGATTAACCAATAGATCAAGTCATCTGTAGAGACAAGAGGAGTTCCAGTATGAGACCACAGTGTCACCTGGATTGATCAATAGATCAAGTCATCTGTAGAGACAAGAGGAGATCCAGTATGAGACCTCAGTGTCACCTGGATTGACCAATAGATCAAGTCATCTGTAGAGACAAGGGGAGATCCAGTATGAGACCACAGTGTCACCTGGATTGACCAATAGATCAAGTCATCTGTAGAGACAAGAGGAGCTCCAGTATGAGACCACAGTGTCACCTGGATTGACCAATAGATCAAGTCATCTGTAGAGACAAGGGGAGATCCAGTATGAGACCACAGTGGCACCTGGATTAACCAATAGATCAAGTCATCTGTAGAGACAAGGGGAGATCCAGTATGAGACCACAGTGTCACCTGGATTAACCAATAGATCAAGTCATCTGTAGAGACAAGAGGAGTTCCAGTATGAGACCACAGTGTCACCTGGATTGACCAATAGATCAAGTCATCTGTAGAGACAAGGGGAGATCCAGTATGAGACCACAGTGTCACCTGGATTGACCAATAGATCAAGTCATCTGTAGAGACAAGGGGAGCTCCAGTATGAGACCACAGTGTCACCTGGATTGACCAATAGATCAAGTCATCTGTAGAGACAAGGGGAGATCCAGCATGAGACCACAGTGTCTCCTGGATTGACCAATAGATCAAGTCATCTGTGGTGACAAGGGGAGATCCAGTATGAGACCACAGTGTCACCTGGATTGACCAATAGATCAAGTCATCTGTAGAGACAAGGGGAGATCCAGTATGAGACCACAGTGTCACCTGGATTAACCAATAGATCAAGTCATCTGTAGAGACAAGAGGAGATCCAGTATGAGACCACAGTGTCACCTGGATTAACCAATAGATCAAGTCATCTGTAGAGACAAGGGGAGATCCAGTATGAGACCACAGTGTCACCTGGATTAACCAATAGATCAAGTCATCTGTAGAGACAAGGGGAGATCTAGTATGAGACCACAGTGGCACCTGGATTAACCAATAGATCAAGTCATCTGTAGAGACAAGGGGAGCTCCAGTATGAGACCACAGTGGCACCTGGATTAACCAATAGATCAAGTCATCTGTAGAGACAAGAGGAGATCCAGTATGAGACCACAGTGTCACCTGGATTAACCAATAGATCAAGTCATCTGTAGACACAAGAGGAGATCTAGTATGAGACCACAGTGGCACCTGGATTGATCAATAGATCAAGTCATCTGTAGAGACAAGAGGAGATCCAGTATGAGACCTCAGTGTCACCTGGATTGACCAATAGATCAAGTCATCTGTAGAGACAAGGGGAGATCCAGTATGAGACCACAGTGTCACCTGGATTAACCAATAGATCAAGTCAGCTGTAGAGACAAGGGGAGATCCAGTATGAGACCACAGTGTCACCTGGATTAACCAATAGATCAAGTCATCTGTAGAGACAAGGGGAGATCTAGTATGAGACCACAGTGGCACCTGGATTAACCAATAGATCAAGTCATCTGTAGAGACAAGGGGAGCTCCAGTATGAGACCACAATGTCACCTGGATTAACCAATAGATCAAGTCATCTGTAGAGACAAGGGGAGATCCAGTATGAGACCACAGTGTCACCTGGATTAACCAATAGATCAAGTCATCTGTAGAGACAAGAGGAGATCCAGTATGAGACCACAGTGTCACCTGGATTAACCAATAGATCAAGTCATCTGTAGACACAAGAGGAGATCTAGTATGAGACCACAGTGGCACCTGGATTGATCAATAGATCAAGTCATCTGTAGAGACAAGAGGAGATCCAGTATGAGACCTCAGTGTCACCTGGATTGACCAATAGATCAAGTCATCTGTAGAGACAAGGGGAGATCCAGTATGAGACCACAGTGTCACCTGGATTAACCAATAGATCAAGTCAACTGTAGAGACAAGGGGAGATCCAGTATGAGACCACAGTGTCACCTGGATTAACCAATAGATCAAGTCATCTGTAGAGACAAGGGGAGATCTAGTATGAGACCACAGTGGCACCTGGATTAACCAATAGATCAAGTCATCTGTAGAGACAAGGGGAGCTCCAGTATGAGACCACAATGTCACCTGGATTAACCAATAGATCAAGTCATCTGTAGAGACAAGGGGAGATCCAGTATGAGACCACAGTGTCACCTGGATTAACCAATAGATCAAGTCATCTGTAGAGACAAGGGGAGATCCAGTATGAGACCACAGTGGCACCTGGATTAACCAATAGATCAAGTCATCTGTAGAGACAAGGGGAGATCTAGTATAAGACCACAGTGTCACCTGGATTAACCAATAGATCAAGTCATCTGTAGACACAAGAGGAGATCCAGTATGAGACCACAGTGTCACCTGGATTAACCAATAGATCAAGTCATCTGTAGAGACAAGGGGAGATCCAGTATGAGACCACAGTGTCACCTGGATTAACCAATAGATCACGTCATCTGTAGAGACAAGGGGAGATCCAGTATGAGACCACAGTGTCATCTGGATTGACCAATAGATCACGTCATCTGTAGAGACAAGGGGAGATCCAGTATGAGACCACAGTGTCTCCTGGATTGACCAATACATCAAGTCATCTGTAGAGACAAGGGGAGCTCCAGTATGAGACCACAGTGTCACCTGGATTAACCAATAGATCAAGTCATCTGTAGAGACAAGGGGAGATCCAGTATGAGACCACAGTGTCACCTGGATTAACCAATAGATCAAGTCATCTGTAGAGACAAGGGGAGCTCCAGTATGAGACAACAGTGTCACCTGGATTGACCAATAGATCAAGTCATCTGTAGAGACAAGGGGAGCTCCAGTATGAGAAAACAGTGTCACTTGGATTAACCAATAGATCAAGTCATCTGTAGAGACAAGGGGAGCTCCAGTATGAGTCCACAGTGTCACCTGGATTAACCAATAGATCAAGTCATCTGTAGAGACAAGGGGAGCTCCAGTATGAGACCACAGTGTCACCTGGATTAACCAATAGATCAAGTCATCTGTAGACACAAGAGGAGCTCCAGTATGAGACCACAGTGTCACCTGGATTAACCAATAGATCAAGTCATCTGTAGACACAAGGGGAGATCTAGTATGAGACCACAGTGTCACCTGGATTAACCAATAGATCAAGTCATCTGTAGACACAAGAGGAGATCCAGTATGAGACCACAGTGTCACCTGGATTAACCAATAGATCAAGTCATCTGTAGACACAATGGGAGATCTAGTATGAGACCACAATGTCACCTGGATTAACCAATAGATCACGTCATCTGTAGACACAAGAGGAGATCCAGTATGAGACCACAGTGTCACCTGGATTAACCAATAGATCAAGTCATCTGTAGAGACAAGGGGAGATCCAGTATGAGACCACAGTGTCACCTGGATTAACCAATAGATCAAGTCATCTGTAGAGACAAGAGGAGATCCAGTATGAGACCACAGTGTCACCTGGATTAACCAATAGATCAAGTCATCTGTAGAGACAAGAGGAGCTCCAGTATGAGACCACAGTGTCACCTGGATTAACCAATAGATCACGTCATCTGTAGAGACAAGGGGAGATCCAGTATGAGACCACAGTGTCACCTGGATTAACCAATAGATCACGTTATCTGTAGAGACAAGGGGAGATCCAGTATGAGACCACAGTGTCACCTGGATTAACCAATAGATCAAGTCATCTGTAGAGACAAGGGGAGATCCAGTATGAGACCACAGTGTCACCTGGACTTAACCAATAGATCAAGTCAGCTGTAGAGACAAGGGGAGATCCAGTATGAGACCACAGTGTCACCTGGATTGACCAATAGATCAAGTCATCTGTAGAGACAAGGGGAGCTCCAGTATGAGTCCACAGTGTCACCTGGATTAACCAATAGATCAAGTCATCTGTAGACACAAGAGGAGATCCAGTATGAGACCACAGTGTCACCTGGATTAACCAATAGATCAAGTCATCTGTAGAGACAAGGGGAGATCCAGTATGAGACCACAGTGTCACCTGGATAAACCAATAGATCAAGTCATTATTTGACTGTACATGTAGTTTGTACTCCACTATTAATAAAGATATTTTTATCTCATCACGGTACACAAAAATTATTCTCATAATATGTCAAGTATATTTTAGTTTTATATCTGAAATATCTGATTATCCCAGTAAACAATTGAGTGATATATTTGATTGTTGAGGAATAGGACAGCTTAGTCTGTAGCTTTAGGTAAATTGATGTCTGGATTCAAATGTCACATTGAGGATGATGAAAACAAGGACAGATGGTTGACATCACTGTATAGCTCTAGTTGACAAGCTACAATGCAGCTGATGACTGTGTACAGATGGTTGACATGACTGTATAGCTCTAGTTGACTAGCTACAATGCAGCTGATGACTGTGTACAGATGGTTGACATCACTGTATAGCTCTAGTTGACTAGCTACAATGCAGCTGATGACTGTGTACAGATGGTTGACATCACTGTATAGCTCTAGTTGACTAGCTACAATGCAGCTGATGACTGTGTACAGATGGTTGACATGACTGTATAGCTCTAGTTGACTAGCTACAATGCAGCTGATGACTGTGTACAGATGAAGCTGCGGGAAGACCTGAAGCAGCTGCGGGCGGAGTTCCTGACGCAGATGAAGACTCACTGCCAGCTGATGCAGGGCACCGAGGAACAGATCTACCGGGAGGGCAGCAAGCTGAAGAAAGTCATGGAGGAAAACCACAGGTTTCAGGAGGTGAGTGGTGGTTAACAGGTTTCAGGAGGTGAGTGGTGAGTCACAGGTTTCAGGAGGTGAGTGGTGAGTCATGGGTTTCAGGAGGTGAGTGGTGAGTCACAGGTTTCAGGAGGTAGGTGGTGAGTCACAGGTTTCAGGAGGTGAGTGGTGAGTCAGAGGTTTCAGGAAGTGAGTGGTGAGTCAGAGGTTTCAGGTGGTGAGTGGTGAGTCAGAGGTTTCAGGAGGTGAGTGGTGAGTCACAGGTTTCAGGAGGTGAGTGGTGAGTCATAGGTTTCAGGAGGTGAGTGGTGAGTCAGAGGTTTCAGGAGGTGAGTGGTGAGTCAGAGGTTTCAGGAGGTGAGTGGTGAGTCACAGGTTTCAGGAGGTGAGTGGTGAGTCAGGTTTCAGGAGGTGAGTGGTGAGTCATGGGTTTCAGGAGGTGATTGGTGAGTCAGAGGTTTCAGGAGGTGAGTGGTGAGTCAGAGGTTTCAGGAGGTGAGTGGTGAGTCATGGGTTTCAGGAGGTGATTGGTGAGTCAGAGGTTTCAGGAGGTGAGTGGTGAGTCAGAGGTTTCAGGAGGTGAGTGGTGAGTCACAGGTTTCAGGAGGTGAGTGGTGAGTCACAGGTTTCAAGAAGTGATTGGTGAGTCACAGGTTTCAGGAGATGAGTGGTGAGTCACCGACTTGTCCTAGTTATGAACCAATGTTTATCAACACCATACCCAGGCTAATGAGTTGTAAATGTGATCTGTATGACCTCACATTAAGCTGTATCAAAACTTTTCACAATCCTGTAAAACCCAACTGACTTAACTGACCACTGACTACCTGTCTGTAGAGTTGCAAGAAGCTGGAGGCTGACATTGTGGACATCCAGTCTCAGATGGAGATCAACGAGGAGGCCACAGTGCGGCTACAGAAAGAACTTGTCCAGTCTAAAGGTAGGGACTCAAGATCACATCAGTCTGTCCACTGCTGGAATGGGGGAGAGGGGTGTGAGGTCAGTGCTGGGGTAGGGGTGAGGTGTTTGAGGTTAGTGCTGGGGTGGGGGAGAGGATTTTTAGGTCACTGCTGGGGTGGGGGATAGGTGTGAGGTCACTGTTAGGTTGGGGGTGAGGAGTGTGAGGTCACTGCTGGTTGGGGGAGGGAGGTGAGGTCACTGTTAGGTTGGGGGTGAGGAGTGTGAGGTCACTGCTGGCTGGGGGTGAGGAGTGTTTGGTCACTGCTGGGGTGGGGGTGAGGTGTGTGAGGTCACTGCATGGGTAGGGGGTGAGGAGTGTAAGGTCACTGCTGGTTGGGGGAGAGTTGTGAGGTCACTGCTGGTTGGGGGAGACGTGTGAGGTCACTGTTAGGTTGGGGGATGAGGAGAGTGAGGTCACTGCTGGTTATGGGAGAGGTGTGTGCGGTCACTGCTGGGGGGGGTGCGAGGTGTGAGGTCACTGCTGGGGTGTGTGAAGTCACTGTTGAGGTGGAGGAGTGCGAGTCGGTACACGGACAGGGTGTGTGAATGTTGGCGAAATGGTTTACATATAACAGTTGAGCAATCTAAGTAGAAATGAGGCATTAGGGAGGAATGATCTGTCTTAAAAGAGTAGATGACAGGAAATAAATGAAAACATAATTTTACTCGTGGAAGGGAACCCATCCACTTTCAGTGTGTACTTGAGGATGATTTTGACCACTAGTTTCAAACTGTTGACTTCTATTCTAGTTCTAGTGTGGTGACTCCACATAACAAACACTGTCAGTCTTTAGAACAGTTTATATAGTTCATAAGGTTGGCGTGCACATTTGCTGATCACCGGAATGATCGCCATGCGGTTACAAGAGGGAGCATTGTATGAGAATGTTCGATGTATATTAGGGAGCGGAATCTATTACATCTAGATATGTTTACGACGCAGTAGTTTTGCAGAGGGGATGGTTATAAATACAGTTTTTTTCAATTTAATGATCTCAGATTTAGAACATTGTGGTAACAAGACGCAACTGTGAGTGTGATGTGTGTTACAGAGGCCCTGGTGAACAGCTGGGAGGCAGACAAGACCATGCAGGAGGTACGACTGGCTATCTATGTACAGACACAAGCCATGGCTTCTCTCACACATACTCTTGTCACATGGAGCAGGAAGCCTCTGGTTCTGTCAGTGCTCCCTGGATGACAGTTTTGCTCTGAACATTAACCTAGGCGGATGTCGTGTTTGTTTGCTTTGTGATGTAGGTCATGATGATGACGTGTAACAGGAGGAAATCTGAAACTTATGACAGAGATTACTATAGATACTCCTAAAACAGTACATTGATGCAATGTACATTTTCATAGCCCCATAACTCGTATTTTTTAAATGAAGCCAGAAAAGCATTTTTCAAGCATTTCTGACAGTAATTTAACTATTTGTGTCACCCAAATTGTTCATGTGAGACTCAAGATAACCTATAACTGATCATGTCACCCAAATTGTTTATGTGAGACCCAGGATAACCTGTAACTGTTTGTGTCACCCAAGTTGTTTATGTGAGACCCAAGATAACCTATAACTGATCATGTCACCCAAGTTGTTTATGTGAGACCCAAGATAACCTGTAACTGTTTGTGTCACCCCAAGTTGTTTATGTGAGACCCAAGATAACCTATAACTGATCATGTCACCCAAGTTGTTTATGTGAGACCCAAGATAACCTATAACTGTTTGTGTAGCCCAAGCTGTTTATGTGAGACCCAGGATAACCTATAACTGTTTGTGTCACCCAAGTTGTTTATGTGAGACCCAAGATAACCTATAACTGATCATGTCACCCAAGTTATTTATGTGAGACCCAAGATAACCTATAACTGATCATGTCACCCAAGTTGTTTATGTGAGACCCAAGATAACCTATAACTGTTCATGTCACCCAAGTTGTTTATGTGAGACCCAAGATAACCTGTAACTGTTTGTGTCACCCCAAGTTGTTTATGTGAGACCCAAGATAACCTATAACTGATCATGTCACCCAAGTTGTTTATGTGAGACCCAAGATAACCTATAACTGTTTGTGTCACCCAAGTTGTTTATGTGAGACCCAAGATAACCTATAACTGTTTGTGTCACCCAAGTTGTTTATGTGAGACCCAAGATAACCTGTAACTGTTTGTGTCACCCAAGTTGTGTATGTGAGACCCATGATAACCTATCTTGTGTGATGCCCCAGTTGTTTGCTGACCGAGACAAGGACACAGTCGAAGCGTTCGGACGTCTGCTGGAGAAGACCGAGAACCGAGAGACCACCATCTCCGACGTGACAGGGCGACTGACTGACGAGCTCAGCGTTCTGGCCAACTTCCTGGACAATGTGTCCAGCCGCCGACCGCGAGGTGGGTGTTGGTCCTGATGCTGCAAGACTCTGCACGTTGTAGAGCGGCACTGTCTAACTGTTGTCAGATCCTAAACATGTAGGTTGCAGGCCAGTTTACACAAAGTCTATCAAAGTGTCGTGTTTGTGAGAGGTCTGTGTTGAACCAGGCATGGTGCAGTGGCTGGTCCACACTCTCCCGTACTGTTTCAATACATGTACCTTTGTTTCATTGATGCATTGCTTGTTTGTTTGTAGTTTAACGCCACACTCAGCAATATTCCAGCTATGTTATGGCGGTCTGTAAATAATCGAGACAGGAGCAGACAATTCAGTGATTGGCATCATGAGCATCAATTCACGCAATTGGGATACGATGACATGCATCAACCAAGTCAATGAGCCTGACCTCCTGATCCAATTAATCGCATGGGTTGCTGAAGACCTATTCTAACTCGGATTTTCATGGGTCCTGAGATAGCGCATGACATACACTGATTTACTTGCGAACTAAAACACGACATGGTATGAGAGCGACTTTGTGTAACCAGGCCAAAGTGCACATAGATATCTGATTGTTTCGAGTAATATCTCTCTATGTATTTTCACCTTGAACAAGTGTAACACTTTGGAATATTTCACTAAAATATGTTGATCTGATCTGACAGTCTCATGCACGCGAGGAGCACTTTCACTGTAGTATAGAATAACTAGTACCTGCATACTGACAGTCCTCTTTACATGTGTCTGTGTGTAAACTTGTGATGTGTATGCATATTTATGTACACACAATGACAGTTCTCCTCTGTGTGTGTCAGTTCTCTCTGTATGTGTGTGACTGTGTGTGTCTGTCTCTGTGTGACTGTATGTGTGTGTGTGTGTGTGTGTGTGTGTGTGTGTGTGTGTGTGTGTGTGTGTGAGTTCTCTCTGTATGTGTGTGACTGTGTGTGTCTGTCTCTGTGTGTGTGACTGTATGTGTCTGTGTGTGTGTGTCAGTTCTCTCTGTATGTGTGTGACTGTGTGTGTCTGTCTCTGTGTGTGTGACTGTATGTGTCTCTGTGTGTGTGTGTGTGTGTGTGTGTGTGTGTGTCAGTTCTCTCTGTATGTGTGTGACTCTGTGTGTGTGTCTCTCTCACTGTGTGTCTGTCTATGTGTGTGTGACTGTGTGTGTCTGTGTGTGTGTGTGTGTGTGTGTCAGTTCTCTCTGTATGTGTGTGACTGTGTGTGTGTGTCTCTCTCTCTCCCTCTGTGTGACTGTGTGTTTCTGTCTCTGTGTGTGTCCATCTGTGTGTGTGTCTGTGTATGGTTGTGCAGGTGCGTGTGGGTGCATGTGCTGACAGTAGTCCTCCCTTCATGTGCACGTGTATGAGCATGCTACCCTGCACCAGCTGCATGTGTGTTGCATGCACCTCCTACTAATGTCCTTCTTGTGCACTAACAACAGGAAAACAGCGAGTCTCCAGGTAACGTACACTTGACGCTTGTGTTTGCTCACTTTGTGTTTATTGGTTACTCTTTATGGATAAACATTCTCATTGTCTGTTTATTGGTGTGTTGATTCACCTTGCAACTCTTTGATTCTGTTACCGTATAAACACCTTGATTCTGTTAATATATACAACACCTTGATTCTGTTACTATAAAAACAATGGGTAAGTCATTGCTATACGAGACTGTGGGCCATCAAGACTCGACTATGTTTATTCCTAGAGAGGGAGAGTGTGGTGAAGGTGTTTGTTTAATCACGCTTTAGGGACCGACCATTTGTTATTCTTGGGAGTTACTGGGATTTTTTTGACCAAAAAACTGGCCTCAAGTGGGATGTCCTGGCAAAAATGTGTTGTGAAAAGAGTGAGAGAGTTGGGTTTAACGCCGCTTATAACAATATTCCAGTTATATCGCGGCGTGTCAGCTTAATGTGGGAGGAAAGCCCGAAGTGATGCAGGTCTCAGACATTTACCACTTCGGTGAAACCCACGAGGACGGGTATGGTGCTGACAAACCTAGAAACATAATCGGGGCGAACCGGGATTCGAACCCACAATCATAGGTTTCTGGCGTGCCCAAGGGACGCAACTCTGCACAGCGAATCGCGGCACCTTAGACGACTGGGCCACCCACGCCCCCTGTTGTGAAAAGAAAATTGTTTGGCTCCTGTTTTTGTAAAGTAAGTCTTGGAGAACAATGTCTTTAAAATATTTTGTTTCTAACAAAAATCCCAGCCCACAGCCCACAGCCCACAGCCCACACACCCCAGTCCGTCCCCACCCCTTAGAATAATAGATGGTCTGTCCCCTAACCGGCTGAAGGTGTAAAGGTCTCTGATCTGTAGAATGATGATTCCTCCGTTGGCCATGTCTGGCATTCTCCTGCTACTCCTCCTGTTACAGCGTGTCCATGTTGATTGTCTTACATTGTAATCAGCAGAACAACAGCTGTTACAAGGTGTAAATAGTCGTTTCCATACCGGCAGTATTACAGCTGTATGCAAGTATTAATAGTTGTTTCCATACCAACAGTATTACAGCTGTATGCAAGTGTTAATAGTCGTTTCCATACCAGCAGTATTACAGCTGTATGCAAGTGTTACCGGTAATAGTCATTTCTATACCAGCAGTATTACAGCTGTATGCAAGTGTTAATAGTCGTTTCTTTACCAGCAGTATTACAGCTGTATGCAAGTGTTAATAGTTGTTTCCATACCAGCAGTATTACAGCTGTATGAAGGGGTTAATAGTTGTTTCCATACCAACAGTACAATAGCTGTTTGCAAGTGTTAATAGTTGTTTCTATACCGGCAGTATTACAGCTGTATGCAAGTGTTAATAGTCATTTCTATACCAGCAGTATTACAGCTGTATGCAAGTGTTAATAGTTGTTTCTATACCAGCAGTATTACAGCTCTATGAAAGTGTTAATAGTCGTTTCTATACCAGCAGTATTACAGCTGTATGCAAGTGTTAATAGTCGTTTCTCTACCAGCAGTATTACAGCTGTATGCAAGTGTTAATAGTCATTTCTATACCAGCAGTATTACAGCTGTATGCAAGTGTTAATAGTCGTTTCCATACCGGCAGTATTACAGCTGTATGCAAGTGTTAATAGTCGTTTCTATACCAGCAGTATTACAGCTGTATGAAAGTGTTAATAGTCGTTTCTATACCAGCAGTATTACAGCTGTATGCAAGTGTTAATAGTCGTTTCTATACCAGCAGTATTACAGCTGTATGCAAGTGTTAATAGTCGTTTCTATACCAGCAGTATTACAGCTGTATGCAAGTGTTAATAGTTGTTTCCATACCTGCAGTATTACAGCTGTATGCAAGTGTTAATACTTGTTTCCATACCAGTCAGCAACTTTGACCACCTGATCCAGGCACCAAGCTGTTCTGGGACAAAATGTATTATAGTCTGGGTCCATACAGGATTACAGTTTTTCTACAAACTTTGAAATAATATGAATTGAAATAAAAAATTGAAAAAAACAGCCTCTTGTAAAACTATTTTAACACCAATTAATCATTGAAGTAACATTGAAGTGACATTGAAGTAACATTGAAGTAACATTTTGGGTGATGAAGAAGTTTGTTTGTAATGGATGAGCCAGTTGGTTGAGATGTCATATTTATTCACTAATATGCTACCTGCAGAAATATGGGGATGGTGAAATGAGTTTAATTCATACGGCTATTAGTGACAGGTCTGACATCTTTCAGGCCTATTTAAGCAGCCCCATGTCAATCTTTAAGATTTAGGCAGAATTTGACAGCTCCCGCCGCCACTGCCACTGCCATTACTGCTCTTTGTAGTTGAATCCATCCTGTTCTTAGACATCAGGGTCATAGTGAAGGTCATTTTCAAAGTAGGTCTGCCATTTTCACTAAAATGGTGTTACATGCAGATATTTTAAAGTTTTTTTTGTAGTGGTTAAATACTTATGTACGACAAGTGAAGACAAGGAATAAAGAAGTGTCATGTATTGATGTTCTTCCAACTTCTAAATGCCCGTCTTATGAAAACAGTAGTAGGTCATCATGACCTACTTTCAATGCGAGCACATGCTATATTTGTGTTTGAGGCTGTAGAAGACATACATCTCCACACACGGGATATAATGGTATGTGACAGGAAATACTGGTTAAGGGGCTGCTTGTTTTGGAAACAGTTTTCTAGTTATTGTCAAACAATGTTTCCCTCGGATTGAGGTGCCTCTCCTGAACAAGTGTCCCTTGATATTCTGTTGGTGGTATATCTACAAGTATGTGAGAAGTACTCACTCAAAAGTTGACAAATTGTCTTCTTAATCTTTAACAGTTTTCCTTCCAGTTTGGATGTTTGTACAATTGATATGTTCGGTTTCTTTACATCCTCATGTTCATCTAACATTTGTTTAATTCACAGGACCAATCTCAACGTAACAAATACTTATATCACACTCCTTTTCACAATATTTCATAAATCTTTTCATATATCATCTTGGGCATACATGTATTTTGATGAAAGATAAATGGTTACATTTTCTTGTCTGTCCTCAAATGTTTATCAATATTGTCGGTATTATTGATCAATTGATTTGTTCAGAAAAAGTCACATTATTTACATGTTAAACTTGTAATAGATTAGGAATTTGCCAACAACATGCCCCATTAATTTGTCTTCACTTATTGGTACTCTTCTACCTCTTGTCATCTCTGTCATGATATGGCTGAAAAACTGCCAATGTGACCTTGAATAATATCTCACTCACTCACTTGTCATCACTGTGTGACCCTAAACATGCATTACAGAAACGAGAAGTGGCCAGCGACCAAGCAAATCCTCCGCCCGGAGACCCGCGACGGGCAGCACACACCGAGCTCGCAGCGCAGTCGAAGCAGTAGCCGCTGCAAACCACGCGTCACCTGGGACACCTCACCCCCCGAGTCTCGACCTGAGAGCCAGTCGCCAGTCAAACACAGAGAAAAGTCTGACCTCTCGACCAACCACGTCCGGGTCAAGACCTGCCTCTAAGAGCATGACCGACATCAGAACCCCACGGTCTACCAGGGCTGTGGCAACACCCAAGTCCTCCAAGTCATGAACACTTTTATGTGTATACTGAAGCCAAGCTGTGATGTACTATATAATATTATAAGATTTTAATTGTGTTGCTTTGTTGCCAATATTTGATATTAATACATCATGCCACTACTACAGACTTTTTCATTGTTTGAAATCCAGTCATTTGTGAAACAAGTCAATGAAAACAGGCAAATATCATGGACACTGTGATCATGAAACATCTGGAATCTAGTTACCACAGACAACAAATGGGCTTCACACATTGTACCCATGTGGGGAATCGAACAATGACGTCACAATCAAAAGTTACAACCAATCCCACTGAAGTTGCATGATAAATAGTATCTCACTCTCTCGTGTCTTTTGATATAAAATATATCAACACTTGTCGATAAAATTTTCCAACTCCTTGGCAAACCTCAGAGTTTTATCAACTCATGATGATGTGTTTCATATCAAGAGACACTCATATATCAGGTGAGATTCAATATCCTGACTAGTAACCTTCGACATCAGTTAGGCATCAATATTCTTTTCAAATGAGCCGCAATTTTTGATATTTTTATACTAACTGTTTAAGTCATGTACACGGATGATGAATGTGTGAGAAGACTGTTGTGTATTTCAAGTAGGTTTAACGCCGCTTTTAACATTATTCCACTGCGTGTCAGCTTAATGTGGGAGGAAAGCCCGAAGTGATGCAGGTCTCAGACATTTACAACTTCCGTGAAACCTACGTGCACAGGTATGGTGCTGACAAACCTAGAAACAATCGGAGCGAACCCACAATCATAGGTTTCTGGTGTGCCCAAGAGACGCAACTCTGCAGAGGGAATCATGGCGCCTAAGACGACTGGGCCACCCGTGCCCCCAGAAAAAAAGAAACGATGAACGATGAAACAATAATAGCCTCATCTGGATGCTCTTCAAGTAGTTGCTACAACACATGACACACTCAACACATATTTTCCATCATTTATTGCGTTCAGTATATAAATACTTTATGTTACAATAATGACCTACTTTGTGATGTAAAGAATACCAGACATACATGACTTGAATTCATTTGTTCCCAAAGTCTGAAATGTGACAACACAGTCAAGTTAAAGAAGTGTCTCAACACGAAGAGATAGAAAGCAGATATAGGTGGCGCTACAATGTCTGCTCCAAACATCTCAGATCGTTTGCCTGTATGCTAGTTTACATGATCCCACGTATAAATATAATCTTGGAGTCAATCACAGCTGATGGTGACATATATACAAAACATGATTCCCCCCCATCCCTCCCCACAACTTTTGTTTTTGTTTAATGCCACACTCAGCAATATTCCAGCTATATGACGCCAGCATTGAAATAATCCAGTCTGGACCAGGCAATCCAGTGATCAATATTTAAAGCAACATTCCTCACTGTTGGTGTATGATGATGACACAATCCATGTCACCCAACCTGACCACTCCTTCAGACCAGCATCAGTTCCTTGGGGACCTGTTCTAACCCGGAATCCCCACGTGGTCTGCCCACAAGAAGATACACTGGTCAGTATTACTGCTGATTGATGCATCTCAACAGGGTTCATCACTACTCTGACCAACTTCTCCAGCCACGCCCCATCCAGATAGTTTCTAAAATGAAGTGTATTTAAGATGGGCTTATCTCTGCCATAAATGCTGGACTTCTTATTGGATCATAAAACAAACACTTCCTTCTCTGCCAGACTTTTGTGAGGGTGATAAAGTCCATCTGAAGTCATGATGGAGTATCGTTAACAGTAGCAATAACTTGAAGACAACATCTCCACAATAAGCTGCAAGACTGCTTTGCAGCAAAATAATACTCTTCACTCTATCCCTGTCACTTCCTACAATAGCCACAACACAAGTGGACACCTGCACAGACAAATCCATCTTGCAATAATTCAATAACAACATAATATAGGTTGTAATCTGTTACCAAGAGGTAATGGACCAATCCCGAGACAGTTTCCCGCTAATCTTGACCTCCATAATTAGAGGGGAGGTAAACATGAGGATATACCTACACCTGCTGCGGTGTATTGAAACACAAGAAATACAACATGCTGGGAAAGAATGTCAACACTTATATATGCATATAATATTCAATGTTCTCACAGTGACTTGCAAAACATTCATGCATAATCCATTCTTGGAATCGGCAACACCACCGAGATGCCTACATACAAGAGTCATCTACAAAATACTGTTGTAGAAAATAAACCCCAACCAAACTATATAAATCATTCAGACATTGTAAGGAAGAGAACAGCATGAAAGCCATCTGGTGCCTGGTGTTCCAGCCGTGCCTGGTGTTCCAGCCGTGCCTAGTGTTCCAGCCATCTGGTGCCTCGTGTTCAGCCATCTGGTGCCTCGTGTTCAGCCATGCCTGGTGGTGTGCAGCAGCTCTCAAGATTTACACCACATCCAAAAGCTGATAATTAACTTGTGGACTGGCAATCAATTGCAAAAAACTGACATTGATGAGGATGACACGAGTCTGAGTGTGATGCTGGATGTGACACAGGTGTGTTGTTAAGCTGACAGTGTGATGCTGGATGTGACGCAGGTGTGTTGTTAAGCAGAGATTGTGATGCTGGATATGACGCACGTTTTGTTAAGCTGAGAGTGTGATGCTGGATGTGACGCAGGTGTGTTGTTAAGCAGAGATTGTGATGCTGGATATGACGCACGTTTTGTTAAGCTGAGAGTGTGATGCTGGATGTGACGCAGGTGTGTTGTTAAGCTGAGAGTGTGATGCTGGATGTGACGCAGGTGTTGTTAAACTGAGAGTGTGATGCTGGATGTGACGCAGGTGTGTTGTTAAGCTGAGAGTGTGATGCTGGATGTGACGCAGGTGTGTTGTTAAGCTGGCAGTGTAATGTTGGATGTGACGCAGGTGTGTTGTTAAGCAGAGATTGTGATGCTGGATGTGACGCAGGTGTTGTTAAGCTGAGAGTGTAATGTTGGATGTGACGCAGGTGTGTTGTTAAGCTGAGAGTGTGATGCTGGATGTGATGCAGGTGTGTTAAGCTGAGAGTGTGATGCTGGATGTGACGCAGGTGTGTTGTTAAGCTGACAGTGTGATGCTGGATGTGACGCAGGTGTGTTGTTAAGCTGAGAGTGTGATGTTGGATGTGATGCAGGTGTGTTGTTAAGCTGACAGTGTGATGCTGGATGTGACGCAGGTGTGTTGTTAAACTGAGAGTGTGATGCTGGATGTGACGCAGGTGTGTTGTTAAGCTGACAGCGTGATGCTGGATGGGACGCAGGTGTGTTGTTAAGCTGAGAGTGTGATGCTGGATGTGACGCAGGTGTGTTGTTAAGCTGAGTGTGTGATGCTGGATGTGACGCAGGTGTTGTTAAGCTGACAGTGTGATGCTGGATGTGACGCAGGTGTGTTGTTAAACTGAGTGAAAGCATGACGTGAATAATGTTGAGCAGCAGTGTGTCCTCACTGTCATGTGTAAGTATGAGTGCCGTGAGTAGACAGTGTACATCTGTCTATCTTGCCATGACAGCATAGCGAAATACAAACGTTATAAAACTGAATTTCATTACAAAATGACCCCAATTATTAGTTAACATGACCACATATTTAGTGCATCTCTGTAGTTGTTGGTTGGAGTTGGAAACTAGGTCAAATGAAGTTGGAAACTAGGTCAAATGAAGTTGGAAACTAGGTCAACTCATTTAAGACCCTCAGCTTGCCTTGGTAACATTTCTGGCAATAACACGATAACATGTACAAGTTGTCAGCTCTGCAACTGACGGAGGATCCCATGGTTTTACACACTACATGTTTGGTATGTTGTGTACATCACAGTCAGGACAAGTCAGGGATTCCAACCCATGTTCAGTGGAGTCTCCCATGCCCACAAGTGTACCCCACCCCACCATGTTCAGTGGAGTCTCCCATGCCCACAACTCTACATGACATGTGTACCCCACCCCATCCGGCCCCACCCCATCCGGCCCCACCCCCCGCCCCCAACCCCACCATGTTCAGTGGAGTCTCCCCTGCCCACAACTCTTCACGACATGTGTACCCCCCACCCCGCCCCCCACCCCACCATGTTCAGTGGAATCTCCCCTGCCCACAACTCTTCACGACATGTGTACACGACATGTGTACCCCCCACCCCACCCCCCACCCCACCATGTTCAGTGGAGTCTCCCCTGCCCACAACTCTACACAACATGTGTACCCCACCCCGCCCCCACCCCACCATGTTCAGTGGAGTCTCCCCTGCCCACAACTCTACACAACATGTGTACCCCACCCCGCCCCCACCCCACCATGTTCAGTGGAGTATCCCCTGCCCACAACTCTACACGACAAGTGTACCCCACCCCACCCCGCCCCCCACCCCACCATGTTCAGTGAAGTCTCCCCTGCCCACAACTCTACACGAGTACCATGAGAGCTGGCAGCTTGCCTCAGTAACTGTAGGCTCTCTGAGTTAAATGGTCACCCATTTCTAACAAATCCTTGTATAATACCAAGCATTCATGTACCTTCTTGACTTGACTGTACTCCGGCTTCCCTCGGTTCATATCAAAGGGAACATGTGGAAGAAAATCATTAATTTCTGATAAAAAAGGAGAACGAAAAATGTTCATTCCACTCATACATAAGATGTTTTATAATGATGCCATACAAAATACCATGAACAACTTATTAAAAATTATTACCAGCGTCAAGACATTTGTACAATTTTGATATCCATAATCAAATATTTCATAATATACAAATTACAAAGAAACATGAGCTGACGACAGCTTCACACAAATGTACCAGGAAACATTCTGACCACTTGCTTGGAGTAATAGTTAGTTGTATGTATATATATATATATGCATATATACAATGATTTTCTGCTATCAGTTATCAATTTCACAATACAAGAAAACAAGTGTGAAGTACATTTCAAGCTACCAATTCATTCTGGTTCATAATCCTGGTATTGTTTCCCTGTGGGTTCTCGGGTTTACTGCTGTGTGTAGATGTGTTGACAGAAACAACCAACAGCCAGGATATTCACTGTTCATGCTGTATGCTAGAGAATAAAAGTTCATATTCACTCTAGGAATTATTGATCATATTAACTGTGTACCAGAGATGGTGGGTCATATTCACTGTATGCAAAGAAAAAAAAGGATCATATTTCTGTGTGCCAGGGAATAAAAGATCTTATTCACTGTATTCCAAGGAATAAAATAGTTTCACAGTAACCCTCCACTCTATAGCAATCATAATCAAGCTGAGAAACAAATGTAGTCTTCGAGTCGGAAATATGTTCTGCTCTGAAATAGCTCTGTTCACATCTGTCCATTACAAGCTTAAGTTTGACTGTGTTCTTAGAGTGAAGACTTCCTGGTTGTAAGGCTACATGTCAGATAAAGGAGAGAGGATCGATCATCGACTGACGAAGCATTTGCTGTTACTATACAGACCGATGACTATGTACACTATATACAGGGGCCAGTCAGCAACATGCAACGCGGCTGAGGTCATTATCAAGTTTACAAGATGAGCACTTCCTCCGGGGCAACCCAGAGCTATAATGAGGCTGACTCCACGACACAGAGAGGTCAACACTGGGCTTCCTCTTTCAATGCTGTGATACAGTTCTTGAGTAACTGGACTTGAGCCTGGAAAACAATATGAAAAAACATGTAGTTTGTTTGTTTCTTGTTTGACGCCACACTCAGCAATATTCCAGCCATATGACGTCAGTCTGTAAATAATGGAGTCTGGACCAGACAATCCAGTGATTGACATCATGAGCATCAATCCACGCAACTGGAATACAATGACATGCATCAACCAAGTCAGCGGGGTTGAACACCCGATCCTGTTAGTTGCCTCTTACGACAAACAGTCACCTTTTACAGCAAGCCTGGGTTGCTGAAGATCTAGTCAACCCTGTATCTTCACGGGTCCAGACAGACATGACTTATGGTATGTGGAGAAGAGAAGCTAGCATCAGTCCTCAATGATAAAAAGGTAGTAAACTCCTGTAATTTTATGCTATATCCATCAGCAAAAAACAAGTGAAGAGGATTTAGTCGGTTATTTGGCCTGCATCGACAGCCAGAAATAGAGGAGCTTACAGGATCATTTGGGAAATTAATCCCTGGTTGTCAGTGTGATAAGTAAACACTGAACACCTTGCCTACCTAACAACCAGCTGTTTCCTAATTGTTCAGCCATTGTGATAAAGTGAGGCTGGTGCCGTTGCCGTTGATACTGAGCCTGGAATTCCATGGCTGTTCTGCACATAGAAATTATGCATCAACCATAACATGGTTTAAGTCCCTCTATATGTTTATTCTCTGTTACACTGTCCCTACTATATGTGCATGACGATCATGGATCATTGCACTTCTACACTTCCGACTGTCTACACGTCTGCTGGCCCCGAGTTCTCTCACCTTTGCATGTTTCATTTCCAACTCTGCTAAGTCCACCATGTTTTTCCTAAAATATGCTATTCTCCGTGTCTTAAACTCTGTTAATTCTGTAATAAACAACAGTAGCGTCATGACTTGTACAATAAAAACAAAGAACTGAAAGTTCATTCTGACACATGTTGGAAGAGTTCATTCTGACACATGTTGGAAGAGTTCATTCTGACACATGTTGGAAGAGTTCATTCTGACACATAAAGAAGAGTTCATTGTGACCAGGCCTCAAAGTTTAATTTTTTAACTAGTAGCCATATGGCTACGAGTACTTTTTTCCAGGTAGCCACTTGTAAAATTAACAAGACAAGCCAAAATTTTAGGTAGCCAAAAACATTTTTAAGAACTTTTATCAAATAACTATCATAATATTTTTACAAGTCATAGCACTTGAAATTGCTTGAAATTGTATATTAGTGGAAACTGTACATGATTTTTGTCATTTGTGTTATTCAAAGTTATAAGACATTGAAAGCTAATACTGGTATTGTACATGGTGTTACAGTTTCATTATGGAATGAATATTGTTCCAGGTTCACATAGCAACAAATGTGTGCAACTTAGCAGCAATTAGCAACAATTAAATAATTTATTTCCGACAAAAGGTGCTCATCAACATGAAAAAATACCTCCGTTTTCTAAGCTTCTAATGAATAACATGTTCCACGAAGACTGTCATATGACACACCGCAAAGATTGTATATTCATCTACATGATCATAACATACTATTGTATTGGATAAAAATTGGTTTGTAATGATGCTTTCTTGTCGAAATATGCTACAAGGTCTGTGATTGGTCAAATTTGAGCATGTGAGGCAGCCAATCAAACTACAGCTATGGTACTGTCCGCGTGTGTGTTGAATTTCAGATTTTGATGAAAGATTTTTGTTAAATCTTGTTATTCCTAACGTTATGAGGCAGGAAATTGTGATCTATATTAAAAATATGGACCTTCATGGATGTATCACGCTAGGTTATGAGCTGTGATAAAGAGTTTTCATGAATATATTTTGGCATTAAACATTGTGTCCAAGCTGAGAAATCGAGGTGACGAAAGTTGAGATGTCATTTGACATGGACATTTCATGCAATCGCAGGAAAAGATCGAAATAATAACTTCGATTTTACAACTTTTAGAAATATTTTTGTTGATTGTTATTTTACTTAGTATAATACAATTAAAGATTTGCTTGAAACGTCTTTATTTCGCTCTTTGACATGATCAATGTGGACCCGTTATCGAAGTGAACTGTGTGTCCGAGAATTATATTTTCAATAACAGGAAATAGTGGATATTTTTTTAATCTATCGATACAAAATTATAAATAGCAATGAAATACGAATTTCAGACATTGTGAAATGTGACAAATTTAATAAATGCTTGATATGACAGGTAGGTTCATAAAATAATATATACTATTTTGAGGTGACTACGGCTTGGCCGGCTTACCGACCTACAGTGTCTGGGGACTCGAGGCTTTGGTGTTGAAAGAGTTTACGTAACTGAATTCCTCGTAATGCTGCATTGAGATATGGGAATATTAATGAACGATGAGTACGGTAAATGCGTACCATTGGGACCGTGAAAACACTGGTAATCGTGAAAATAGCGTCACAAAATTAATGTCAATCAAATTATTTATGCTTGTGTCAAGGTAGATCTATGTGAAGCAATAGAATTTAGTCACCACAAGATATTTTTCAAGGTAGCCATTTGGCTACCTCTGAATTTTAGTCAGTAGACAAATTGAAATTTAGGTCGCATTGGCAACCGTTTTAGTCACAACTTTGAGGCCTGATGACACATGTTGGAAGAGTTCATTCTGACAGATGTTGGAAGAGTTCATTCTGACAGATGTTGGAAGAGTTCATTCTGACACATACCTTTCTTTGCCATCTCAGATATTTTTTCAAACTTCTTGCAACATATCTCCTGTGTTTTCTCAGCCTGAAGAACAAAGGGTGAACATGGGTAAGAGCTCAAAAACACCTCGCTTGCTGATACAACCTTCTTATGCTTTTACCAGACAATTAGCAGAATGGAACTACCAAAACAGTATGTGAGTGAGTGAGTTGGGTTTAATGCCGCTTTTAACAGTATTCCAGTCATATCGCGGCGTGTCAGCTTAATGTGGGAGGAAAGCCCGAAGTGATGCAGGTCTCAGACATTTACCACTTCAGTGAAACCCACGAGCACGGGTATGGTGCTGACAAACCTAGAAACATAATTGGGGCGAACCGGAATTCGAACCCACAATCATAGGTTTCTGGCGTGCCAAAGGGACACAACTCTGCACAGCAAATCGTGGCAACTTAGACGACTGGGCCACCCATGCCCCCCCCAAACAGTATGACCTGTACACAATGTACACTGAGAGTCATGAACGACCTGTACACAATGTACAGTGAGAGTCATGAACGACCTGTACACAATGTATAGTGAGAGTCATGAATGACCTGTACACAATGTACAGTGAGAGTCATGAATGACCTGTACACAATGTACAGTGAGTCATGAATGAAGTGTACACAATGTACAGTGAATCATGAATGACATGTATACAAGGTACAGTGAGAGTCATGAATGACCTGTACACAATGTACAGTGAGAGTCATGAATGACATGTACACAATGTACAGTGAGTCATGAATGATGTGTACACAATGTACAGTGAGAGTCATGAATGACATGTACACAGTGTACAGTGAGAGTCATGAATGACATGTAACAATGTACAGTGAGAGTCATGAATGATGTGTACACAATGTACAGTGAGTGTCATGAATGACATGTACACAATGTACAGTGAGAGTCATGAACGACGTGTACACAATGTACAGTGAGTCATGAATGACATGTACACAATGTACAGTGAGAGTCATGAATGATGTGTACACAATGTACAGTGAGTCGTGAATGACATGTACACAATGTACAGTGAGTGTCATGAATGATGTGTACACAATGTACAGTGAGTCATGAATGATGTGTACACAATGTACAGTGAGTCATGAATGACCTGTACACAATGTACAGTGAGAGTCATGAATGATGTGTACACAATGTACAGTGAGAGTCATGAATGATGTGTACACAAAGTACAGTGAGTGTCATGAATGACGTGTACACAATGTACAGTGAGAGTCATGAATGACATGTACACAATGTACAGTGAGAGTCATGAATGACGAGTACACAATGTACAGTGAGAGTCATGAATGACATGTACACAAGGTACAGTGAGTGTCATGAATGATGTGTACACAATGTACAGTGAGAGTCATGAATGACATGTACACAATGTACAGTGAGAGTCATGAATGATGTGAACACAATGTACAGTGAGTGTCATGAATGACATGTACACAATGTACACTGAGAGTCATGAATGACATGTACACAAGGTACAGTGAGTGTCATGAATGATGTGTACACAATGTACAGTGAGTGTCATGAATGACATGTACACAATGTACAGTGAGAGTCATGAACGACGTGTACACAATGTACAGTGAGTCATGAATGACATGTACACAATGTACAGTGAGAGTCATGAATGACGAGTACACAATGTACAGTGAGAGTCATGAATGACATGTACACAATGTAAAGTGAGTCATGAATGATGTGTACACAATGTACAGTGAGTCGTGAATGACATGTACACAATGTACAGTGAGTGTCATGAATGATGTGTACACAATGTACAGTGAGTCATGAATGATGTGTACACAATGTACAGTGAGAGTCATGAATGATGTGTACACAAAGTACAGTGAGTGTCATGAATGACGTGTACAAAATGTACAGTGAGAGTCATGAATGACATGTACACAATGTACAGTGAGAGTCATGAATGACGAGTACACAATGTACAGTGAGAGTCATGAATGACATGTACACAAGGTACAGTGAGTCATGAATGACGTGTACACAATGTACAGTGAATCATGAATGACATGTATACAAGGTACAGTGAGAGTCATGAATGACCTGTACACAATGTACAGTGAGAGTCATGAATGACATGTACACAATGTACAGTGAGTCATGAATGATGTGTACACAATGTACAGTGAGAGTCATGAATGACATGTACACAGTGTACAGTGAGAGTCATGAATGACATGTACACAATGTACAGTGAGAGTCATGAATGATGTGTACACAATGTACAGTGAGTGTCATGAATGACATGTACACAATGTACAGTGAGAGTCATGAACGACGTGTACACAATGTACAGTGAGTCATGAATGACATGTACACAATGTACAGTGAGAGTCATGAATGATGTGTACACAATGTACAGTGAGTCATGAATGATGTGTACACAATGTACAGTGAGTCGTGAATGACATGTACACAATGTACAGTGAGTGTCATGAATGATGTGTACACAATGTACAGTGAGTCATGAATGATGTGTACACAATGTACAGTGAGAGTCATGAATGACATGTACACAATGTACAGTGAGAGTCATGAATGACGAGTACACAATGTACAGTGAGAGTCATGAATGACATGTACACAAGGTACAGTGAGAGTCATGAATGACGAGTACACAATGTACAGTGAGAGTCATGAATGACATGTACACAAGGTACAGTGAGTGTCATGAATGATGTGTACACAATGTACAGTGAGAGTCATGAATGACATGTACACAATGTACAGTGAGAGTCATGAATGATGTGAACACAATGTACAGTGAGTGTCATGAATGACATGTACACAATGTACACTGAGAGTCATGAATGACATGTACACAAGGTACAGTGAGTGTCATGAATGATGTGTACACAATGTACAGTGAGTGTCATGAATGACGTGTACACAATGTACAGTGAGTGTCATGAATGACATGTACACAATGTACACTGAGAGTCATGAATGAGATGTACACAATGTACAGTGAGTGTCATGAACGACGTGTACACAATGTACAGTGAGTCATGAATGACATGTACACAATGTACATAGAGAGTCATGAACAACGTGAACACAATGTACATAGAGAGTCATGAACAACGTGAACACAATGTACAGTGAGAGTCATGAACAACGTGAACACAATGTACAGTGAGAGTCATGAACAACGTGAACACAATGTACATAGAGAGTCATGAACAACTTGAAAACAATGTACAGTGTCATGAACAACGTGAACACAATGTACAGTGAGAGTCATGAATGAGATGTACACAATGTACAGTGAGTGTCATGAACGACGTGTACACAATGTACAGTGAGTCATGAATGACATGTACACAATGTACATAGAGAGTCATGAATGACATGTACACAAGGTACAGTGAGTGTCATGAATGATGTGTACACAATGTACAGTGAGAGTCATGAATGACATGTACACAGTGTACAGTGAGAGTCATGAATGATGTGAACACAATGTACAGTGAGTGTCATGAATGACATGTACACTGAGAGTCATGAATGACATGTACACAATGTACAGTGAGTGTCATGAATGATGTGTACACAATGTACAGTGAGTGTCATGAATGACGTGTACACAATGTACAGTGAGTGTCATGAATGACATGTACACAATGTACAGTGAGAGTCATGAACGACGTGTACACAATGTACAGTGAGTCATGAATGACATGTACACAATGTACAGTGAGAGTCATGAATGATGTGTACACAATGTACAGTGAGTCATGAATGATGTGTACACAATGTACAGTGAGTCGTGAATGACATGTACACAATGTACAGTGAGAGTCATGAATGATGTGTACACAATGTACAGTGAGTCATGAATGATGTGTACACAATGTACAGTGAGAGTCATGAATGATGTGTACACAAAGTACAGTGAGTGTCATGAATGACGTGTACACAATGTACAGTGAGAGTCATGAATGACATGTACACAATGTACAGTGAGAGTCATGAATGACGAGTACACAATGTACAGTGAGAGTCATGAATGACATGTACACAATGTACAGTGAGTCATGAATGACGTGTACACAATGTACAGTGAATCATGAATGACATGTATACAAGGTACAGTGAGAGTCATGAATGACCTGTACACAATGTACAGTGAGAGTCATGAATGACATGTACACAATGTACAGTGAGTCATGAATGATGTGTACACAATGTACAGTGAGAGTCATGAATGACATGTACACAGTGTACAGTGAGTCATGAATGACATGTACACAATGTACAGTGAGAGTCATGAATGATGTGTACACAATGTACAGTGAGTGTCATGAATGACATGTACACAATGTACAGTGAGAGTCATGAACGACGTGTACACAATGTACAGTGAGTCATGAATGACATGTACACAATGTACAGTGAGAGTCATGAATGATGTGTACACAATGTACAGTGAGTCATGAATGATGTGTACACAATGTACAGTGAGTCGTGAATGACATGTACACAATGTACAGTGAGTGTCATGAATGATGTGTACACAATGTACAGTGAGTCATGAATGATGTGTACACAATGTACAGTGAGTCATGAATGACCTGTACACAATGTACAGTGAGAGTCATGAATGATGTGTACACAATGTACAGTGAGAGTCATGAATGATGTGTACACAAAGTACAGTGAGTGTCATGAATGACGTGTACACAATGTACAGTGAGAGTCATGAATGACATGTACACAATGTACAGTGAGAGTCATGAATGACGAGTACACAATGTACAGTGAGAGTCATGAATGACATGTACACAAGGTACAGTGAGTGTCATGAATGATGTGTACACAATGTACAGTGAGAGTCATGAATGACATGTACACAATGTACAGTGAGAGTCATGAATGATGTGAACACAATGTACAGTGAGTGTCATGAATGACATGTACACAATGTACATAGAGAGTCATGAATGACATGTACACAAGGTACAGTGAGTGTCATGAATGATGTGTACACAATGTACAGTGAGTGTCATGAATGACATGTACACAATGTACAGTGAGAGTCATGAACGGCGTGTACACAATGTACAGTGAGTCATGAATGACATGTACACAATGTACAGTGAGAGTCATGAATGATGTGTACACAATGTACAGTGAGTCATGAATGATGTGTACACAATGTACAGTGAGTCGTGAATGACATGTACACAATGTACAGTGAGTGTCATGAATGATGTGTACACAATGTACAGTGAGTCATGAATGATGTGTACACAATGTACAGTGAGAGTCATGAATGATGTGTACACAAAGTACAGTGAGTGTCATGAATGACGTGTACACAATGTACAGTGAGAGTCATGAATGACATGTACACAATGTACAGTGAGAGTCATGAATGACGAGTACACAATGTACAGTGAGAGTCATGAATGACATGTACACAAGGTACAGTGAGTGTCATGAATGATGTGTACACAATGTACAGTGAGTGTTATGAATGACGTGTACACAATGTACAGTGAGAGTCATGAATGATGTGAACACAATGTACAGTGAGTGTCATGAATGACATGTACACAATGTACACTGAGAGTCATGAATGAGATGTACACAATGTACAGTGAGTGTCATGAACGACGTGTACACAATGTACAGTGAGTGTCATGAATGATGTGTACACAATGTACATAGAGAGTCATGAACAACGTGAACACAATGTACAGTGAGAGTCATGAACAACGTGAACACAAGGTACAGTGAGAGTCATGAACAACGTGTACACAATGTACATAGAGAGTCATGAACAACGTGAACACAATGTACATAGAGAGTCATGAACAACGTGAACACAAGGTACAGTGAGAACACACCTGTTGGACTTCTTTGTTCTTGGTTCTGGCCTTCTCGAGTGCCTTGTTGGCGGCTTCGTAGTCAGCGAGTGAGCGTGTCCGGCGATACAAGAGGTCTTTAGCTGCTGAGGAGTCCCTCATGTAATACCGCAGTGTGTCACTCAACTTGAGGTCTTCGTCTGATGCTACTCGACCCTCCAGTTTCTGCAAGACACAGATATGTGTTAAAGTGAATTGGTGTCATCTTCAAACTAGAAAACATAATCTGCATTGTCAGGTTTGTATTTGCTCCGACAGCTGACGCAATCACATTAACATGAGTGAGTTGATTAGCTGAGTGGTTGAGTGGGTGAGTGGATTGTCTGGTCCAGACTCAATTATTTACACACTGCCGTCATATAGCTGGAAAATTGCTGAGTTTGGGGGTTAAACAAACAAAAACACAAACAACAAGGCTACTTACAGAATACTGAAACTCGTTGACTTTAACACAGTGCTGACATATATCCCACAATTGTATTAAGAGAATGCCACTAACATGTCTTTTATTATCAAATCAAATACCTACAGACGAAGAGCCAGACAATCTCGTGATTGACATCATGAGCATCAATCCACACAATTCACATCCCAAATGCATGGATCAATGCTCATGGTGTTAATTACTGGATTGTCTGGTCCAGACTCGATAAATTACAGACTGCAGTAATTATAGCCGAAATATTGCTGAGTGCAGCATTAAACAACAAACATCACTAAAACAGTGTCTGTAGACTTTTAATGCCACTCCATGATCCATCCTGTCCCATCCTGTCCCACCTTGCCCCACCCTGTTCCACCCTGTCCCACCCTGTCTCACCTTGTCCCACCCTGTCCCTCCCTGTTCCACCTTGTCCCACCCTGTTCCACCCTGCCCCATCTTGTCCCACCCTGCCCCACCCTGTCCCACCCTGTTCCACCTTGTCCCACCCTGCCCCACCCTGTTCCACCTTGTCCCACCCTGTTCCACCCTGCCCCACCTTGTCCCACCCTGCCCCACCCTGTTCCACCTTGTTCCACCCTGCCCCACCTTGTCCCACCCTGCCCCACCCTGTTCCACCTTGTCCCACCCTGTCCCACCTTGTCCCACCTTGTCCCACCCTGTCCCACCCTGTCCCAACTTACCCTGGCTTTCTCCAAGGCTTCAGCCACTTTTGTGAAAATTCTGAAAAGGGAAAATATTTAGGTGATTATTAGAGGGATCAGATGGGGCAGAAGAATCCTTAGTTGTCATGAACAAACACAAGAGAGGCAACAGTTGGAATCACATCTACACATTCAAATGAAGCATACAGTATCAGGATTGAAGGACTTTTACAATGATCACTTCAACAGTCGGTAGCTGCTGAAGATCACATGAAATTATAAATGTTTTCCATGACTTACTTATTTAGTTCAGTATTTTCAATAGTTGCTAGCTGCACTAATCCGGATGATATTTGAATATATGTGTCAGCAACATCTGAAATAAAGAACACAAAGCAATGACTTCATTTGTTAACATAACACTGAGTGGTAGCTGATGTGTAAACTGGAAGTGTTTGGAAGTACTTATCTACTCAAGTTAATGGGCGCTGTACATTATATACGACATGGAGAAAAACTTGGGGTTTCAGGATACAAGCAAATAGTAAGTAATACATGCCCCTTTACTCAGAAACTGACAAATGATATACACCTCGAAAACATGTTTTACAAAAATCTCAAATTAGTCAGTAAAAAGCCCCACTGTCAGTGAAATGTCACAGTGTCAGAAAAGCCACAGGGTCAGAGAAAAGCCACAGGGTCAGAGAAAAGCTACAGGGTCAGAGAAAAGGTTCAGGGTCAGAGAAAAGCCACAGGGTCAGAGAAAAGCCACAGGGTCAGAGAAAAGCTCCAGGGTCAGCGAAAAGGCTCAGGGTCAGAGAAAAGCTACATGGTCAGAGAAAAGCCACAGGGTCAGAGAAAAGACACAGGGTCAGAGAAAAGGCTCAGGGTTAGAGAAAAGCTACATGGTCAGAGAAAAGCCACAGGGTCAGAGAAAAGGCTCAGGGTCGGAGAAAAGCCACAGGGTCTGAGAAAAGCCACAGGGTCAGAGAAAAGGCTCAGGGTCAGAGAAAAGCCACAGGGTCAGAGAAAAGGCTCAGGGTCAGAGAAAAGCCACAGGGTCAGAGAAAAGCCACAGGGTAAGAGAAAAGCCACAGGGTCAGAGAAAAGCCACAGGGTAAGAGAAAAGGCTCAGGGTCAGAGAAAAGCCACAGGGTCAGAGAAAAGCCACAGGGTCAGAGAAAAGCTACATGGTCAGGGAAAAGGCTCAGGGTAAGAGAAAAGGCTCAGGGTCAGAGAAAAGCGACATGGTCAGAAAAGCCACAGGGTCAGAGAAAAGCTACATGGTCAGAGAAAAGGCTCAGGGTCAGAGAAAAGCCACATGGTCAGAGAAAAGCCACAGGGTCAGAGAAAAGCCACAGGGTCAGAGAAAAGCTACATGGTCAGGGAAAAGGCTCAGGGTAAGAGAAAAGGCTCAGGGTCAGAGAAAAGCCACAGGGTCAGAGAAAAGCCACAGGGTCAGAGAAAAGCCACAGGGTCAGAGAAAAGCTACATGGTCAGGGAAAAGGCTCAGGGTAAGAGAAAAGGCTCAGGGTCAGAGAAAAGCCACAGGGTCAGAGAAAAGGCTCAGGGTCAGAGAAAAGCCACATGGTCAGAAAAGCCACATGGTCAGAGAAAAGCTACATGGTCAGAGAAAAGCCACAGGGTCAGAGAAAAGCCACAGGGTCAGAGAAAAGCTACATAGTCAGAGAAAAGGCTCAGGGTCAGAGAAAAGCCACAGGGTCAGAGAAAAGCTACATAGTCAGAGAAAAGGCTCAGGGTCAGAGAAAAGCTGCAGGGTCAGTTTCAAGCCAGTGCTCACAGTTTCAGTAAACCAACAGACTGTGAAGTGCTTCCAGCCTCCACTTACTTTTATGTGTTCTTGTCATCCTGTCAGACTTGCCAGTGCTGTCTTTGATCTTCACGTGGTAGTCCACCAAAAATACTTTTTCAGCTTCAAAAAAGTCATCCACATCCTATAACAAATGATATAAGATTTTTACTTTGTTCCCTCTAGAAAGTTCTAAACACAAATGATCTTTAGTAATGACAAATAAAATATAGTTTTGATCAACACACTTACGTGAAAGAACATGTACAGAAAGAGTTTCAATTATTGCGTGTTGTTAAACACCAGTCAGCCATATTACAGCTGTAGCATGGTGGGCCAGACAAACCAGTGGTGGATATAATGAGCAGCCTCCCCTGACACACAGCCAATCAAGTGAGTGCGTACAACCGAAGTTACTTCACATTGTCATTACTGTATACATGGTGGACATCTTACCTTTTGGGATGACAGCAGCACCTCGTCTGCAGATTTGGTTATTGTTCTGAAAAATCCACCTAGTTTCTCTCGCTTGTTTTTCCCCCGCACGCTCAGCTAGAAATAAGCCCAAACATACAGCACCATGACAACCACATGTGAAACAAACCAGTGCCAAGAACAATGAATCATCTATTCCATTCTTTAAACAAATCAAATATGAAAATACTTTAAACTGGTATGAACATGGGGGAAAACCTTCTTGTTATGTCTCGATAAGCACAGGAATAGGAACTCCTCGCATAAAATATTCCACATACATCACCATCGAACTCCAGGAACACCTCAAAGTTGACATCGTTCCGGAGAGCCGGGTGGGCTGCCAACCTCTGCAGGAACACTTCATGCATAGCCACGGTCTTCTTGAAGGTCGCCAGGTACTCTCTGTAACACATGTTTACATCCACAATTACACAGCTGGAACTCGCACAGTCTGTGCGCCTCATTAGAATGTTGGTGGATAAGAGATTATTTGTTTGGGCTGCAGTTGGCAACATTCCTGCTATGAATCAGGAAGCACTGTGACCAATTGGTACCCAGTCCTCTCTTATAAGCAAGCCCATTAAACTTGCTTCTTACAAGTACATGAAGTTCAGAAAGCAGTGATAGGTGCAAATCATCCACCAAGTCGACTCTTACAAGCATAGAATAAGAAAGCAGTGATGGGTCTAAAACATTTATTAAAGTTGCCTCTTACAAGCACAGAATTTTGAAAGTTTCCAATAAATTGTATGTTTATATACTGTAAGGTCTTTGAGCCCACATAACATACAACACAGAGGTACGAACACAAGGCGTTTACTTGACAAGGACAATAACGAGACTGGTTACAATCGAAATCGGATCACGCGTCATAGTCTATGATTCCACGTGCAGCCACACACTACTGTTGGGGACCGTTGCGTTCGGGCGAAGCTGTCCAGTACCGAGAACAACCTCACAATACTTATCTCATCTCACACTAAGCATTTCTTCTTTCAATCCTATGTAAAATCATGCTTGAACAAAGTTCCCAGCTTTTGAGAAACAAATGGAGAGGAGTATGTGCGTGACCCATTTGTTGACCCGTGCAGATGCTGGGTGTGTTTGGGTCAACTGTTTTTAGAAGCTGGAAACTTTGTTCAAGCACATTTCCACATAGGATCGAAGGAGAAATAAGAAGGAATGCATAGTGAGAGATCAAAAATTCAGAAAGCAGCATTAGGTATAAATCATCCATTGAAGTCGCCTCCTACCCAGGATTCAGAAAGCAGTGATGGGTGTACATCATTCATGACACTCGCCTCTTACAAGCACAGGATTCAGAAAGCAGTGATGGGTGTACATCATTCATGACACTCGCCTCTTACAAGCACAGGATTCAGAAAGCAGTGATGGGTGTACATCATTCATGACACTCGCCTCTTACAAGCACAGGATTCAGAAAGCAGCGATGGGAGTACATCATTCATGACACTCGCCTCTCACAAGCACAGGATTCAGAAAGCAGCGATGGGAGTACATCATTCATGACACTCACCTCTTACAAGCACAGGATTCAGAAAGCAGTGATGGGTGTACATCATTTATGACAATATGATTTTGCTTACGCTTCCAGTTCCTGCTTCATCTTGGTGAACTCCTCCCTTGTCATGGTACCCTCCCCCTCTCCCAGTCTCTGCAGCTTCTCCCGCGAGGCATCAAAGTCAGGCTTGGGTGGCGCCGGGGGGATCTACACCAGACATTATTGCACTGTGTTATCTCCCATTAAACTCACATATGTATTTCAAGAGACTTCAGTCAATGTTAGCGGTTAAAACAAGAAGATCCAGATTATTAGAAGATGAGAAGATAAACTTCTAGTGTTATCATGGTTATATTAACACATGTTATTGTTGCATCAACAATGATTTTAAAATCAAAATTTACACACAAAAAAACTTACAATGATTCCAGCATATTCTTCATTCTCCCCATATCTGTCATGAAGCCAAATAAATTCTTCATGTTGACGAACAACTGAAAACTCAGGGTTTCTGAACTGTTGCAAAGTGGTCTGAAAGTAAAATAAGTACTATTCAGTTTTCTCTTTTCTTGGCTGGAACAAAACATCAATAGAAGATGATGCTACAGCTAGCATAGTGAGTCACCGGCTTGCTTGTCTGGCTCACTGACATTCAGAATCAGGACTAGACTATGCCACTCAACAAACTTGTGCTTGAATCTCCACTTTTCATTTTTCATAATTTGATTTGGAGACAAAAAGAGCCTGAAAACCCTTGTTGCCCCCTTTACTTCGTCAATTATCTGACATGCCCGTTGATGGATTTACACATTTCAACATTAGCCAATCGTAACAAGAATCCGTCAAGTATTGCCATCAGCACATCTGCTTCGGTAGTTTTGTAACAAAGCTCCTCACAGCAATAAATCCTCCCTTGAACTCTAATCTGGGAGGTAAATGAAGGTGTCAGGCAATGGGGTGGAGCTTGCTTTGTAACATGCACACGAACAACTCCAGATGTTAACATGATGGCCATATGCTGGGTGATGCATCCAACCGTAGGGACATATTGTCAAAACAGGCTTTTCCTCGTATGTCAGAAAGTCATATCAATCTTAATCCTACACCCAAACAAATAGTTCATTACCAACCTTTGTGTGAACAGTGAACTTGACCTTATCTCTCTCACTCAGAGCATCAGAAATGTCCACAAGAAGTGAGGTGTCTGTCAAGTCCACAGTGTCAGATCGACCCTGGAAAAGAAGAGATAAATGTGCTCATTCCACCAAAGATATTTTTAATGGATATATGTCTCACTATGAATTGCCATTACTTGTACAGACGCTGAACGTAGAAACCCATGAGGTGGAACTCTGTACATGGACAAGTATAAGCAGATAATGGATGTGAAAATGTCGGGGAATCTTGGAATCTATCAATGCAGTAACTTGGTTTGTTAATGTTATAGTCCATGGCTGAGTTACCTCCCTTTAAATGAAGGCAAATGACATAACCTCTAGACACAATCTCATTAAAATCAGATCTTAGTTCTCACTACAGCTAAACAAAGATCTGAGGACATCCCATTACGGACTGACCTTGCGCGAAGTTTGACCGACTAATGGAATGACCAATCAGAAGGCAGCTTTCTCGTGCTTTACGGCACTAATTTAAATTGGTAACTACACTTCAAAACATATTTTGAGAAATTCTCGATTACAAATTTGAAACCTGAACAAAAGAACATTCTGGAATGGCTATCCTTGGTAAATAAACATCAATCTATCAGTCTTTCCCTACTTCTAATAAACAGCTTATGCTTAGGTTTTGTCATTTTGTCTGTAATATTTCACGACAATGACTTGTGAGCAATTTTTCAGATATATTTCAATTCTTTTAGCAGAATAGATTAAATCTTCAGAAATATGTACACATTGTGATTAGGACTACATTGATCCATGTGGAAGTGTTCAAGACGAGGACGAGTCACTTGATTAAGTCCAACACTGCAAGGGATGCTGATGATAGACCAATACATGAATACAAACAACAAACACAAACTCGGAGAAATCACTGTGATTGCATGAGAGGGTGAGTTTAATTACGCGGCTTTTAGCAACATTCCAGCAATATCATGGCAGGGGACACCAGAAATGGGCTTCACACATTGTACACATGTTGGAAATATAAGCCGGTTCTTCATCGTGAGGAGCAAATGCTTTAACCACAAGGCTACCTACCCTACCACCCCCAGGAACCACTGGGTCTGGCGTTTACACTGATTGTTGCCACACCCTACAGCAGCAGCAGCAGTGATTGGCATGCTGACTGTATACCCGGAAGGATCTGAATGCCTTGTGCCAGTTTTTGTCTTTATTTGTATAAAATGTACTGATAGGTTGTCACAACTGCATGGTGCAAAAAGAACCACATTTAAGAATCATAACTTAAGCTTCACAATTTTGTAAAGTCGAGGTTTGGCATCATTGAAATTTATATCTCCTGGCTATCGAACAAAAAAAGCATTTTGTCTTAATAAGTACTGTTCTGACGTGACCCGTAATGGGATGTCCTCAGATCTTTGTTTAGCAGTAGCTAACTAACATCTGATTTTAATGAGATTGTGTTTTCTGGTATAACCCTACACTTGTATATTTGTGGTCATTCACTTTACGCTCAGTTAATGAATTTATTACAGGTATAATGAGTGTTAGCACCACTCACATTACTTGATAAAGCTTCCCATTCGGCATTTCTTGTGTGTGGGGTAATTATTTAATCTAAATCCATGTTTGAAGTGAGGTGAAATGTGTGTTATGTAATATGCACGTGGCAGCCCAGCAAGAGATGAATGATCAGTTGATTTACTTTTTTTGTAAATCAATGGATCATTCCTAGCCATCAAAGGATCAACAGAAAATATATTGATTGATTAATCATAGTTATCTTGCACAGTGGATATGTCAAAGTAAGTGTGTAGGTTCACTAAAGCAAAGGGAATACACTCATATCATGGCGTGGGGTGCAGATGTAAAAACAGCATACTTGTTCAAAGGGTTAACCGATAATATGTTGATTGATTGCTCATTGTTATCTAACTCAATGGATTTTTTTAAAAGAAACGTGGATATTATGAAAATAGTTGTCACGTGGGCTTTCTCAGCTGACCATTGAGAAACGAACATGGGTTATAATATCCTGAAACGATATATATATTTTAAAATATTTGATTAATAAAGAGACACGTGACATCAAATAAGTTTCTTTGTACACCTTCAGACATATGGGATATTGTTCCTTTATGTGGATATTCACAGATACATTCCTCGAACAAGGAAGCCGCCTAAAATATATAACTTTGGTAGGTTGTCATTATGATATTTGCCTTTTGTTTTCATTCTTTTGCTGTAGCATTGAACAGAATCATTCTTATTCCTTTACATCTTGGTTGGGAAGTTCTTCGATGCGCGATAGACGTTGTTTTCATAAGTCTTTTCCTTTGTAAGCGTGTATATGTTACAGTCAATGTGTAAAATGTGATTCACTCAGGCAATTTATAAAATGTCTAGATTTTTCAGTCATTTTACAAATTGACTGAACAATCTGTCCATTTATTTAACAGAATGACTAAAAATTATTAAGACGGTCAAAAACATCACAATAGATTAATTATGCTAGGATTAGAAGCCAAACGATATACCAAATGTACTTTTAATCCTAACATTTTCAGTGACTTGGTGATATATTAAACATAAAAATGTTTGGAATTCTTAATCATAATAATACAGATGAACATATTTTTCAGTCAATTTGTAAAGTAACTGAATACTTTGGCATTTAATAAATTTCCTAGGTGAAAGTTTTGCACATTTTGACTGTAAACATTTGCTTTAGATCAGTGCCCCTTTAAGTTCGTTGTCATCAAACGACTAAGTCTAATAATATCAGAACATCTAGAAATTTACTGGAATTAAAACCTTTTCAGAACACTGACACAAAATATGCACAAGTTTTCTAATAAGAAAATTGGACCAGAAAATAGGTACAGTATGATCTTATTTCTTAAACAGTGTTTATCAAGTGTTCTTGAACAGTGTTTATTATGTTAATAAACTTTGTAAAAGATGATGACAACAAATTCACTCTCTAAAATGGCACCTGTTATAGAAATATGCATAGAAGAGCAATAAATAGTATGCATATGCTTGGAAATGTGCTATTTGGTTCTGATATTTGACAGAAATTAACTATTCCACAATAACCCACGAGACTACTGCTTATTTGGAATAATGTTAATTTAGTATAATGAAATCTTTTTTGAGTGACAGCAAATGTCTTACCCACTCGATAAAATCTGTGTTTATTTAATAATAATATGCCTCTCAAACCTCCACTTTTTTACACTTTGTCAATATTACTGACAGTCATCCATATTTGACTTCAGAAACCACCCACCTCGGTGATCATCCGATAACCTGAATGAAATGCATCATACAATAAACCTGTCATAAGCTGTCACTGATAACACATACACAAAACCAAGAATGACCTCTTCTTTAATTATCTACCTAATATGCGCGGATCACGGCATGCACCTGTCAACCGAAGGTTTAGCGTTTATTGCATATCCTATTTCCTAGTTGGGTCGCAGGTAGGCGTTGCTACCCACCAAAACCGGCGTTCACACTTACCTTATTTCCATGATCCTCTGCCAAGAGGTCAGGACTGTCATCGATTCCGTCCTATAAACACAACAACAATACATTTTTTGTCAAATTATTAGAGAACGTATTATAAACATAGCAATAAAATGTCTGATAAGGTAATAGAAACAAGAAGCACACCCACCATCATGGCTGCAGCTTTTGTCACGTGACGAAATGAGTGACACAGAGCTAAATTGTTATTTTCGTATTTTTGAGTCATGTTTTATCTGGACAAGTTTGTGTGAAGATTTTAATTTATTGGAAACTACTTTTCATGAAGTGGACTAAAATTAGTGTATAGCTTCACCGAAATCTGCAAAAATGGATTGAGACCACGCGAACTTCGAAGCTAGGGATCTACCATTATTTTTCCCTGCTACGGGAGCAGTCATTTATTTTGTATTCATGTTTCGGAGAGGAAGTCGAGCCATACAACTAACGAAACCAAATAAATTTGTCTTTGCGTGAGCGTAAAATAGAGTAAACGGAAATATAAACTTTGTTGCAGATTTATTTAGAGCAGTGATATGATTATTTGGGGTACCTTTAGAAATCAGTATCACAAGTTTTCGTGAGGACGATATGTGCTGTAGGTGACCAGCTGGTGACAGGAAATATTGAACTTACATTCTATTTCAAAGCCCTAGACGGCCCAGGTTTATCCGTGGTCGGGGGCATGCCGTACTTCGGTTGACCAAACTTGCCCATTCCTACTTACCCCCTTGGGTGCGATACAGTGGTTAGCAGCCTGACATCATACTTAGAGCAAATTATAAATATAGTTTCATTTATTGATTCAGTCATGAATAAAAACATGTTACTGAATTAGTAAAATACAATTATTTAGCAATTAATATTAGATATTCTGATATGTGTAAGGAAAATGTAACGTTCGGTTTAATGTTTGTTGACGGCTATATCTGACGTCGGTCTAAATAATAGAGTCTGTACCAGACAATCCAGTGATTGATGTCATGAGCATTGTTCTACACAATTAGGATACGATGACATGCATCAACCAAATCAGCGAGCCTGACCACCTGATCCCCTTGGTCGCCTCTTACGACCCCGGTATTCTAATCTTTATTTCAACTTCTTGTCGTTTCACATGCATTGAATAAATACGATACAACACCAGCTTTGTCAATCAATGACACACGTATTTGCCTCCTCTAGTGTGCTATAGCAATACACAAGGCTGTGGTGGTTTTCTCCTTCTGACAGCCATTTTGTATCATACCTAAGGTTGCATTTTATGCTTTCTATTTCCTTGATCCTGTGCTAGCCTCGCTTGACTAACGAAGGCATCGTTAGAAATTGGCACTAGTCCTATAGTCCTTGCCAAACTGCCCCAGGACTAGTAGAAATTTGCCATTTCTAAGGGTTTTGCTTACAAGTTATCATTTTAAGGCCTAGTGGGCTAAAAATGTTAGCTATTACCGCTGCTAAGGTCACTCAGGTCACCCAGACCATGACCATGTTGTTGTTGTCGTTGTTGTCGTTGTTGTTGTCGTTGTTGTTGTTGTGGGTCCTCCAAGGGTTCTCACAATTGCAAGACACGTTGGGTGGTGGTCACTCAACAGCACCACTACAGGGGGTCATCTGCACTGTACTTTCATGGGAGGCTGGCCTGGCTGGTTTGACTCCGGTTGTAGCCACAGGGGCTGGACGTTTCTCGGCCTTGTTAGGACAGTCCATACTGCGATGAACACCTGGTGTCATCTCTGATATTTAGTGATCTATTCATATACGTTTCACTACTATTTTGCCTTACTAATGCCAATGGATAATCGAGACTGGTTATTTTCAGTCATTAACGTTAATGACTATGGAAATGCTTTTGTCGCTTTTATATAATTGAACAATGAAAGTGAGTCAGCTATAGACACCTCGTCAAAGTATTGCACCGCCAAATTTGAAGTGTAATTGCGAGTTCTTTTTTCAATGTAGAGATTTTCGAATTGTAATCTGTGCGTAGACAAATCATCTGCCTGTAGAATGGTGGTCACCTTAACTGTCCAACCTTGTGGGTGAGTTTCTACGAACCGTATGCAGACCTAAGGGGTCTCTATAGAAAAATTTATGTTTGATGACAAAAGGGTTACACGGCAATTCTGCTGTTAATTTTGAATGAAAGTTCTATCAATTTGACAGTCCTTGGAAGGATTGTAACTGAAATGCCTAAGCGTACTATCCCAGAAAGTCAAAGCTACATACAACAGTGTTCCTAAGCGCCATCAGGCGTCGACTGAAGGCAGCAGGAGTAAGGGCCAGAAGACCAATAAGACGTTCAATCCTCTCACGCCAACACATACTGGACCGTTTAGCCTGGTGTCAGGCTCCAGAACACTGGGACTTGAGGTAATTGAGGAGGATTCAACGGCCTGACGAGAGTCGGTTCATATTGCACCACACTGATGGTAGGACTCGTGTCAGGCAGAAGGGGGACATCTTATCATCAGCGCAACATCCAGGAAATAGTGCATGTTGCACCTTTGATTGTAAACTTGATTTGATCACAGTTCAGGGGACATTAAATGAACAAAGGTACAAAGATAACACATTGGACGGTTTTATTGTGCCTCACCATTTTAACTGAAAACCATGCACTTGCCACACGTCCCGTCTTCATGGACGACAATGCCCGACCCACCCAGCACGAGCTGTCACTGGCTATCTCCAGACCAACGCCATTAGACCTTCTCAAAGCCCAGACCTGAATGCAATCTAGCATCCATGGGATCAGTTGGGGCGTAGGGTTAGCCAGGTATAATCACTGGATTGTGTGATCCAGACTCGATTATTTACAGACCGCCGTCATACAGCTGGAATATTGCTAAAACAATTTATTCCATAAAGAATGTCGGCAGTCAGTCAAGCGTTTCGTATACACAGCAGACAATCATAGGTAGCTGGGTGACCCCAGTTATGGGTGTAGACTACATATGCATGTTCCAGTGTATGCGTCAGCTTCATGTAAAAGAGAAATCCAGAAGTGAAACAGGTGTGAGAAGGTCCACGTGGTGAAACTCACTGCTGGAGATTTTCAAAGAACAGATCCGACCACACAATTCCAAAACATGTCAGTATTCAAAATTAAAATACAGCTATGACGTCACTCTATTGTTTTAACTGCAGATTATCTGTAACGATTTGACACTTTACTGACACATTGCAAATTTTGGTTCATGCATAAATCTAAGCACGTGCATTGTTACAAATGTACCGACTACAACGATCAGTTCGCCCAAATTGCACGTGCGGTACGAATATACAGGCCAGTTCAAATACAGCACGATATCAAAGCACGAAGTTAAAGATTCTCATGTTTATTAAATGTATTGCTTGCAATTTCCGTGCAGCATATTTGTGTTTATTTATTGATGTAGTTTAACTTTCAGTCTGTATTTTTAATCTAATTACTCAGTATTTTGTTACTTTTCAGATAACGCACGCGTAACTGTACATTGGTAACAGCTTGATGGGTAAACATAAGAATAGCACTCAGAAAATAACAATAAACTGGTGAGTTGTCAACTTAGTAGCTTTGACTCCCGACCATCAGGCGTGCAACTTTTAAAAACTGACCGTCCGCCAGCAAAATAGACTGTCTCGGGCTGTCGGGCAGGCGGGTATTTTAAACGCTGATGTACCTATCATTAGCACAACACTCCTGGCAGCAGACTTCAGACTGGATTCTTCATAAACCAGCGCGTATGACACATTACTCAACGTGCCTTGCACATGTGCCGGATATCACATCATGAGGGAGCGAGACTGACGTATTTACCGTCAGAACGGAATCCATAGGCTTTGACTTGACTTGCTTGTTAAGCGATGAATATTGCGCGAAGCTATGCGGAGTTATGTCCCATTGACTGTACTTGGGCTGGACGGCGTCTCTCCAAGAGTGAGCTCAAACACGTGTTTGGAGACACCGCAGCCACCTGTGTGTGTGCTGCATCTGTTTTTGTTGCACAGCGTCTACTTGTCTGCTCAACACATGGTTTGCAAACTGATTCCCAATTTTGGTTTATAATACCAAGTCCATGTTTAATCTGATAATGCGAAGTTGTTTTGAGACTGACAAGTTTAGTATAAAAAAAGGTAAATCTGTGACTCTCTTGTGTGAAAATTGAATGACATTCACACTGTTTTCTCCGTAAAAGTGTAGATCGCAAAACATCCCTTCTCTTCGTTTCGTGTATCGAGAAAGGTACACTCAACTGCCCATTGAAGTTTCTATACCCGCAGAGATTACATTGCAGAATAGCACCCCAGTACCCCTCGTTTGTCTCCCCGTAGAGATTCCATCGCAGAACAGATCCAAAACTGGTTCGTTTATATAGCACGTGGGATCAGCTCTCCTGTATTGCTGGTGGGTTTATATAGCACGTGGGATCAGCTCTCCTGTATTGCTGGTGGGTTTATATAGCACGTGGGATCAGCTCTCCTGTATTGCTGGTGGGTTTATATAGCACGTGGGATCAGCTCTCCTGTATTGCTGGTGGGTTTATATAGCACGTGGGATCAGCTCTCCTGTATTGCTGGTGGGTTTATATAGCACGTGGGATCAGCTCTCCTGTATTGCTTGTGGGTTTATATAGCACGTGAGATCAGCTCTCCTGTATTGCTGGTGGGTTTATATACCAAGTGGGATCAGCTCTCCTGTATTGCTGGTGGGTTTATATACCAACCACGTGGGATCAGCTCTCCTGTATTGCTGGTGGGTTTATATACCAACCACGAGGGATCAGCTCTCCTGTATTGCTGGTGGGTTTATATACCACGTGGGATCAGCTCTCTTGTATTGCTGGTGGGTTTATATACCACGTGGGATCAGCTCTCCTGTATTGCTGGTGGGCTTATATACCACGTGGGATCAACCCTCAGGTATTGCTGGTGGGTTTATATACCACGTGGGATCAGCCCTCCTTTATTGCTGGTGGGTTTATATACCACGTGGGATCAGCCCTCCTGTATTGCTGGTGGGTTTATATACCACGTGGGATCAGCTCTCTTGTATTGCTTGTGGGTTTATATACCAACCACGTGGGATCAGCTCTCCTGTATTGCTGGTGGGTTTATATAGCACGTGGGATCAGCTCTCCTGTATTGCTGGTGGGTTTATATACCACGTGGGATCAGCTCTCTTGTATTGCTGGTGGGTTGATATACCACGTGGGATCAGTTCTCCTGTATTGCTGGTGGGTTTATATACCACGTGGGATCAGCTACCCTGTATTGCTGGTGGGCACACACACACACACACACACACACACACACACACACACACACACAGAACTACAACACTGTGTGAAAGTTTTAATGTGAGTGCAAACCGTGATACCTTGAACGACCTTGAGTTTTATTCATAGCCATCATCGTTCACAGACAGTTTGAGCACTCTGCGACTGATGTTTCTTGAGATTAAGATTTTAAAACTTTTGTAAACTTTGATTATGGGATTGTAATGTTTTTAGACGGCTTTTTAGGCTTTGTAGTTCCAGAGGAGATGTCGGAAATGCAGTAACACAAGACAAATGGGGGTACGTGAAAGTCAATGGTCGTTTTTAAGTTAAAAATATAAATATACCAACAAAAAAACACGTCATAACTCATACCACGCATTTGCTGAATATCCAATGTCATTATGAGATATGCAGAAACGGCAGAGTATTGAGCAAAAATGACATTTTCAATATGGCCGCCATGGGAGCCATGTTAGTTGGATCAGAATTCTGTGAGCACTTTTGTCGACACCATAACTGGCACGATTCATACAAGTTTAATTCCCGTAGGCCTTGTAGTTTCAAAGGAAACTGTAACAGTAAACGAAGGACAGACGGACGGACGACAGACAACTCGCCAAGTACACTTGACTTTCAGTAAGAAGAGCACAAAACCAACATTGCGTACCATTACAAAAGACATTTATTCAACTCACAAAGTTAGGACAACAGTTGCTTTCAATTAACACCACATCTAAATAATTATGGCAAGGTGTGAGACTGACAGATACAAGTGCCGACTTCCGGTTGTACATCAGTGTTGACTGACTACATCTAGTACACTATGACAAGCGCTACAACCGAGATCACAAGAACAGAAACCCCCGTGGTATAGGGGAAGAACGTATAACAAGCTGTAAATGTATAGAAGAACAAAAATCATTGCAAAGTATACAAGCAGATCCAATATAACGGAAGAAAACTTACATCCTTATATAACGATACAAAATACAAACTGTTATCAAGATGAACGTGTGAAAATGTGAACATAATCTTAACACAGAAGTATAGGGAACTCATCAGGTGTTACTCTGGAAACACATCTAGAGTTGCCACATTATTATGCTTACGACAGACACGGAAAATTACCATACTTAATCAAATAGTTTTTGTATTCCGAATCTCATTCCGTTTTCTTCATAAGACAGACACGTGCGTTTAACGCCGCTGTGAACAGTATTCCAGTTATATTACGGCGTGTCAGCTTAACGGGGGAGGAAAACCCGAAGTCATGTATGTCCCTGACGTTTACCACTTCGGTGAAATCCACGAGCACGACTATGGTGCTGACAAGCCGAGAAACAATCGGGGGCGAACTTGATTCGAACCAACGATCATAGGTTTCTGGCGTGCGCAAGGGAGGCAACTCTGTGGCGCATTCGACGACTTGGCCCGCCGTGCCACCCGACAGACATATGAATTTGGAATTCACGTTGAATTGTCAATGCACGCCTGACCAATCAATAATTCATGAGGATTAAATATCACTTTTATTTTATTTAGATTTATCGAAACGAATGCAAATCTATATGATAATGTGTGCGCTTTTTAGAATCTTCAAAAATATAACAGCGTATGTTATAAAGAAGCCACGATGGTATTTTAATATTAAAGCACAAAATACAAAAGAAGGCATGATACGGTTAGCCACACAGCTTGAATAAATGATGCTCGATATATTTCCCAGAAACACAAGTTTCGTTTTAATATTCAGCAATCCATATTTAGCATTACCCTCTGGCCTTACCCGACCCGACTGTTCTTGGCCCTGCTGCAGGCAGTCCCAAACCTGATGATTTAGGTATGTGTCGTGGGAAGAAAAACATCTTCAAACAAACGACTCATTTACCTAGGGCGCGTGACCAATGGAAGACCCGACCTGAATTTCCGACCAAGTGAAGAAATATGTTTCCCTTCACGGTCATGTGTTCCTGATGAACGTGAGATAAAACAGTTCAATTTGCTACCCGCGTCCACCTATAACATTATTTCAATTAACAAAAATGAGTATTTCACTTCATTTCTTTGGATAAAAAATACATATTAAAAGTTACCTACAAAGACAAAATTCAATAGAAAAGCAGAAAAAAGTATAAATATAGTAAAATAGTTTCTGACAATACGGAAGAAGGTTATAAGAGCACTTTCCTCTCCTTGCTTGAGTGTAAACGTCAAAGCAAATCACATGAGCGAACAAACAACCAACAGTCCCGTGCAGAACCGCCACCGCATGTCCTCGAGCTCTGATTGGTTAAAAGTCTATCACGTGACGGAACTACCGGCAAGTCAACTGTAGGATGCCCATGATTCCACCTACGAACATGAAGATGGCGCCGACTATGGCGAAGCCCATGGACCAGCCCACGTGGTAACTGTAACCAAGCTTGATGGCGAACACGGCAATACCCACCACGATGAAGAACACTGAAACAAAAAGGAAGAACAGTTTTATATTTGCCATAGAGAGCTAACATGGCCGCAACTCGACCTAGACCACAAAACTGGGTGTGGATTAACATAGACTAGAAATAAAGTTCAGACGATGTGCTTTATGTAATGAGTAACACTTACGTCCGTGACTAGTTTAGTTAAAGAGACAAACAGGCAGAAAATGGCATGCTGGGATAATATTTGGTCAGGAAATATTTCTATAATTGGAATCATTAGGCCCCCCCTCCACCAATCGATATTATCTAGAGAGGGTTGTTGTGTATCGCCACAGACGGTGTCGGTATCAAGCATTGATTGTTTTCAGCGTTCACCGTCTCAAGAGATAAATGCTGACGCAGGAATCACAAATTTGCATCATAAACTTCTGATATTTTCATAAGAGGTCAGCTGGTTCTCATGCGCCATGAAGAGATCAGTGCCGCTTCTAAATAACAACGCGGAGCACGTCAAACCTAAAGGCCCTCGCTTCTCGCAGTCCTGTAGACAATCTGTCTACGTGAATATAAATACACATACGCGGTTTGTCTAAAAGATAGGGTTATTGGACCCGACACGTTAATTAAGGACCATTCAATTTTGAACATATTATAAACTACGTCAGCAAAAACATAACACACTCCGTGATAGAGAAAACAATCGATTTCGAAAATGCTTTTTAAGGGGAATATTACGAGTTTAACGTCTAAGTTTCACAATATATGAAAGGGGTATAATTCATTATTGTCGTATCTATCTACTACTTCACTTAGCACGCTGACGTCGAGCGTCTATCTACTACTTCACTTAGCACGCTGACGTCGTATCTATCTACTACTTCGCTTAGCACGCTGACGTCGAGTATCTATCTACTACTTCACTTAGCACGCTGACGTCGAGTATCTATCTACTACTTCACTTAGCACGCTGACGTCGAGTATCTATCTACTTCTTCACTTAGCACGCTGACGTCGAGCGTCTCTCTACTACTTCACTTAGCACGCTGACGTCGTATCTATCTACTACTTCGCTTAGCACGCTGACGTCGAGTATCTATCTACTACTTCACTTAGCACGCTGACGTCGACTATCTATCTACTTCTTCACTTAGCACGCTGACGTCGAGCGTCTATCCAGACTGCTACATGCTGCCTGCTGACGTCGAGTGTCTATCCAGACTGCTACATACAGCCCGCTGACGGCGAGTGTCTATCCCGACTGCTACATGCAGCCCGTTGACGTCGAGTGTCTATCCCGACTGCTACATGCAGCCCGTTGACGTCGAGTGTCTATCCAGACTGCTACATACAGCCCGTTGACGTCGAGTGTCTATCCAGGCTGCTACATACAGCCAGTTGACGTCGAGTGTCTATCCAGACTGCTACATGCAGCCCACTGACGTCGAGGTTCTGTCAAGACTGCTGCATGCAGCCCGCTGACGTCGAGTGTCTATCCCGACTGCTACATGCAGCCCGCTGACGTCGAGTGTCTATCCAGACTGCTACGTACAGCCCGCTGACGTCGAGTGTCTATCCAGACTGCTACATACAGCCCGCTGACGTCGAGGTCTATCCAGACTGCTACATACAGCCAGTTGACGTCGAGTGTCTATCCAGACTGCTACATACAGCCAGTTGACGTCGAGTGTCTATCCAGACTGCTACATGCAGCCCGTTGACGTCGAGTGTCTATCCAGACTGCTACATACAGCCAGTTGACGTCGAGTGTCTATCCAGACTGCTACATACAGCCAGTTGACGTCGAGTGTCTATCCAGACTGCTACATACAGCCAGTTGACGTCGAGTGTCTATCCAGACTAATACATACAGCCTGTTAATTATCCAGGCTCTTACGTACGGCATTGTTGACGTCATTCGAATCTTATTGTGACGTAAGGTCGGAATGACGACACACTAGAAACGATAAAGATTGTTGACAACGGGCGTGATAAGTGCTTTTTCTGAATGGTAGCTAAAAATATTATAAGGGTAACGCTATTTTCAGGGCATTATTATTTGCAGGGCATTTCAGGGCATTATTATCGAGACCGAGGGCTTCTGCAAATAATAATGACATTAAAAAGAGCGTTTCCGTTATTATAGCTAAAATGGATGGAAATTGTTATCAAATAAAAATAAACAACAATATCGGTTTTGAAACAGTTACTGCAATCAACACGAATGTCATTGACCCACTTTTAACAAATATGGAAATGTCATAGAACCAGATGACGTCACTATTGAACGTGACGTCACTATCCCAACCCTATGACGTCACCTAACAACATGCGTGATAATGGCCCGTCGTCAAGCAATATGAGCGCATTATCAACTTACAGTGGCCCACTGATTTCTGATAACATGCGGGCGGGTTTAATTATAATTCTATCCATTTAAGCTATGATAAGAAACAATGGGAAATAAAGAAAGTATCACACACGCCTGTGTTATAAGAACTTATGTGTTACCCTCGCCATCGCTCGGAATGACATTCGTTTCGTGAAACTAAATGGCTACATATAATCTGTTGACGTCCATCTCCGTGTTTGATCCACCCCCACATGCAGTGCGACTAAAACAATTCACTCACTCACGCAAGCACGCACGCACGCACGCACGCACGCACGCACGAACGAACACGTTACAAGACTGACCTGCAGCGAAGACGCAGACGACGAAGGCGATGAGGGAGTTCCTGCGTCTACAGCTGTCCACGAGCAGGTACAACAGCAGCACCAGAAGGGACACCAGGGCGAAGATGAGGCCGATACACTCTAGGGCCTGGGTCGCTCGTACGTGTTCTGAACAAGGAAAATACAGGAGTCAGTAGGGTGCTCCCCCTAAATACAGTAGTCAGTAGGGTGCTCCCCCTAAATACAGTAGTCAGTAGGGTGCTCCCCCTTAATACAGGAGTCAGTAGGGTGCTTCCCCTTAATACAGTAGTCAGTAGGGTGCTTCCCCTTAATACAGTAGTCAGTAGGGTGCTCCCCCTAAATACAGTAGTCAGTAGGGTGCTCCCCCTAAATACAGTAGTCAGTAGGGTGCTTCCCCTTAATACAGTAGTCAGTAGGGTGCTCCCCCTAAATACAGGCGTCAATATGGCCCTTCCACTAAATACAGGAGTCAATAGGGTGCTCCCCCTAAATACATGTGGGAGTCAATAGGGTGCTCCCCCTAAATACAAGTGTCAATAGGGTGCTCCCCCTAAATACAGGAGTCAGTAGGGTCCTTCCACTAAATACAGGAGTCAATAGGGCCCTTCCACTAAATACAGGAGTCAGTAGGGTGCTCCCCCTAAATACAGGAGTCAATGGGGCCCTTCCACTAAATACAGGAGTCAATAGGGTCCTTCCCCTAAATACAGGAGTCAGTAGGGTCCAACTGATTCTCCTTCGTAATCCCGACAAGGAGGCGCGCATTTGTGGCACTGGACACTTAGTCTACTGTGGTAGAATGGTCAGAGCAATAACATCCCCCGACAGACAGAAACTCCTACAAGTGTTCGTGTGTTGGTGGTGCAGGTTACGCTCACCTTTCCGCTAAATCCTGATACCATCACTGTTTGATATTGATTCCTAGAGATTTCTTATGATTATGGAAATGTTTTGTGTTTATTCAATCACCCCCATCTGCCCAGTGTACACGTAACCACCTCTCATCAACACAGTGCCCGCTGCGTCAAGATTCCAGATTTTATGAGAAGAGACATAATTACCATGAGCCATGTGTTTGGGATTGGTGTTCACGGGAGGGCCTTAATCGAGATTTCCAAACAGACCAGACACGCCACCAGGCCTATTGTATCGATTCCCCTCCACGGGGCGATGTGTCCGAACTCCCGGCCCTGGTGGTCATCAGGGTGGGGACTGGATGTTTAGTGGGAAGTGGTGGGGTGTGGACTGGATGCTTAGTGGGAAGTGGTGGGGTGGGGACTGGATGTTTAGTGGGAAGTGGTGGGGTGAGGACCGGATGTTTAGTGGGAAGTGGTGGGGTGAGGATTGGATGTTTAGTGGGAAGTGGTGGGGTGGGGACTGGATGCTTAGTGGGAAGTGGTGGGGTGAGGACCGGATGTTTAGTGGGAAGTGGTGGGGTGAGGACTGGATGTTTAGTGGGAAGTGGTGGGGTGGGGACTGGATGTTTAGTGGGAAGTGGTGGGGTGGGGACTGGATGTTTAGTGGGAAGTGGTGGGGTGAGGACCGGATGTTTAGCGGGAAGTGGTGGGGTGAGGACTGGATGTTTAGTGGGAAGTGGTGGGGTGGGGAATGGATGTTTAGTGGGAAGTGGTGGGGTGAGGACCGGATGTTTAGTGGGAAGTGGTGGGGTGAGGATTGGATGTTTAGTGGGAAGTGGTGGTGTGTGGACCGGATGTTTAGTGGGAAGTGGTGGTGTGTGGACCGGATGTTTAGTGGGAAGTGGTGGGGTGAGGACCGGATGTTTAGTGGGAAGTGGTGGTGTGGGGACCGGATGTTTAGTGGGAAGTGGTGGGGTGGGGACTGAATGTTTAGTGGGAAGTGGTGTGGTGAGGACTGGATGTTTAGTGGGAAGTGGTGGGGTGAGGACCGGATGTTTAGTGGGAAGTGGTGGTGTGAGGACCGGATGTTTAGTGGGAAGTGGTGGTGTGTGGACTGGATGTTTAGTGGGAAGTGGTGTGGTGAGGACTGGATGTTTAGTGGGAAGTGGTGGTGTGTGGACCGGATGTTTAGTGGGAAGTGGTGGTGTGTGGACCGGATGTTTAGTGGGAAATGGTGGTGTGTGGACCGGATGTTTAGTGGGAAATTGTGGTGTGTGGACTAGATGTTTAGTGGGAAATGGTGGTGTGTGGACCGGACGTTTATTTGGATGTGGTGGTACGTGGACTGGATGTTAAGTGGGAAGTGTTCGAGTGGTGATTGGGTGTTTAGTTAGAAGCGATAGTGCGGGGATTGCAGGTTTAGTTAGAAATGACGGGGTAGGGACTGTTTAGTGAGAAGCCCCTCTGAAAATATATAATACTGATGGAACCAATTAATTTCATCTATAGTTTAAAAGAGCCCCAGTGAGATGGTAGATTCAGAACCTGAACCTGAGGAAAATCTAGACTTGCTTCAACAGAAAGGGCTTGGCGGAAGGGAAAATAATATAGTTCAGGGACTGTGAGACAGTCTACGTCTGCTCAGGGCGGTGTTAAAGTGAAGACACTTCGCGCACTGACTTGACTTGAATGTTAGTAAGGCACCAGCTTGGATTTGAAGTGTGTTAAATTCGCGAGAACACAGAAACGTAGACTTGCACAAGTCTTTAAGGCAATAATTATTAGTTTAAATCATATTTTCTAGATTATTGAAATAACAAGAACATTTAGTCCCTGTAAGCCCCTCGAGTCTTATACTGTCCACATATCTAGACTTGCCTATGTATTAGGAACATAGAATTACTAACAGCCATAGATTATTCTTTCAGTACAGCCTTGGAGCAAGGCTAACAGAAACAGAACCGAGGGACCTTACCGGGAAGCACTGCCGACGGTGTGGTCAGGCAGGTTGGCGGAGCGGCTTTTAAAACTTACATACTCTTCTTGGTTGGTTTGTTGTTTAACGCCGCACTCAGCAATATTTCAGCTATATGAGGTGGTCTGTAAATAATCGAGTCTGGACCAGACAATCCAGTGACTGATATCATGAGCACAGATCCACGCAACTGGGATCGATGACATACATCAACCAAGTCAGCGAGCCTGACCACCCGATCCCGTTAGTCGCTTTTACGACAAGCATAGCCGCCTTTTAAGGCAATCATGGGTTGCTGAAGACCTATTTCCCCCGGATACACAGTTGAGCGGTGAGCGGTTTAGCGTGTTAGTCGGGATGCCAGGAAACGTATATTAAAGTATCTGGCCATACATTCTATCTATGCCTTAAGAAACGCTCCAAAATTCGAAACTAAAATTATTTCTAAAATTTCTAGACAAATATTTTTATAAATTAACTAAGCGTGTCATGCGTTATCGGGGAGTATGATTCAGTGCCACGCCCTAGCGTGTCAGTTTGCCCTCCAGACACGCCCATCCTGGCACGCCCACAATGTAGACTTCCGACTATAGTTACAGCGGTGTTATACTACTGCTACACACGAGCAACAGAAGGACATAGCCTTGTATTATCAAGGAAGGGTGGATTCACTCCGATGTAATGACATATATTCATCTACACCAGAGAAGATATTGTTATTGTACATGGCGGTTTATAGTCCATGTACTCTAATTACTATTGTTGTGTATTTCCTCTCCATAAAATCAGTGGGCTCTTATGTAGAACAATTTGTAACAATGTTTAGCTCAAAATTATGTATTTTCTTAATACTTTAGTGAAAACAAATGGATATTGCACAATTTATACTTTGAGCATAATCTGCGGACTTTTTTGTCTCTGGTGTTTTTAATATTATTTCCAGAGGGAAAAATAATCATCTTGTGACTAAATCAGTTCTACCATGCTTGTGGAGTTACTACATATACTACATTCAACCCCAGGACCGCTTCCGTGGTCTAGCGGATAGAGTAGAGAGCTGAACGTCGGGGGTTCGGTCCCCGGTGGCGTCATACCAGAAGACCGTCCAAAAGATGGTACTTGTTGTTACCTTGTCTGACGTTCGGCATTAAGGGGCTAAAACAAGGATTGGTCGGCTCGCAGTCAGTACACTGTGTCTTGGGCGTAAATGTTAAACTGTGGCATTACCCTGGACTAGTACAAGCATGGCGCTATACAACTGCAATACTTCTGAACGCCGCGGTAAAAAAACCCACTTCACCTCATCATTCAAGTCTATCCATACAGGCTCAACCTGTCGTATCACTTTGATATGGTGTTCACTCCCTAGGTCATAAACAGGTCATAAACAGGTCATCCAAGGGCCTCCTAGCTCCCAACACTGCCACACGGTCAGAGACTATACTAGTACATGTACATATTAGGTAGTATCCTAACTAGCCTTGCGCCAAGGCTATACAGAAAAGAGTCCATGGATGTGTAGTAATTCTATCCTCCTATAACAGGCAATTCTAGATATGTGGACAGTACAAGTCTCGAGGGTCTTATAGGGACAACTTGGTCTTAAAATTTCCATAATCGAGAAATTATGATTTAACCTAATAATTATTGCCTTAGGGATTTGTGCAAGTCTATATCCTAACAGTCATTTAGCAGTGTCGTTTCCCCTGCTTGTATGTCGATACTCAGACATACCAGAAGTGCTTTCCCATGAGTCAAAGTGTATTGTTTTAGAGGTATTGCTCTTACAGATGGAACTTGGCCAAAAAAAATCATTCGCCATTAAGTATTACACAACAACGTATCCATTAACATAATGTTAAGATGCTGCCACAAAGGTTACGTAACATCCTCATATCGTATACAGCCACGCCCAACTCTCGCGATAGCGCTGTCAGCACTGCCTGCAGTGTCAAGGTCACATATGCAGCCGTCGACTTGCTACCCACGCCGTGCCAGCTAGCTTGAAATGGTCCATTAACACTGGTAACACTACACACACATCAGCAGGTACCGGCCCGGTAGGAGAAGTCGAAATTCATCTGCCTCCTCGGTGTGTCGGCCGCAGGGAGGATGCACTGATCATCACAGCAGACCTGTCCCGGAGTTGTACATCAGCTGTTAGAGACATGCCGACTTGGCAGTTTATTTAGAACATTGACGGTGCAAGGTGTAGAGAGATCGAATTTAAACTTGGTAGTTCAGTTGGAACGTCGAATGCGGCCGCCTCAGTGGTCTAGAGGTAGGGCGTCGCGCCGGGTTCGATCCCCGGCCGCGTCATACCAAATACTTTAAGAGATGGTACTTGTTGTTACCCTGTCTGACGTTCGGCATTAAGGGGCTAAAACAGGGACTGGTCCGCTCGGAGTAAGTATACTGTGTCTGAGTGGGGTAATCATGTTCACTGCGGCATGGTATCTCAGTGGGCTAGCACTATAAATCGGCGTCAGTCCGGACTAGTACAAGCAGCCACACACACGTGCATACACGTCACTGTATAAGTGCAATAATCTTGGACGCGACGTTAAACCCCATTTCACCTCACCTCACCTCACCTCACCTCAAAACGTCGCATGCGCAGAGAACCAACTCTAGCGAGGGATAAACTTGAGTTGATGTAAATACTTCTGGGAAAATAGGGGATCAGTCCTGTATAGGAACAGTTCAGATAATGCTGACGTTCATTGATACCTGCAACGAATTATTCCCGGTTAAATGTACCCTACTGTCCAAGGCGGCATTAAACCCAACTTACTCACTCACCAAACGCAACGAATTCGCGTAAAATACACACAGAACGCATGATGCCAGCTCACCATACATAACAGTGTGAGGTACAAGGGCGAGCGATGACCTGATGAAGTAGAATCAACGAGTACCATGTGTGATGTAAACCTCTGTAATTTTGCATAATGAGCTATACTTGAATCCATTTTACTTTTTTGAAATGCACGTTTAGAATTGTGCACTTCGCACATTTATTCACTAATGTAGGACCAGGCTCAGAGCCAATGCCGTGATGTTTGTTTGTCAAAATTAGCAAATGCATAAATCAATGCAGGGAAATTACTGTAAATTACTGTAAATTGTATGGATTGAGCTGTTACATGTGCACAGGAGGGATCGGTTGGCGGTCGGTGTTTATTTTGGCGGTTCCCCAGTCTGCTTCTCACGTCTCCATTTGCAAGGAAAAGCACACGCTTCATGCAGCACCGGACGGCGGCGTTCCGACGTTAACTGACACTACCGTGGAGAAGATACCAGCTGGTGGAGACCGAACACCAGAACACCAAGGGAAGGACCCTTAATAGACGGCAAGACCGGCGGTGGGACCCTCAATAGACAGAAGGACCGACGGTGGGACCCTCAATAGATGGCAAGACCGGCGGTGGGACCCTCAATAGACAGAAGGACCGACGGTGGGACCCTCAATAGACAGAAGGACCGACGATGGGACCCTCAATAGACGGCAAGACCGACGGTGGGACCCTCAATAGACAGAAGGACCGACGGTGGGACCCTCAATAGACGGCAAGACCGGCGGTGGGACCCTAAATAGACAGAAGGACCGACGATAGGATCATCAATAGACAGAAGGACCGACGATGGGATCCTCAATAGACAGAAGGACCGACGATGGCATCCTCAATAGACGGCAGGACCGACGGTGGGATCCTCAACAGACGGCAGGACCGACGGTGGGATCCTCAATAGACAGCAGGACCGACGATGGCATCCTCAATAGACAGAAGGACCGACGATGGGATCCTCAATAGACAGAAGGACCGACGATGGCATCCTCAATAGACAGAAGGACCGACGATGGCATCCTCAATAGACGGCAGGACCGACGGTGGGATCCTCAATAGACGGCAGGACCGACGATGGGATCCTCAATAGACAGAAGGACCGACGATGGGATCCTCAATAGACAGAAGGACCGTCGGTAGGATTCTCAATAGACGGCAGGACCGACAGTGGGACCCTCAGTAAAAGCAGGACCGACGATGGGATCCACAATAGACGGTGGGACCCTCAATTGACAGAAGGCCGACGATGGGCCCCTCAATAGACGGCAGGACCGACGGCAGGGCCCTCAAAAGACAGAAGGGCCGACGCTGGAACCCTCAATAGACGACAGGACCGACGTTGGGATCTCAATAGACGACAGGACCGAAGGTGGGACCTCAATAGACGACGGGACTTCATCAATGTTGCTACCCCCTATCCTCTTGTGGGGTTCCCAGAATAGGTCCCAAGGACGCTTTTGGTTGTCCCCGCCCTTTGAGATCCGGGTAAGAATAGTCCCTAGGGCGCTTTTGGTTGTCCCCGCCCTTTGAGATCCGGGTTAGAATAGGTCCCTAGGACGCTTTTGGTTGTCCCCGCCCTTTGAGATCCGGGTTAGAATAGGTCCCTAGGACGCTTTTGGTTGTCCCCTTTTTGGGATATGGGTTAGAATAGGTCCTCAGTCATAATAGCTACCACTGTTTTGTCTAGCCCGATTATGTACAGGCCGTGTCTTAACTGGAATATTGATGAACCTAAGGATACACTACACAAGATGGCCAAGAATCAATGTGTTTGATGAGAGAGCTGAATCATATCAAGTTGAGCGATACCAGAGGGTCTGTTCATGGCGGCAAGACAACTCAGGCACGCCATCCTCGTGCAGATATACATCCTATCTAACCCCGAGTCTTCAGACTGGAATGTAAATGTTATTGTCGTGACTGGCTTGAGCAGGTCGATCACTACTCTCATCAGCCTCATCCATATTCATATCCCCGTCTTCATTCAATGAGCTCATGCAATGTCAAGCTACAAGATAGGAGGTAAAAGCGTTCGCTCGTCCCGACGAAGGCCCGGGTTCGATTCCCCACATGGTCACAATGTGTGAAGCCTATTTGTGGTGAAGTCAGGATAACAATACAACGTACCAATACAACATATTATGTCATGACCTTGGATTATCTACAAAAGTATTTCATATTTGTTTGAAGTTGTAGATGTGATAGCAGGTCATGTCTGTGTTAATTATTTGAAAAAACGTAGGCTAAATGTTTCTATGATTGTAAGGCTTTCAAAAAATATATTTTTTTAGGAAGGAGAACTAAACAGGGAGTGCCTTACACCTGAATATTTACTACAAGACATCAGATAGTGTTCTTCATCTTCAAGGACTGAGCAGTGATGATCACAGTGGCGTTCGTCCAAAGGTGAAGGTGGTCTTGTTCTTCTACCCAGTTCAGTGTTAGTCCGTGATCAATGTCTTAGCTTGTTGTAAATCAGTGTTGCAGTGTTGTAAATAAGGTTCAGTTTTAATTTCTGATTTAAATTTTCTACTCTGTTCTAACTTTGTTTCTTGAATCTAATTTATTTAGCTTATCTTGAAAAGATGAGTGGATTATATCTGTAAATTTTGATTGTAGGTCCTTGATTACTGAGGAAGAGGTTAGATCATTTTCTTTGATGTCAAATTTATCTTGGAGACAAGGAAATTTATAGTACCATCAAATTTTGTGTTTGACCATAGCTATTTATTCATTAGTAGCATGTTTTAAAACAGTATTGGGAGATTGTAAAAATATGTGTGTAGAATTGAACAATCGATCTAATTACCTGAAACAGCGGGGGAAACATACCAAGCTCCACCCTGCATGCCCCGTTATGTGTTTGTTGAGAGACTCCAGGGACATGTTTGTTTGTAATATTTCAGGAGTAAAAGTATCTATATACCTGAGCTGAACCGAGTCAATTCCCCGTACCTCACAGTTATATAGGACAACAGGTTCAATAAATGCCTTGAACATTTTGAGATAGACATTTGGGTCTAAATCTCTAAACAGGCTAGAAGAGGACACATAGTATGCTCTTTGGACAATTTGTACAAGATATTCTACTCAATGTTTAAATTTAGAATTTTAATGAAATACAACACCCAAGTAAGTGTATCTGTCTGAAACATTAATATCTTGCCCTGCCACTGACCATTTGAAAATTAGATTTTGACTGTCTGTGCCAAACATAACTACAGCAGTTTTTTCGATGGCGGTGCTGAGTTTATTGTCCGTGCAGTATTTTGAGAAGCTGACGAATCGGAGACAAGAACCCAATCATCAGCAAACAGTAGATGACGTGTTGAAGCAATCCAGAGTAAGGCCAGAGTTTGTTATTCACAGCTGTTATGATGTAGAGTTAATGAACAGTTAATGTCGTTTTGTAATTGTCCAATGCTGCGCTAATAACCCTGAAAGTAGTTCCCTATTTGACTGTTTCTTCTGTCCTTGCCCAGCTCTGAGTTGTGGCCATCAGCAAAAATGCTTTGACCCAATTTGTGGACCGGCGCGATACGCGTCAGTGATATGTATCCATGGATGAGCCAGTGAGTGATTAGACTAACATATAGTCTCTGAAATGAACATATCGTACAGAAAAAAACAGTTGTTCAGTTATCTTAATAAAAAATATAATAAAAAGAGAGCCCAGTGATTCTCTTCATTTTCCTGATACTGCAGTAATCTAGACTTGCCAAACATTATAGACTTGCATGGGCTGTAGTTGATATATTTGTATCAGGGTCTGGAAGACAGACTAGTGCGTGATATGTATGGAAGACACACAAAGCCACCAACCCCACTACATCAGAGGCTATGCTCTACATGTTCAACCATTGGTGATGAAAAACACTACATACTTCACTGTACCAAACACACTCAAGAAAAAAATATACTCTTTGGGAAATTATCCACACAAAATGTATATGTCCACAGTCATGAAAACAAATTATATCACTACTTCCTCTCAAATAATGAAGCCATCAATATCAATTGCATTTGTTTCCATGTCTATCATTTCAAGCAATAAATACCTCTTGACTGTTGACATTTTATGTATAACATCATCAAACAGATGTAATATAGATTGTTTTTTTTGTGTCTACAGGAATGTATGTATATCGGTATTTATATACTTATTATGCCTCAAAGTGAGATTGACCAATCAGATAGCAGAACCATTGACCCCCACGTGAGCCCATATACCGTCAATACAAATCCCAGATGGTTGATACTGACCTAATTTTAGACCTAATACCGTCAGTAACAGCCATCTTGGATTTTCCAAAACCCACTTCACATATTTCAGATGGAACTTCTGGTACCAAAATTCGTTATTTGACACTGTTTTGTGTTTTACTATCATTAATTGTGATGTGTAAGGACATTAATCTGATTTTTAGATCACGTTCGTGACTTTACTGATAAAGATTATAGTCAAAATTTTCAACAAGGTTTGGCCGCTCAGGTTTGATGAGTGGTCTCCCTTCGACGTCATCAATGTTGTCAGTGTCAAGTTTTCATTATGACATGACACGTGCGATATGGATACCAGAGAGTGTAAACTTTCGCCATGATAAATTCGTTATGGTGTTTTTAGTTGCTGTATACGGTGTCATATTAGGTTAGCTGAAAAATATTGGGCTTCCGACTCGCCCAATACTTTTCTGCTAACCTTATATGACATCGTATACGGCAACTAAAGACACCATAACTGATAATATGAATCATAATATTTTGTCATTTAAATTTTTTTGCATCTGTTTCGTAATAGAATGTTTCTGCAATAAGTATTATCTAGCTTATCTTAGGCATGAGTGGGTGAGTGAGTGATATGAATGTTGGCATGAGTGAGTGAGTGAGTGATATGTATGTAGGGATGAGTGAGTGAGTGATATGAATGTAAGCATGAGTTAGTAGGCCGCCGCCAACAGGACCATATAGCTAATAATGATATGAAGAAGAAGAAACAAACTTTGGCCACGGTCAGCCTGGGGTGCATTTCTCGTCTGGTCAAACAATTAATGACAGGTTGACCAGGCAGTGACCACCGAAGCCGAGCACAGATGTCGGCTAGGCACTGTTCGTTTCAATTAAATAAATTGTCTCATTGCATAGTTACGTTTTCGCAGCGCAAAGACAGTCGCAAGCCAGTTCCCATGCGAAAGGAGACATCGCTGTGCCTCACACCCGGCCCCCGCATCCCCACCCCTCAACTGCAACCCCACCCCTCAACTGCAACCCGACTCCTACATCCCACCCCTCAACTGCAACCCGACTCCTACATCCCACCCTCAACTGCAACCCCACCCCTCAACTGCAACCCCACCCCTACACCCCCACCCCTCAACTGCAACCCGACTCCTACATCCTACCCCTCAACTGCAACCCGACTCCTACATCCCACCCCTCCACTGCAACCCAACTCCTACACCCCCACCCCTCAACTGCAACCCGACTCCTACATCCCACCCCTCCACTGCAACCCAACTCCTACACCCCCACCCCTCAACTGCAACCCGACTCCTACACCCCACCCCTCAACTGCAACCCGACTCCTACACCCCACCCCTCAACTGCAACCCGACTCCTACACCCCACCCCTCAACTGCAACCCGACTCCTACACCCCACCCCTCAACTGCAACCCGACTCCTACACCCCCGACCCTCCCCTCGGTGCTTCGTGAACGCGGCAACCCTCACCGCCTGTGTATAAGGACTGAGACGGCGGCACAGCCGTATCGGATAACGTGGAATCCAGGCAGCCGAGAGCGGAAGATGGGGGGAAGGGGGATGGGGATGGGGGAACAGGCCTCTAATTGATAACCACTGGCGAGGAATGCCGGTTGTGCGCCGGGCGGTGTCCCTAGCGTATGAACAAGAATTCTCAGTTGGCACACTGGCCCTGAGGATAAAATTCGGATACATTGCTCGGAAAACATAAATTAAAAAGTAGATGCAATAAGGTGTAAAATTGGAATTTGTAAACATCGGGACACTTCAGCATTGCATAATTGTCTACGAAACTCCGCCATCCCCATAAAAGAACGAATTGTGATATTCCAATTTGACCCAAGTAACAACTAACCAGATTTTAGTTGGAAAAGTTAAAAAGAATGACCCACCGTAATCATTGCGTCCGAAGTAAGTCCAAGCACCATAGGACAAATAGGTGCAGAAGGAAGTCCCGCAACTGTACACTTTCCATACTCCACGGGCCTCCCATCTGTTGTAGGCGCTAGAGACCATCCAGGACACTGTGGAGAAGCCGATCACAAACAACAGTGTGCCTACCAACATGCACACCAAGGCAATCTTCATATACATCGATGCAGCCATGATATTCGCCATCTTGCTAGAATTAAGCTGACAGTGGAGTAGAGAGAGAGAGATCCCGCCCTAACTACTTCAACGAAGCTGACTGACTAACTTAGCTAGCGGCGAATGTGGCGGCCCACCGGTAGCAGGACTCTTCCAGAGTTTACTATTTTTACCGGAATTGCGCGAGTTGCCATAGCAACCTGTGAAGATGAGTTTCAATGTATGGCCTGTGGTACGATCAGCAGAGTGCAGCTGCCAAGGTTGAATTGTAACGAAACACCCCCTCCCCCTCCCTATCTCTCAACCCACCCCCTCCTGAATCATTTACGTCCCCATAACTTCCCCGGACGCTGACACATCTGCATGGGGGTCGGTGACGGCAGAGACCAACATGTAGTCCCAGAAATAAAGTTATCTTATTTAAAAATAAATATCTACAAAATAAAAAGTAAAATCCAAATGGAGCCCAGAACAATAATATATTCTAGAGCTGATGCAATCTAGACTTGCTAAATCAATCTGGACTTGGTTGGATTATGTTTTGATTTATTATTTCTGGGGTGCAGACAATGTAGCTATATGTGCAGTAGTAACTGATGACAATCCGACAAGCAATGGCGTCTGCGTTGTGCATCGTGAACGAACTATAACAAAAGAAGCGCTGTGGACTGCGTCAGGTTTTTACGATTAAACACATTCTTTCTTTGGTGTGGCTAAACTAGAAAATAACATATAATCAAACAATACCGTGCACTTCGCAAATTGTATCAGAGTATTTGACTCTTAAAATATGTTTTAAGCAAAACCGCACCAATCTCGCTAGCTGAAGATAAAGCAACCCTCCTCACACAGATTGATGTCTGAACAATACATCACGTGTTTCTCCAGGTTGCAGTGTGCATGTGGTGACAGTAACCCTGGAGTGTCAGGTGGCGACAGTAACCCTGGAGTGTCAGGTGGTGACAGTAACCCTGGAGTGTCAGGTGGTGACAGTAACCCTGGAGAGTCAGGTGGTGACAGTAACCCTGGAGAGTCAGGTGGTGACAGTAACCCTGGAGAGTCAGGTGGTGACAGTAACCCTGGAGTGTCAGGTGGTGACAGTAACCCTGGAGTGTCAGGTGGTGACAGTAACCCTGGAGTGTCAGGTGGTGACAGTAGCCCTGGAGTGTCAGGTGATGACAGTAACCCGGGAGCGTCAGGTGATGACAGTAACCCTGGAGTGTCAGGTGGTGACAGTAACCCTGGAGAGTCAGGTGGTGACAGTAACCCTGGAGCGTCAGGTGGTGACAGTAACCCTGGAGTGTCAGGTGGTGACAGTAACCCTGGAGAGTCAGGTGGTGACAGTAACCCTGGAGTGTCAGGTGGTGACAGTAACCCTGGAGAGTCAGGTGGTGACAGTAACCCTGGAGTGTCAGGTGGTGACAGTAACCCTGGAGTGTCAGGTGGTGACAGTAACCCTGGAGTGTCAGGTGGCGACAGTAACCCTGGAGTGTCATGTGGTGACAGTAGCCCTGGAGTGTCAGGTGGTGACAGTAACACGGGAGCGTCAGGTGGTGACAGTAACCCGGGAGTGTCAGGTGGTGACAGTAACCCTGGAGTGTCAGGTGGTGACAGTAACCCTGGAGAGTCAGGTGGTGACAGTAACCCTGGAGTGTCAGGTGGCGACAGTAACCCGGGAGTGTCAGGTGGTGACAGTAACCCTGGAGTGTCAGGTGGTGACAGTAACAAGGGAGCGTCCGGTGGTGACAGTAACCCGTGAGTGTCAGGTGGTGACAGTAACCCTGGAGTGTCAGGTGGTGACAGTAACAAGGGAGTGTCAGGTGATGACAGTAACCCGGGAGTGTCAGGTGGTGACAGTAACACGGGAGTGTCAGGTGGTGACAGTAACCCTGGAGTGTCAGGTGGTAACATTAACCCGGGAGTGTCAGGTGATGACAGTAACCCTGGAGTGTCAGGTGATGACAGTAACCCTGGAGTGTCAGGTGGTGACATTAACCCTGGAGTGTCAGGTGATGACAGTAACCCTGGAGTGTCAGGTGATGACAGTAGCCATGGAGTGACAGGTGGTGACAGTAACCCTGGAGTGTCAGGTGATGACAATAGCCCTGGAGTGTCAGGTGGTGACAGTAACCCTGGAGGGTCAGGTGATGACAGTAACCCGGGAGTGTCAGGTGGTGACATTAACCCTGGAGTGTCAGGTGATGACAGTAGCCCTGGAGTGTCAGGTGATGACAGTAACCCTGGAGTGTCGGGTGATGACAGTAGCCCTGGAGTGACAGGTGGTGACAGTAACCCTGGAGTGTCAGGTGATGACAGTAGCCCTGGAGTGACAGGTGGTGACAGTAACAAGGGAGTGACAGGTAGTGACAGTAACCCTGAAGTGTCAGGTGGTGACAGTAACAAGGGAGTGTCAGGTGGTGACAGTAACCCTGGAGTGACAGGTGGTGACAGTAACACGGGAGTGACAGGTAGTGACAGTAACCCTGGAGTGTCAGGTGGCGACAGTAACCCGGGAGTGTCAGGTGGTGACAGTAACCCGGGAGCGCCAGGTGGTGACAGTAACCCTGGAGTGTCAGGTGATGACAGTAGCCCTGGAGCGTCAGGTGGAGACAGTAACCCTGGAGTGTCAGGTGATGACAGTGACCCTGGAGTGTCAGGTGGAGACAGTAACCCTGGAGTGTCAGGTGGTGACAGTAGCCCTGGAGTGTCAGGTGGTGACAGTAACAAGGGAGTGTCAGGTGGTGACAGTAACAAGGGAGTGTCAGGTGGTGACAGTAGCCCTGGAGTGTCAGGTGGAGACAGTAACCCTGGAGTGTCAGGTGGTGACAGTAACCCTGGAGTGTCAGGTGGTGACAGTAACCCTGGAGTGTCAGGTGGTGACAGTAGCCCTGGAGTGACAGGTGGTGACAGTAACAAGGGAGTGTCAGGTGGTGACAGTAACCCGGGAGTGCCAGGTGGTGACAGTAGCCCTGGAGTGTCAGGTGGAGACAGTAGCCCTGGAGTGTCAGGTGATGACAGTAACCCTGGAGCGTCAGGTGGTGACAGTAACCCTGGAGTGTCAGGTGGTGACAGTAACCCTGGAGTGTCAGGTGGTGACAGTAACCCTGGAGTGTCAGGTGGTGACATTAACCCTGGAGTGTCAGGTGGGGACAGTAACCCTGGAGTGTCAGGTGGTAACATTAACCCTGGAGTGTCAGGTGATGACAGTAACCCGGGAGTGTCAGGTGGTGACATTAACCCTGGAGTGTCAGGTGATGACAGTAGCCCTGGAGTGTCAGGTGGTGACAGTAACCCTGGAGAGTCAGGTGATGACAGTAACACGGGAGTGTCAGGTAGTGACAGTAACCCTGGAGTGTCAGGTGGTGACAGTAACACGGGAGTGTTAGGTGATGACAGTAACCCTGGAGCGTCAGGTGGTGACAGTAACCCTGGAGTGTCAGGTGGTGACAGTAACCCTGGAGTGTCAGGTGGTAACATTAACCCGGGAGTGTCAGGTGATGACAGTAACCCTGGAGTGTCAGGTGATGACAGTAACCCGGGAGTGTCAGGTGGTGACATTAACCCTGGAGTGTCAGGTGATGACAGTAACCCTGGAGTGTCAGGTGATGACAGTAGCCATGGAGTGACAGGTGGTGACAGTAACCCTGGAGTGTCAGGTGATGACAGTAGCCCTGGAGTGTCAGGTGGTGACAGTAACCCTGGAGGGTCAGGTGATGACAGTAACCCGGGAGTGTCAGGTGGTGACATTAACCCTGGAGTGTCAGGTGATGACAGTAGCCCTGGAGTGTCAGGTGATGACAGTAACCCTGGAGTGTCGGGTGATGACAGTAGCCCTGGAGTGACAGGTGGTGACAGTAACCCTGGAGTGTCAGGTGATGACAGTAGCCCTGGAGTGACAGGTGGTGACAGTAACAAGGGAGTGACAGGTAGTGACAGTAACCCTGAAGTGTCAGGTGGTGACAGTAACAAGGGTGTGTCAGGTGGTGACAGTAACCCTGGAGTGACAGGTGGTGACAGTAACACGGGAGTGACAGGTAGTGACAGTAACCCTGGAGTGTCAGGTGGCGACAGTAACCCGGGAGTGTCAGGTGGTGACAGTAACCCGGGAGCGCCAGGTGGTGACAGTAACCCTGGAGTGTCAGGTGATGACAGTAGCCCTGGAGCGTCAGGTGGAGACAGTAACCCTGGAGTGTCAGGTGATGACAGTGACCCTGGAGTGTCAGGTGGAGACAGTAACCCTGGAGTGTCAGGTGGTGACAGTAGCCCTGGAGTGTCAGGTGGTGACAGTAACAAGGGAGTGTCAGGTGGTGACAGTAACAAGGGAGTGTCAGGTGGTGACAGTAGCCCTGGAGTGTCAGGTGGAGACAGTAACCCTGGAGTGTCAGGTGGTGACAGTAACCCTGGAGTGTCAGGTGGTGACAGTAACCCTGGAGTGTCAGGTGGTGACAGTAGCCCTGGAGTGACAGGTGGTGACAGTAACAAGGGAGTGTCAGGTGGTGACAGTAACCCGGGAGTGCCAGGTGGTGACAGTAGCCCTGGAGTGTCAGGTGGAGACAGTAGCCCTGGAGTGTCAGGTGATGACAGAACCCTGGAGCGTCAGGTGGTGACAGTAACCCTGGAGTGTCAGGTGGTGACAGTAACCCTGGAGTGTCAGGTGGTGACAGTAACCCTGGAGTGTCAGGTGGTGACATTAACCCTGGAGTGTCAGGTGGTGACAGTAACCCTGGAGTGTCAGGTGGTAACATTAACCCTGGAGTGTCAGGTGATGACAGTAACCCGGGAGTGTCAGGTGGTGACATTAACCCTGGAGTGTCAGGTGATGACAGTAGCCCTGGAGTGTCAGGTGGTGACAGTAACCCTGGAGAGTCAGGTGATGACAGTAACACGGGAGTGTCAGGTAGTGACAGTAACCCTGGAGTGTCAGGTGGTGACAGTAACACGGGAGTGTTAGGTGATGACAGTAACCCTGGAGCGTCAGGTGGTGACAGTAACCCTGGAGTGTCAGGTGGCGACAGTAACCCTGGAGTGACAGGTGATGACAGTAACACGGGAGTGTCAGGTAGTGACAGTAACCCGGGAGTGTCAGGTGGTGACAGTAACCCTGGAGGGTCAGGTGGTGACAGTAACAAGGGAGTGTCAGGTGGTGACAGTAACCCTGGAGTGTCAGGTGGCGACAGTAACCCTGGAGTGTCAGATGATGACACTAACACGGGAGTGTCAGGTGGTGACAGTAACACGGGAATGTCAGATGCTTGGTTGGTTGGTTTGTTGTTTAACGCGGCACTCAGCAATATTCCAGCTATATGACGTCGGTCTGAAAATAATCGAGTCTGGACCAGACAATCCATTGACATCATGAGGAACAATCCACGCAATTGGGATCGATGACATGCATCAACCAAGTCAGCGAGCCTGACCACCCGATCCCGTTAGTCGCCTTTTACGACAAGCATATGATCATTAATTGATTGTCTTTGTGCGTAATATCTAATTTAGGTAGAAACTTCAATCTCAACGTTTGATATTTTTCACATATAAAAAGAAAATGAATCTCGTCTTCAATCTCCTGGTTGGTACAGTTAGAACACCTTCAATTTTCGAAATCACTATGCTTGGTTCTACGATATTTATTGACAAGGACGTTATGGAGAGATATTCGAAATTTACAAAGAGCTCTCAATTGAGTTTTATCTTGTAATATGCGTAAATATTTTTCTGGTTGTAACAATGATTTAATACCAGCATAATGCTTGAGAAAATGTGAAGAGGAAACTTGTTGGTGCCAGTTTTGCTGAAATATGTCTAATAATCTTTGTTTAAATGTATGTAAAAATAGTTTTTCATTACCAGTGTCTTGTGGGATCCATACAAAGGATAATCCAGTATTAAATAATATGCTTCTTACACCAGATACCCAATTCGTTTTCCCTTCACCATCTAATTGTTTTAGCATTTTGTAACATTGGAATGGGTACCTGTGAGCTTCCATTTTTAAATAATTTTATCCAATATTTAACAACACGCAGCTGGCTATGTACGTATACACTACAGCGACCAGTTTCACCAAGTACTGCCTTCTTTGAAGCATATTTACCAATGCATAAAAACTGCTTAAAATACAAAGTGTGAACTTACTAATTGGATTTAAAATATTTAATGCCCCATATTTCCGAGCCGTAAAACAAAATGGGTATAATTGTACCATCAAATATCGAATTTGCTGTAGAAAACAGCTACAGCTTTATATTCCTGCCTACCCGAGGTTGGGTTGAATCTGGGTTTCTAAAAAAATAATTCTATTACATTTCTTGGTTTAATCTTGGTTACAAGTAGGGCAGCATACCAGAAGAAACATGCAATCACCAGGCCAAGAAACCACTTTAAAAATACTGCTCGCTTTTTATAGAACATTCCAGCGATAATTATTTCCATACGGATATAATGGACACAAGAACATTTATATTATTCAATTGACGCGTGATACATGTGTTTGTTGAGGTATAGTCCAGAAAGGTCCGGTTGAAAATCAAGCTGTCACTCAAGAGGGGAGGTAACTCTAATTTCCTACATCTGCCAAAGCGTGGTTTGCTAGAAGTTTCTTCACCAAGATGGCGGACGACAACAAGGCTAAGGTAATGCTTTAGAGCAATCATTGGAGAAACTCACTCTTCGTGATTGATATCAAAACCAAACGTTGTTGGCTTGTTTAGCTTAACAAGTTACCGTTGTATCAGGAGTGAAATGAGTATTCAATAACCACGTGCCTATTCAAAAAGCTCTTTACTTGCAAAGTTACAAGTTGAGATCAGTGATGCTGATATACGGAGGTGACTGATAAATGTGATCTTTCACCACCCCTATCTATTTAAACACGCTTTCTTTGTATAACGATGTTGATCCAGCTCAGCTCTTTCTGTACTTTATGTTGAATTTTTCTTGAGGAATTGGTGCCTTTGTTCAGCGCATCAAGACCTTCCAAAGAGGTATCATCTTGCTGGGGCATCATCACATTAAGCATTGTTGCATATATCATGTTTATAGAGCCATTTTGCGTAACATGAAACACATATATGACCACTGACTATGCAGAATCTAAATGCAGATATATAAGTCTAATTCAACTACAAATGGGGTTTAATTCCAGCCTTTGAACAACGTTTGGAGAAAACAATCACAACTAAAATTAGTGATTGAAAGTTTTCAATTCACCACATGCACAAGTGCACAGGATTTCCTTCTTCCTTGTACTCTGCAACAACGCTTCCAACTATGCATTTTTGACGTGTAAACACATCGTCTCGGGAAAGTACCGTGAAATCCCGCTTATCCGGACCCCAGATATACGGAAACTTCACCTACTGGACGATATATACTGGCCTACCTTTAGAATACAGTACCACATACCTTTCGGCCTACCTTTAGAATACAGTACCACAAACCTTTCAAACACATGACAATACACTTTTATAGCAAGCACTAGTTTACGGAAGCACTTTCATTTTGTATATATTTTTTATTTCGTTTTTCTCGTAATTCAAGTGGCTAAAAGGGTTAAAAGTGGGAACTAATATACATATATTATTCTTTCGGTGCATTGATTTACATTATTATGCACAAGAATGTAGTTTATAAGGGATATTATATTGGTGCTGAACACATCCAAATACTGCTAGTGTTAGGGTAGGTTACCCCGAACTCTATCCTTAGTCCTTGGATCCCCTTTACGATCAATCACCCCTTTTCAATCATTAGGGTTAGGTACCCGTTTAGTGCCTATTAGATTACCCGTTTTCTGTCCTTAGCCCTTAGATCCCCTTTACGATCAATCACCCCTTTATGGTCATTAGGGTTCGGTAAATCTACCCGTTTAGTTTCTATTATAGATTCTATAGCGGCTCCTAATATTCTTCACACAAAAACATCGAGTAAAAAGAATGAAATGGTTTTGTGTCAAATACTTTTGCTACTGGAAACTGTCCTGGAACATTCACACAAGCAACTTTCACCAGCTACATCTTTTCAGTACTGATTCAAAAGCGAACTCACCGTTGTGTTGTCACTAGCCATGCTCATGCCTCCCTCGTTCCTTACTATTATCCACATCATCCTTACAGTTTTCCCTACCACACTTTTCTGTCACAAAATCAACCCAACGAATTATTAAATAACACATCATTCATGCGTACTTGCGAGTTCGACGTCTGACGCCTGGAGCCGTTTTCAGTTTGCGTCATATCGGATCATTCCTCGCCACTCGGTATCTTGTAGATTACGGGATGGGACGAGTGTGCCATATGGTATCCGGATCATTCGTAAGTGTCTATAGACTATAGTCACGAGACACCATGCCTACCCGTAACCTTCGAAAGGGTCCGTCACCTATTCAACCCTTTTTGTTCAGTTCCATAACGTCATAGGCATGACTAGGTTAATTTGCACTTTGTTTCACAGTGTGGACGTAGCTCAGTCGGTTAGCTGTCAGGCTAACAATCCGAAGGTCGCGGGTTCGCGTCTGATGGATTCTCACAAAAACTGGTTGCTTGTCTTTGAGACATGTGACCTAGGGCAGAGACCGTCCTCACGAGAAGTTGTGGTACTGTATTCTAAAGGTGCTCCTATATGCTACATTACATGATTCATATACTCGGAAACCCAGTTTCTAGATCTGGACAGTAATATCAATTACCATATTTGACGTAATAAGCGCCCACAGTGATATTTGTTAATTTATTGGCAAGTGAACAATCCCAATTACCACCCCTTCCGATTGATCAATATCTGTATAATACGCACTTGTGTGTTATATGCACCTTTAATTATGGGCAATTAAATTCTATTAAACATATATTGTATATAAACAGTTCAGGCTGTCAGCATAATCCACGAAATTTATCTTTCAGCTCTGTTTTTTTCCACCAAAATAATATTCTAATAAGAGACCCCTATTTCTAATTTTGAGAGCGCCCTGGGCGCTTATTACGTCAAATACGGTACCAACAGTGCAAAATGCATACTATTGTGTCCCACTTGGCACCAAAAGCACTAAATTCTAGAGACCCAAGGCACTATATACTAGAGATCAAAACATGTAGTCTGTCTCCCTGACCCAAGAGACCAGTGAAGATCTGGGGTAGAATAAGTCTTCAGCTACCCATGCTAAACCAACCAAGACCCAAGAGAGAAAAAATAAAAAAGGAGTCCAACTCAAGTCTAGAAGTCTGATTTGACAAGAAGAGATTCCCTCAACTTAAGCACTATATACTAGAGCACTAAAGCACTATCATGTGACTATATTCTTGTCAGTTCAAGCACAACAGACACTTCATTTCAGAACAACACTTCATTTCAGGATAGAGGTAGTCTTGACTTGCAAAATCATTCTAGACTTAAGACAGACTACATGTGACAAAATACTAAACGACAAAATACATTTCTATCTCTGATATCGGATAGTGTTATCTGATTATTATGCTCACAATCTATCCTAGTGGTTTAGCTTTCATTCAAAGGTTTACATTGATTGAACAAAAGAACATTTCAGAATGTCTGAAAAATCTATTTTCATTAAATCTTCCAGACTTGGTAGAGGTATGCTGGTAGAAGCACATACAAATGTTCTTTGTGTTTGTAGTGGTGTCATTAATAAATGGATCATTTTCATAGCTTGGAGTAAAACAAGTGCAGAGTATTCATCAGGTAGATTGATCCGACTTTCTAAATCAAACTTGGTGTATATGGTGTATGAGCAATGTGTGAGGTGCTTGGTGTAATGTCTTTGTAATGCCTCCAAAAACAGAATTCTTGGGGGAACCCAGTCTATTTAAAGGGCAAATAAAGCCAACATAACAACTTTGCAAATTTTAATACTCTAGGGCATTCTTAATTTCAAATGCTTGAAATTGAATTTGAAAAAAAAACCGGGAAAAGACAGGCGAAAAATGACACAACTGAGAGGATTCCCCTGACTGGGGTTAAAACAGGTTCCTGGTGTTTGACGCGCTGCACAACTTCAACGATCATGACGACCAGTCTGCCTTCTCCCGCCTCTGAAATATTAGTACATTACATATTTTTTCTGTCTGCTCATCCATTGGATTACCGTGTCCACAACGTACGTCACCTTACCGACCTTAGTAACAACACTGAATATGCTTCCAGTTGTTTACTCAGCTGATTAATCCCTCCATGTACTATGTGGAATAGGGCCAAACAGGATGTTAGTAATAAAACACTAGTTACAATTTGTTAATTGTTATTTAATTCTTCACAATGTCAAGATCAAAAGCCGATCTCATGATCAACAATGTATGTAATGTTGTTATTTTTGTAGGATTAAAAGAAAAAGCAGAAAGTATATGTATAACAGCTAAGAATCACAAGGTAGATAAACACGACAAACAAATCAGCCAATGAAAACAGTTGTCCCCATCGTAGCTTTAGGCCACAGGTTTTTTTTGGAAGCCGATCACGGAGCATGTGATTCCAGCACTTTCACTTGGACGTTTAAATACTTTCTACGAATGTTATGAATTTTTCTCTCTCTGAAATTGACTAAATGTATCTTGGAAAATTCATATTTGCTACAAAAGTAAGCTTTGTGTTGACATTTGACCGTCTTGTGGTTTACTTTGCTTTTTGCTTACTCCATTACTGTTCACACGAGTGGCAATCCATTGTTGTGAATGTAAGACCTCAGAAGGGTTACTTAAAGTGATAATTGCACCTTATCGTTTTCAGCCGTGCATGTCGGTCAGTATCACAATAAAATAGAATCCTAGAGTTAAAGTACGATAAACGAGTTTGTAGGTCCACATTTTACTACATTTCAGCCGGGGCTGCTGTATGAGATGTAGGGACACAGGTGGCTACTCAGGAACATTTCTAAGGGGACCATTGGATATTGGGGAGGGGGCTGAAAATGCTTGCCACAAAAGTTACGTTGTTGCAAGGTGTTTCTCTTAAATAAATGTTTTATCCCTGAACAGTGAGTTGGGTTTTACGCCATTGTGTACAGTGTTCGAGTTATGAGAGAAAAGCCCAAAGTGATGCAGGTCTTGGACATTTACCATTTTATTGAAACCCACCATGGTGCTGACAAACCTAGAATCAAAATCTGGGTGAAATTGGGTTCATGCCCAAGGGATGCATCTTTTCACAATCAATTGTAGCATCTCTCTCCCTCCCCCGTCACATGCACACTTAGTGAAGACCATGAACATGGGCCTTTATCATTCAATCATTGCTTGGCAAGTGTACACTGTATTCCTTGATACATGACTGGTTGAACTTGTCCACGATATGTAAGCAATGTCACGGATAAACGTGTTCTAGCAACAGCGTATTTAAAGTTTACTTGGCAAGAAAGCTTACATTGGTTGACAGGACTGTTTGACAGGCTCCACTGGTGATGTTTTTAGGCTTACTACACAACCATTATTGGCATGAGAGGTTGTTTTTCCATGTACATCTTCCATGTTGCCCTGGAGAATTCTTTTGATACATGTCATTCAAAGGTTAAAGTCATAATCATGGAATAGAAAAAGACTCATCAAAACGAGTGTGGTTACACTGTGTCAAAAAGTATTGATGCATTTTCCATTACCTCTTTTCCATGGGCCCTTTGTTATGAAAGGTTGTAATTATGATTAGTCAAAGGTCAAGGTCGGCATTCATTTTTTGTTAAATATGATTATATCATTGTCATGGTTACCTTTACAGGTATAAATCTTTATAGTGCCATGTATCTTTACAAATCCTACAGCATGAAATGTTTACAACATGTCTATCAAAGGTCAAGGCTGTTTTTGAGGTTATTTGGAAACTTGGTTGTATCATCTGTTTCTTGTTAGTTACTGTTGCACTTCTACTTGTACACATGGTGTAAGTCTGACACTTGAATAATTGTCTTAAGAATTTTTTTAAGTGCATGAGGAAATGGCAGTGAAATGGCGAAGAACTCACTCACTGTTCCTGTTTTTGCAAGCAAGTGTTTTTTGTGTATTTCTCCTGTTTGTAGATTTGAGATTGTGACCATGAATTATTTTCACTGAGAGACATCTGTGATTGTTTTGACCCACCATGCTCACAATCTGGCCCTGAAAGACCGAGGTATCTTACTGCAAACACGAGAAACTGGCCTCTAAAGATGTACTATCATACCTCCATGTCAAAATGACCAGACCCGATTGGTCCATGTGATCTTGATTAAATACTATACCCCACCAGCGAAGGAAATAAATTTCTTATACCCCTCCACAAAGAACACAGGCTACACATGGATTTCTCATCGGCAGAATAAATCCTTAATACCCCACTACAAAACAATAAGTTCCACACAAGTCAGTTAAAGTCATGTGACTGCACAAGTTAACCTCATCTCAATCGAACAGCTGTGTCCTATCCATTTTGAATTTGTTTTAATTCTTTTACAGTCGCAGATTAAAACATTACAATGAGATAAATTGATTGTAGTAATATCACTTGGGGTACATGTGGTCATATGCATCCCTCGTTAGGTTTTATAAAACCTATCGCGGGACACATCAGACCTCAAGTACCCCTCATGATACTGCTTCAACAGACATTTTGTCAAGTGTTTGGATTCATTGTTTCATTCATTTTTTTTACCGGGATATGCCTTGCATTTGTGCTGAAGCATATCTTCAATAATTGGCACTGTCCTGTGTGCCAAATATTTTCCCTGACATGTATTATATTGTAAAACTACAATTTTTCTATGTGACCAATGCAGGCAGCAGAGCTGAAACTTAAAGGAAACAAAGCTTTGGAGCAGGGCGACACGGAGGAAGCTGTACGATGTTACAGCGAGGCTATCAAGCTGGACGACGGCAATCACGTCCTCTACAGCAACCGCTCAGCAGCACTTCTCAAGTGTGGCAAGTACCTTGAGGCCCTGGGAGACGCAGATCGGACGGTCGAGATCAAACCTGATTGGGGAAAGGTAGGTAAAATACTCACTGAGTTTCTATGACCTTACCCGTGAAGATCCGGGTGGGAATAGGCCTTCAGCAACCCATGCTTGCTGTAAAAGGCGAATATGCTTGTTGTAAGAGGCAACTAATGGGATTTGGTGGTCAGGCTCGCTGACTTGGTTAATGCTTCATGGGAAATACTGGAGTGTTTATTGTTGTGGTTTCAGGGCTATTCACGTAAAGGTGCGGCACTGTGTTACCTGGAGAGGTACCAGGAGGCTTCCGAAGTCTATGAAGAGGGCCTGAAGCTGGATCCCAGCAATAAGCAGCTTCTGGATGGTCTGGAGGATGCCAAGAAGCATCTTACAGGTGTGAAATAGTTCCTTCCACCCCTGTTTGTGTAGCCCCTGACTGGCTGTGTGTGTCACCCGTCACCAGTGTTGCGTGTTTACTCCCAAATTGAAATAATATGTTAACCCTGAAATCTGTACGTTAAAGAACTTGGTGCGAAACCAACAAACAACCAACAACTGGTATACAATCAACAAATGTATTACAAGATTAACTAGGTTTACAAGTCAATACATATTACTGCACAGAAATTATTTTAGGCAGAACATAATAGAGTGGTTGTATAATATTCAATGGCAATATATAATATGATGGCAGTGTCCTGTAACAAATACAAAAATACAGTGGTGATAGCAAAAGTCAATGATAATAGTATATTCACCCAGCGGCGACAGTGGTCAAGCTTCCGAGAAACACCTAGGCTGGGGTGATGAGTGATCTTCACACGAAAGCTGGTCTTGATGTCATGAAATGTGTGAGAGACAAAATGTGTGGGAGGGGCATGTTCTTGACCCCTTATTTATAGTCTAACTAGCTACTGGAAATTTCTGCACAGTGCCCTCACCAGTCTAGCGGCACAAGAGCATTACACAATATTCCACCTCAGTCAACGGTATTCTAGAAGTTTACATACCATATTTTCTTGAGTATAGTGGATTCAATATTTTGGAAAAAAATTAAATTTGAATACCAAGCGCAGAAAAAAATAATTACACCGTACCCCTTTAGTGAAGTCCGGCAAACGAACGGGTGATGAGAAACTTGGTCAGTACAAATTCGAAATTTGAGATAAAAAATCACCAGACATGTTGATTTACCGTTTAAATTGTATTTTTGTTCTGCTGGGCATTGTTTTATATCCAGGGATTAAGATTACCTTGTGTATTTTCTCGTAAACTAAGCCGGACACAGCAATCAGCTGTACACATGTTTTCTTGGAATCTACCGGTGATTCGGTCAAGACACACCCAATGATATAACTTTACAGGATTTTAATGCAAGCATCGGCAAAAATTGTATCTGAAACTATAATTTTATCAGGAATAATATATTCCAATATCTTGTTAATTTAGATGCAGCTTTTACTAAACATATAATAATAATAACCCTAAGCGAAGAAGCTGATCGCTATTGCCGGGTATTATTTTTTACATGGAACCTGTCTGACCAGTCACCGTCAAGGCTCCCGTGCACGTGATCGCGAGAATTACGTGTTGACATAGAATCGTCCAACAAAAACAAATATGACTTTTAACGAGTCAAAGTATAGCATTTATGATATATGTATCTATTCTCTGTCAACTAAAGTTCGTTTCAAGGCGTCAATATTGGTAATCTGACCGTGGTTGCTGTTAATAACGGTGAGTTGTGCGATCTTCTGATCGCTTCACACACGATTTCGCCGAAATTAATTAAAACAATATTAAAAGGAATTTTGAATAAAATTAATGAAATAATTCACAAACATATAGCCAGACAGTGTAATTACATGATTAATTTGCGTACTTCAGTATGGATTTGTTGACATGGTATTTCCCGTATTACGTGCTCACGGTAATGTCTTTCCATGAGGGAAAAACATCAAAACTCATTAATTCGTGTATAATGTGCACCCCCTTCTACACAGCTGTGTTTTTTGGAAAACTATACGGTATCACAGTAGCATCTAATTATAGTAACTTCCTCAAAACTGCTTACTTTAAGTAGTACTACATTCCTGACAACTAATCACATCCAAACACAACTGTCAACAGAAACAATGTAACACAGTTACAATCATAGTTCAACAATAAAATACACTACTATATAACTCCAGTCTCAAACCCCTTGGTGTAGCCCCTGACTCCCAGTGTCACCAGTCACATACCCCTTGGTGCAGCCCCTGACTCCCAGTGTCACCAGTCACATACCCCTTGGTGCAGCCCCTGACTCCCAGTGTCACCAGTCACATACCCCTTGGTGCAGCCCCTGACTCCCAGTGTCACCAGTCACATACCCCTTGGTGCAGCCCCTGACTCCCAGTGTCACCAGTCACATACCCCTTGGTGTAGCCCCTGACTCCCAGTGTCACCAGTCACATACCCCTTGGTGCAGCCCCTGACTCCCAATGTCACCAGTCACATACCCCTTGGTGCAGCCCCTGACTCCCAGTGTCACCAGTCACATACCCCTTGGTGCAGCCCCTGACTCCCAGTGTCACCAGTCACATACCCCTTGGTGTAGCCCCTGACTCCCAGTGTCACCAGTCACATAACCCTTGGTGCAGCCCCTGACTCCCAGTGTCACCAGTCACATACCCCTTGGTGTAGCCCCTGACTCCCAGTGTCACCAGTCACATACCCCTTGGTGCAGCCCCTGACTCCCAATGTCACCAGTCACATACCCCTTGGTGCAGCCCCTGACTCCCAGTGTCACCAGTCACATACCCCTTGGTGTAGCCCCTGACTCCCAGTGTCACCAGTTACTCATTTCGTTTCAGGCCCTGCAGGCAGTCAGCCAATCACCAACCCCTTCGCTATGCCTGATTTGTTTGATAAGCTGGAAGCTAATCCCAAAACGCGTGAGTTCCTGAAACAGCCGGACTATCGGATGATGATGGCAGCCTTGCAGAAAAACCCCAACAGTTTACAGTGAGTGGCAGCAGAGAGACCTGCTAGAATTTCCATTTTGAAAAGATGAAATAAGCACAGGAGCAGTATTGATGGTGGTTTCATGCTCATAAGAAAATGTACAAGGGTCAAGTCTGAAAACTTCTTTATCTTTGATGTCGTCAAACCAGAGGTGACTTTGTGATGTAGCTTCAGACAGAGCATGTTCAGTTTTAAAGTTGTATTTCACTGGACATGTGCTCTCCTAAACTAGGAAGTGATGTCATTAAACAGGAAGTGCTTACAACTTTATGTATCCCACTGGGCATGTAATGCGATGGGATATAGTAATCATCTGGTCGATCCGTACGTCGATGCCAGCGCATTACTTGAAAACCGTGAAAGATTACATGTATTGACCATGGGCTGAAAGTGGTACCTTTTGCTAAAGTGGGGGCCAGGGGGATATGTCATCTTTTTGCTTAGGGTAGCTGGAGGCAGACGACTAAGATGTACTGCTTTAAATGACATAAAGGATCAAAGATGAATGTAGGTAGATGATATGATTAGATGATGTCAGAATGGTTTTGGTCGGGAAGTTTGGGGCCATTCAGATCAGCTGGAAATGGGGCTGCGTCTGTGTTAGCATTTTCTTGTTACAAATAGAACTGTTCTATTTCAATATTATTTCCAGAAATATTCAAGATCCCCGCATCATCGCAACACTTGGTGTCTTGTTTGGGTTTGAAACTTTGGGTGATGAGCGTGAGGATCCGATGCCGTCCCGGAAGCCGGAGCAAGCACCACCCACAAACAACAAACAACAAACAAAATCAGAAGACAAATCTTTATCCTCAAATCAAAAACAGGTAGAGAAACTAATTTCTGCATATATGCAGCCATTATGGTTTAGTAGCGATTGATCAAAATGCATTTAGGGCAGGCTGTCAAGGTCAGAATATCAGATTTAGGGGCGGGATGGTATTTGCTTTGGGGTGGGGGGGGGGGGATGTATTTTAGAGGTAATGATAGAAGCCAGGAGACCCATTGGGGTTAAGGCTGGGGAGCAGGGATGTCTGCATTGGTGTTCAAGATGGGGTAGGCAGGTGTGCTTTGGGGGTGAAGGCTGGGAGTCAGGGTTTTCTGCATTGGTGTTCAAGCTGGGGTAGGGAGATGTGCTTTGGGGTGAAGGCTGGGGAGCAGGGATGTCTGCATTGGTGTTCAACCTGGGGTAGGGAGATGTGCTTTGGGGTGAAGGCTGGGGAGCAGGGATGTCTGCTTTGGTGTTCAAGCTGGGGTAGGGAGATGTGCTTTGGGGTGAAGGCTGGGGAGCAGGATGTCTGCATTGGTGTTCAACCTGGGGTAGGGAGATGTGCTTTGGGGTGAAGGCTGGGGAGCAGGGATGTCTGCTTTGGTGTTCAAGCTGGGGTAGGGAGATGTGCTTTGGGGTGAAGGCTGGGGAGCAGTGATGTCTGCATTGGTATTCAGGCTTGGGTAGGGAGATGTGCTTTGGGGTGAAGGCTGGGGAGCAGGGATGTCTGCATTGGTATTCAAGCTTGGGTAGGGAGATGTGCTTTGGGGTGAAGGCTGGGGAGCAGGGATGTCTGCTGTGGTGTTCAGGCTGGGGTAGGGAGATGTGCTTTGGGGTGGAAGGGTGGGAGTCAGGGATGTCTGCTTTGGTGTTCAAGATGGGGTAGGGAGATGTGCTTTGGGGTGGAAGGCTGGGGTAGGGTGATACTCTGCAGTGTGTTTATCTACCACTGTCTAACTTAAGTACTGTCGGAAATGCTAGAAAACTGCTTTGTGCCTTTTAAAAAAGGATATGATTTTTCACGGACAGTTGTTATTGAAATATCGAGTAACAACCGATCACCCTACCTGTGGTTTGAAGTATTTCAGTCACAAGGAGTCCTATCAACAAGTTTACAGGCAACAAATTCGAAAGAAAACAGGAAGTTCACATTGATGGTAGCAGTCTGAAACAGACTATAGAAATATGCGCACGTGACTCCGTTCTAATGATAATAATGTAGTCTTCATAAAACATCTAATCCACAGACAAAAATCATTTTGAGAAAATTCAAGATGTGCATCTTCTAAAATGACAAAATGACGATGCGTTTGTTTTGTTAACATCGCTCCCATGATGCATGTAACATTACACTTGCATAGCCATAACCATGGTACACGACATGGAGTCTGTACTGGGAAATGTATACAAGTTCTTAACGCTTTAGAGAGATAGAGGGAAACCATTTATTAATTTAGATAGGGTGAATTACCGAACTGCCCAAACTATGGGGTTTTCAATTCATACCATCAAATCTACAGTATGATAAGAAAACAAAACAAGTATAGGGGTGGTCTCAAAAACAAAACTGGCACGTAAACGGATATAGGACAGCTTTGATACAGGATGATCAGGCGTATAGTGTACAAGCTTTATGAGCAGAAGGTAACTATCGGCAGACGGACAAAAAGCACCCATTGTACCATCAGGTAAAGGTAATCGTGTCCTTGTTTTGCATGCTACAGCCCATGATATGGGGCTTATTTATGGGTGTGTGCTAGTTTTCGAGGCGAAAAAGAAAACTGGTGATTTTCATAAGGAAATTATAGGATGTGATGTATTCATAGACTGGTTGGAACTTCAGCTATTGCCCATTTTAAACAACGTCAGTGTTATCGTCATGGATAACGCCAGTTAATATAACTTCCGGGAATCAGATACTGTCGCCCAAACGAATAAATAGTCTAAAAGACGACCATACAGGAATATATGACATTGTCGACTTAAGACCATTGAAACAAAAGTTCAACTCATGGAGAAAATTCAGCTGAATAAGAAACCAGTAAAGTACAAGACATATGTGCTGGCGGCACAACACGGTTACGTTGTCTTACGTATGCCAGTCAGACAGTGTGAGCTCAACCCTGCTGTGTCCATCTTGGCTAAGTGTAACGGGTTCGTAGAAAGACATAACACAACATTCAAAAGTACAGATTCATATACGTCATCAGCGGAGATAAATGCTACCTCAAGAAACCATCTGTAGAACAACAAATACTTCTGGATTCCAAAATCGCAACCTTCCAATACTCATCCCATTTCATAGCTTTTAAGTAGTAGTCCATCATGTTTCCAAGCAGTATATATGCAGTACATATCCTAAATTGCTACCCCATCAACTCATGTCAATTAAGTACAATAACATGAATATTTTGAGACCACCCCCATCTCGGTAACATTTGCATCCGGGAGAATGCACGGGACGGTGTGAGGTCATCACCTCAGGACAGGTGTTAGGGGATTACCTCAGGTTATAGGCCATTTCATACATGCATGACAACATAGGAATATTTTCTAAGTTTATCATCATTTTACCTGTAAAAGTACATTTTAAGGGTAATCACTATGTCAGTTAAGACAGGCTAGATTAGGGCCATTCGCGTTATTTTGATGTATGCTCTTTTTATAGTCATATGACTCGTATTTATTAAATGAAGCTATAAAAGCAGTTTTCTAGCATTTCCGACAATACTTAAGTTCACATTGCACTATTTATCGGGGCAAGGGCCTATTTTGAAAACATGAATATTTAGCCTAGTTTTTCCACAGGTCATTTCATTCAAGGTAAGATCTGCAATGATTTCCAGTAATAAGTTTTGGGTGTACCTGGTGAGCTATTGGTGGTCTCACAGTTGTTTCTGTATCTTTTGTTGCTATGGTTACCTGGTTGACGTGCTTCAGGCCCTGGTGGAAAAAGATGAGGGGAATGCAGCATACAAGAAGAAGGACTTTGCTGCTGCACTCGAGCACTACCAGAAGGCTGCCGACCTGGACCCCACAAACATCACCATCCTCACCAACAGGGCAGGTCAGTCAGAGGAAGTCACACTAAGAACTAATTAGAAATGTAATTCCAGCTTCATTAGTGATGTGAGCTTGTTAGTAGTCAGAACAAGTTGGTAAATAGTCCTCATGTACCTCCATTGACCCTGATGAACCTCCACTTGTCCTGATGAACCTCCACTTGATCTGATGAACCTCCACTTGATCTGATGAACCGCCACTTGATCTGATGAACCTCCACTTGTCCTGATGAACCTCCACTTGTCCTGATGAACCTCCACTTGATCTGATGAACCTCCACTTGTCCTGATGAACCTCCACTTGATTTGATGAACCTCCACTTGTCCTGATGAACCTCCACTTGTCCTGATGAACCTCCACTTGTCCTGATGAACCTCCACTTGATCTGATGAACCTCCACTTGATCTGATGAACCTCCACTTGATCTGATGAACCTCCACTTGTCCTGATGAACCTCCACTTGTCTTGATGAACCTCCACTTGTCCTGATGAACCTCCACTTGATCTGATGAACCTCCACTTGTCCTGATGAACCTCCACTTGATCTGATGAACCTCCACTTGTCCTGATAAACCTCCACTTGATCTGATGAACCTCCACTTGATCTGATGAACCTCCACTTGTCCTGATGAACCTCCACTTGATCTGATGAACCTCCACTTGATCTGATGAACCTCCACTTGATCTGATGAACCTCCACTTGATCTGATGAACCTCCACTGGTCCTGATGAACCTCCACTTGATCTGATGAACCTCCACTTGTCCTGATGAACCTCCACTTGTCCTGATGAACCTCCACTTGTCCTGATGAACCTCCACTGGTCCTGATGAACCTCCACTTGATCTGATGAACCTCCACTTGTCCTGATGAACCTCCACTTGTCCTGATGAACCTCCACTTGTCCTGATGAACCTCCACTGGTCCTGATGAACCTCCACTTGATCTGATGAACCTCCACTTGTCCTGATGAACCTCCACTTGTCCTGATGAACCTCCACTTGTCCTGATGAACCTCCACTTGATCTGATGAACCTCCACTTGTCCTGATAAACCTCCACTTGTCCTGATGAACCTCCACTGGTCCTGATGAACCTCCACTTGATCTGATGAACCTCCACTTGTCCTGATGAACCTCCACTTGTCCTGATGAACCTCCACTTGTCCTGATGAACCTCCACATGTCTTGATGAACCTCCACTTGATCTGATGAACCTCCACTTGATCTGATGAACCTCCACTTGTCCTGATAAACCTCCACTTGTCCTGATGAACTTAGGAACATTTAAGAAGTAAATATCTAAAATGTCTTTGTGGAATATTTAGACTAGAACTCCAGTTGCACTGACTGTCTATCTGCTGTGTCTTCAACCTTCCTTGCTTGTCTGTTCCAGCTGTGTATTTCGAACAAGGCAACTACGACCAGTGTATAGAGGAATGTAAGACAGCCATTGATACAGGACGGGAACACCGAGCTGACTATAAACTTATAGCCAAGTAAGACTCCCCAGATCCTGTTTGCTTGGTAACTTCATCTCGATTACCCAGTGTTTTGTATCTCCATTCTTGTATGATAAATAATCTGCCTTCGTTAGGAAGAGATCTCACCATCTCCCATCCCTTGTGTAGCATCTCGTATTTGGTACAGGACTCGAGGAAGCTGGGGGGTGAATGGGGCCAGTGTATTTATTAGCATAGAAAGGAGATATGATACACTGGATTATCATGGAAGCAGTAACCATGGTAACACATGTAGCTGTAACAGGCTGTACTGGACATGGGTCCCGAGGTCCCTCCAGGTCCGGGGTCATGTGACTGCAGCCATGTTGTTGATACAACCTTCAGATCATCGTGACTCTGGTCACTCAGTTAACTACAATTATTGTGGTGAATTTTCATTATAAACATTTATTAACTGAAAGCTGGTTTCATGTATTTTGATCGCGCCAATTATGTTTCTGGGTTTGTTAGCACCGCACCCCTGCTGAAATGGTAAACGTCTGAGACCTGCATCACTTCAGGCTTTCCTCCCACATTAAGCTGACATGCCTTGTTTAACTGGAATACTGTTCAAAGCGGCATTAAACCAAACTCACACATGCATTTTGAAAAAATTATGTCTATGTTTGCTGGCAATTTCCCACGATTGAATTTAGTTACCGTGACAACATGGTAAAACAAAACTTTGCATGTATATCCCCATTATTGTAAGTTAGTGGCTGTCAGTATTTATTGATTTAAGTATTTGACACCAAAACCTACGGAACGTCCGTGATGTGTCTGAGAATGTTAACTCATGTTGTTACCATGGTTACACCAGGAATTTAGAAATAATTTGCTCTTACATGTTCAGTATCTCGACAGTATTGAAGCAGATCCTTGGGTATGATAGAACACGTCGTTGTTAGGATATGTTGTTGGAACATGTTGTTGGAACATGTTGTCAGTACAAATTAGAAGACATTGTTAGAAGAACACATTGTTAGAACATGTCAGAACACGTTGTTAGAACACGTCTGAACATGTTGTTGTCAGAACATGTTATCATGTAATGTTATGTTGACAGTGTATTGAAACTTCCCCTTTGGACAAAAACATGGCCATTTATTGATGTGGAATTTAGGGTTAAGTCTGTAACAGGTCTAAACAGGTAACATTGTATTGATTCTAGATATTTTGATATGTGCCTGATTGTCCTTTGAACTTAAGACATCCCAACACACTCTGTAATAGGAGACATGCAGGGAGGAGACGTTTTCTGAGGATCTTCGGAATTTTGGGGAGTTTGATACATCAAGGATCACTTTTGTGATACATGCCATTACAACATATGCATAAATCATATGGTCCCCCACTCGGCCCCAGACCCAAGACCCCGGGGTAACTTTCAGTGTGTTAAAAACAATAGACATTCTCATCCCTGCGTATCAATACTGGACATTTTGAGACAACCATCGTCAGTACCTGTGAAAGGAGTGACGACCAGTCTGTGTAGCCCCTGACTTTAGGTTCAAGAACTTATTCATGTGTGGTGCATTGATTTTGTATTTTTATTATTTTGCAGAGCATTCTTTCGTATAGGTAATGCATATTTAAAAAAGGAAGATTTGACAAATGCATTGGCGTTTTTCAACAAATCTTTGTCGGAGCATCGAGTGCAAGACGTAGTAAAGAAAGCATTGGAGGTATGTGGGCCAGGGTTTGTCTTAGAATAGGACAATGTGTTGTATTCTACTCCGCTATTGATAAGGAAGTTATCATGTCATGTTAGAAACAAGCGCCTGCCCGTAGGCCTGTTGCAAGTAGACTTTGTGTAGGACCTGTAGTTTGTATTGATCCTTATGGCTTGCAGTAAATTTACAAGTCCATTCATTTGTTTCAATAAATTGCATGGTTTTTTATCTGAGGGCCTAAAGAGTTGAGTCAGGGCCTGCAGCATCTAATGTCTGTGGGTCCTGATGGCAGTCTGGCAATTTGTTTTATTTCAGACACTGCATTATCTGTCCATGACACACAAGACTGATTTTCATAGTAAGCCAAGTGTATGTTTAAATATGTCTGACATGTCTGATTATCATTTACAATAGTTGAGCAGTATTTATGTCAGTTTGGGCATGAAAAAACAAGTTTAAGTAAGAACATTGCAGTGGTTTGTGTATGTGTCTGGTGTACCATGTGTATGTGTCTGGTGTACCATGTGTATGTGTCTGGTGAACCATGTGTATGTGTCTGGTGTACCATGTGTATGTGTCTGGTGTACCATGTGTATGTGTCTGGTGTACCGTGTGTATGTGTCTGGTGTACCATGTGTATGTGTCTGGTGTACCATGTGTATGTGTCTGGTGTACCATGTGTATGTGTCTGGTGTACCATGTGTATGTGTCTGGTGTACCATGTGTATGTGTCTGGTGTACCATGTGTTTGTGTCTGGTGTATCGTGTATGTGTCTGGTGTACCATGTGTATGTGTCTGGTGAACCATGTGTATGTGTCTGGTGTACCATGTGTATGTGTCTGGTGAACCATGTGTATGTGTCTGGTGAACCATGTGTATGTGTCTGGTGTACCATGTGTATGTGTCTGGTGTACCGTGTGTATGTGTCTGGTGTACCATGTGTATGTGTCTGGTGTACCATGTGTATGTGTCTGGTGTACCATGTGTATGTGTCTGGTGTACCATGTGTATGTGTCTGGTGTACCATGTGTATGTGTCTGGTGTACCATGTGTATGTGTCTGGTGTACCGTGTGTATGTGTCTGGTGTACCATGTGTATGTGTCTGGTGTACCGTGTGTATGTGTCTGGTGTACCATGTGTATGTGTCTGGTGTACCGTGTGTATGTGTCTGGTGTACCGTGTGTATGTGTCTGGTGTACCATGTGTATGTGTCTGGTGTACCATGTGTATGTGTCTGGTGTACCGTGTGTATGTAGCTGGTGTACCATGTGTATGTGCCTGGTGTACCATGTGTATGTGTCTGGTGTACCATGTGTTTGTGTCTGGTGTATCGTGTATGTGTCTGGTGTACCGTGTGTATGTGTCTGGTGTACCATGTGTATGTGTCTGGTGTACCGTGTGTATGTGTCTGGTGTACCGTGTGTATGTGTCTGGTGTACCATGTGTATGTGGCTGGTGTACCATGTGTATGTGTCTGGTGTACCGTGTGTATGTGTCTGGTGTACCATGTGTTTGTGTCTGGTGTATCGTGTATGTGTCTGGTGTACCATGTGTATGTGTCTGGTGTACCATGTGTATGTGTCTGGTGTACCATGTGTATGTGTCTGGTGTACCATGTGTACCATGTGTATGTGTCTGGTGTACCATGTGTATGTGTCTGGTGTACCATGTGTATGTGTCTGGTGTATCATGTGTATGTGTCTGGTGTACCATGTGTATGTGTCTGGTGTACCATGTGTATGTGTCTGATGTACCATGTGTACCATGTGTATGTGTCTGGTGTACCATGTGTATGTGTCTGGTGTACCAGGTGTATGTGTCTGGTGTACCGTGTGTATGTTTTTATTGGAATTGAATCAAATGTACCAACTATCCTTCTGTTGGAACAGGTTGAAAAGTTGATCAAGGAGAGAGAAAAATTAGCATATATCAACCCCGAATTGTCTCTTCAAGAAAAGGAGAAGGGGAACGAATGCTTCAAGAAGGGTAAAGTCCACCAAGCACAACAAACTGATAATAAAATAAATATGTTCCAGAATCGGCACAATGTATTGTCACAAAAGACACAATTTGATGCCGTTTTACATCCCTCGGGCATGTTGGGCATGTGTTAGTCATGCTAGAACCGTCACCATTGGTTTGAATCCTACATTCCCAATGATTATATTGAAAGGTTTGCCGGCACCACACCAGCTCATGGTGACGAGATATTTCTTCAGCTACAACTGCAAAAGACATATTTTTTATTAAAACTATGAGACTAAATACTTTTTAAAACAAAAAACATGTCATAATGCCAGATAGTTTCTTTATTTTTTTAATGGTAGGAAGGAACCACAATTATTTTATGAAGTATTTACCGAGACAATATTAAGGGCCGGTCCTAAAGGTGTGCATATAGCAGCAAATGGTCTTTCTGTTTCCGTGGTAGTTTCTCTGAACGACATGGTTCACTTGTTGCAGGGGATTACCCGAATGCTGTGAAGCATTACACCGAGGCTGTCAAACGGAACCCAGAGGATGCCAAGATATACAGCAACAGGTCTGCCTGTTACACGAAGCTCATGGAATTTGAGCTGGCACTGAAAGATTGTGATACATGTATCAAGATTGACCCCGCATTTAGTAAGTTTATAACTCTGCTTTTTGTTGCATGACTTTTTTAAGTTTGTGGGCCAACCACCTTATCAAGTGGAGGTCTTGTGTTTATCACTGTCATCCCATAACAAGTCGGGGGCACGGGTGGCCCTGTCGTGGGTTTCAACGAAGTTCTAAACGTCTGAGACCTTCATCACTTCGAGCTTTCCTCCCATATTAAGCTAACACGCAGTGACATAACTGGAATACTGTTAAAAGTGGCATTAAACCCCACTCACTCACTCACTCACTCACTCACTCACTCACTCACTCCATAATTTCTGTTCAACATGTGATAGTTACCTAGGTCACACATTCCACACACATGTTTACCTCTGGGGACCTCTATTCCTGGTCATGAGGCTAATTAGACACAATTTTATGGATAACAACTTCTTTATTTACTGTTATGTCTACTTGTGTGTCATTCGTCAAATTCTGAGAAATGCCTATCAAAGAATTCATTGTTCATTTGGCTGGCAACTAAGATGGATCTGTTAGAAACTCCTGAATTTTCTTTTATTCAGTTTTCATGTTTCAATTGACTTGTTTCAAAGCATAGTCTGAAATGGATATCGCCAGTTTGACACGTGTGCCGTTAATTACGAGAAAGCTGCTTTCTGGCTGGCTTTGTGTTAGTCGTTTCAGTGGTCGGTCAATGTTTGCGAAAGGTCGTTCTGACGTCACCTGTTCTGGGATGTCATCAGATCTAAGATCTGATTTAAATGAGATTTCTTGAATGTAAACAAAACCTTGTGTAGAATATAATGTCAGTGAAACGTGTACCTTTATTTCAGTTAAAGGCTATCTACGTAAGGGAGCTAATCTACTAGCAATGAGGGAGACGACGAAGGCTGCTGTGTGGTATCAGAAGGCACTGGACATCGACCCCAGCTGTCAGGTGCGATGTTTGACATGCAGTCAGCGATGTTTGACATGCAGTCAGCGATGTTTGACAATGAGTCAGCGATGTTTGACATGCAGTCAGCGATGTTTGACAAGCAGTCAGCGATGTTTGACATGCAGTCAGCGATGTTTGACATGCAGTCACCCTATTGACAAGCAGTCAGCGATGTTTGACATGCAGTCAGCGACATTTGACATGCAGTCAGCGACGTTTGACATGCAGTCAGCGACGTTTGACATGCAGTCAGTGACATTTGACATGCAGTCAGCGACATTTGACATGCAGTCAGCAACATTTGACATGCAGTCAGCAACATTTGACATGCAGTCAGAAATAATTGACCGGTAGTCGGAGATGTTCACGTGCAGTCAGTCATGTGCACGTACATGCATGAAGATCAGGGTGCTTGTCGTAAGAGGTGACTAACGAGATCGCGTGGTCAGGCTCAGTGAGCTTGGTTGATGCATGTCATCATATCCCACTGTGTAGATTGATGCTCATGATGTCAATCACTGGATTGATTGGTCCAGACTCGATTATTTACAGACTGCAGTCATATAGCTGGAATATTGCTGCACGCAGCATTAAACAACAAACAGACCACAGAACACCCTGTGATGTATTAAGTCTGGTCAGAGCTAAGTCAGCCACAACTCATCCTTCATCCTTGTCAGTTTTCTTCTGAAACTCTGCTTTGATACCAGGAAGCACTTGAAGGCTACAAGAAGTCGGTAACTGCTGAGAACAGCGACCCCGAGGCAGTGAAGAAGCGAGCAATGGGTGACCCCGAGGTGCAGCAGATCCTGCAGGATCCTGCCATGCAGATGATCCTCCAACAGATGACCAAAGACCCCAACGCAGTCCGAGAGTAAGTGTTCCACTGATCCTTGAAACCAGTGGATGTACATCATCCAGTTGGGGCCGTGGGGTAGCCTTTTGGGTAAAGTGTTCGCCAGTCACGCCAAAGACCCAGGTTTGATTCCCTACTTGAGTACAATGTGTGAAGCCCATTTCTGGTGTCCCCTGTCATGATATGGCTGGAAAATTGGTAAAACCATACTCACTCACACATGTTGGGGCTTCCAAGGTAGACGTCAAGATGTATGACAGCGCTGTACCACAAGATACCAGATACTTGACCAGACTTTAGTAAGACATACTACCTGTAGTATATATAGTATATACTACAGCTATGGAATGGACTATATAAGCTGAGCTTACCTGACAGAACAGAATGTAAATTGACATGGGCTTCTAGCCAATGACATAGTCTGTGGTTATTTAAAAGTCACGTGAACTGCTACTTACGAAACTGAATGATGTTTGAGATGTTATTGTTGTTTGAGACGGACCTGGAAATATCTTGTTTTATCTGCGTCTAGAACGTCTTGTGGAGTTTAAGGGATGTTTGTGACAATGTTGTTTGTGACTGACATGGTAATATCTTGTTTTATCGCATCTAGAATGTCTTGTAGAGTGTGAGGGATGTTTGTGACAGTGTTGTTTGAGACGGACCTGGTAATATCTTGTTTTATCGCATCTAGAATGTCTTGTGGAGTGTGAGGGATGTTTGTGACAATGTTGTTTGAGACTGACCTAGTAATATCTTGTTTTATCGCATCTAGAATGTCTTGTAGAGTGTGAGGGATGTTTGTGACAGTGTTGTTTGAGACGGACCTGGTAATATCTTGTTTTATCCGCATCTAGAATGTCTTGTGGAGTGTGAGGGATGTTTGTGACAATGCTGTTTGAGACTGACCTGGTAATATCTTGTTTTATCGCATCTAGAACGTCTTGTGGAGTGTGAGGGATGTTTGTGACAATGCTGTTTGAGACTGACCTGGTAATATCTTGTTTTATCGCATCTAGAATGTCTTGTGGAGTGTAAGGGATGTTTGTGACAATGTTGTTTGTGACTGACATGGTAATATCTTGTTTTATCGCATCTAGAATGTCTTGTAGAGTGTGAGGGATGTTTGTGACAGTGTTGTTTGAGACGGACCTGGTAATATCTTGTTTTATCGCATCTAGAATGTCTTGTGGAGTGTGAGGGATGTTTGTGACAATGTTGTTTGAGACTGACCTAGTAATATCTTGTTTTATCGCATCTAGAATGTCTTGTGGAGTGTGAGGGATGTTTGTGACAATGCTGCTGTTGTTGCAGGCACCTGAAGAACCCCCACATCGCAGCTAAGATCCAGAAGTTGATGGAAGTTGGCATCATCGCCATACACTGAGGACACCCTTGACTAGGTCGCCACTTCTATCATGCCCCCAGGGGGCGCTGTGCTTGTTCAGCTCACCTCATGATCATCTTCATGTCTCCGATACGCAACTGGCCTTTGATAGTGCATGTGTATGTATATATGAAGACTGAACCATTATAAACCTGCCTCGTTCAGCGCCAGGAACCTTGCTCTCTCATATGTGTGCTTGTTGTTCATATTTGAAAATAACAACAGTTCGGACGTATGAATTTAATTATTTGTATTAAGTTATGTTTAGCACATACTTGAAATGTAATTGGTATTTTTCTCTTTCATATTGTAAAATGAAGTAATCCATTGTTCAATGACAACATTCTAGGACATCATTCTAGGACAACATTCTAGGACATCATTCTAGGACAACATTCTAGGACATCATTCTAGGACAACATTGTTTGTAATAGGACATCGCATGACAGCTCCCCCAGTAGGTTTACACATAGTCACATGGTCTGGGTCTGGGTTACCTAAGGGCAGACAACTCTAACTTTCCTACCAGCTTCTCTTCACCAGGCTAGCCTTTCATTGAAGAGGTTCATTTTGGATAAGAAACATTTCTTGCAGCTCTGATGGGGAGTCATCATTGTGCTTGTTTCTACCATCAAATATACTTGTCATGCCTAATGTGTTGTGTAACTGAATATATGGGCCACTGCCTGCAGGAATATTGAATAACTATGTGCACAAAGTCAGTTGTTTCTAAAAAGTGCTATATAAAGAAGGACATTGTCAGTCTTGAATTGTTGAGTTTGTTTTCATTTTACTTTTTCATCTTCCCAGGGCAAGGGTGTTAACAGACTATAAAAGTCCAGTTTCCACCCTTGCCGAACTTGGCTGGAATTATGAAGTTATATTTTGGCTGAACTAACGAGGCTATGCATTGTCTAATCAAAATCGCGTAATGAAATCAACATGCGGTTTGTAAGCTGCCATGCAGATTTCGCTTGATTGCAGGATTTGCAAAACCTGTACCGCCAACTTGGCGTCAACAGATATTTTCCAAATCATTTCAGCTTTAAAATCAATGTGCTCATGTGATTTGATGCACTTCACAAAGTAAGACCCTTTTTATTACAATAAAGGCTTTTGATTATTGACTTATTGATTTGAAGCAAATGCAAGTAATATGAGAGGTGGAATCTGATTGGTCAATAGGAGGGACAAAACTTGTAATAGCCACTGCTGGCGTTATGATCGAACCCAGAAACTCTAGCTAGTTTGCCAAAGGTTGAAACTGGACTTTTACAATCAAGAATTTCTAAAATAATGAAATTGCGCTGGTAACAATTGTCTGGCGCAAAATCACTTGGATACCGAGATATTTCCTACTGTTTACATGAAGTGATCAGTTTGATGTATCAAGGAGCATCTGTATCACACAGATCAGTTTGATGTATCAAGGAGCACCTGTAATACACAGATCAGTTCGATGTATCAAGGAGCACCTGTATCACACAGATCAGTTTGATGTATCAAGGAGCACCTGTATCACACAGATCAGTTTGATGTATCAAGTAGCACCTGTATCACACAGATCAGTTTGATGTATCAAGGAGCATCTGTATCACACAGATCAGTTTAATGTATCAAGGAGCATCTGTATCACACAGATCAGTTTGATGTATCAAGGAGCATCAGTATCACACAGATCAGTTTAATGTATCAAGGAGCATCTGTATCACACAGATCAGTTTGATGTATCAAGGAGCGTCTGTATCACACAGATCAGTTTGATGTATCAAGGAGCATCTGTATCACACAGATCAGTTTGATGTATCAATGAGCGTCTGTATCACACAGATCAGTTTGATGTATCAAGGAGCACCTGTATCACACAGATCAGTTTGATGTATCAAGGAGCATCTGTATCACACAGATCAGTTTGATGTATGAAGGAGCACCTGTATCACACAGATCAGTTTGATGTATCAAGGAGCATCTGTATCACACAGATCAGTTTGATGTATCAAGGAGCACCTGTATCACACAGATCAGTTTGATGTATCAAGGAGCATCTGTATCACACAGATCAGTTTGATGTATCAAGGAGCATCTGTATCACACAGATCATTTGATGTATCAAGGAGCATCTGTATCACACAGATCAGTTTGATGTATCAAGCACCTGATGTATCAAGGAGCATCTGTATCACACAGATCAGTGGTGTGTGCTAGTTTGTACCCAGGCAGATGACACCTGCTTATTTACCTCAAGTACTCTGTTTAACATCATCAATATCTCAATTAATCATTACTTGTGTTCATTTCTATAAGTATAGATAGGCTTCTAACTGGTGTTCTGTCTGAAGGTCCAGACTACTAACTGGTGTTCTGTCTGACGGTCCAGGCTACTAACTGGTGTTCTGTCTGAAGGTCCAGACTACTAACTGGTGTTCTGTCTGAAGGTCCAGGCTACTAACTGGTGTTCTGTCTGAAGGTCCAGACTACTAACTGGTGTTCTGTCTGAAGGTCCAGGCTACTAACTGGTGTTCTGTCTGAAGGTCCAGGCTACTAACTGGTGTTCTGACTGAAGGTCCAGGCTACTAACTGGTGTTCTGTCTGAAGGTCCAGGCGGCTAACTAGTGTTCTGTCTTAACTGGTGTTCTGTCTGAAGGTCCAGGCTACTAACTGGTGTTCTGTCTGAAGGTCCAGGCTACTAACTGGTGTTCTGTCTGAAGGTCCAGGCTACTAACTGGTGTTCTGACTGAAGGTCCAGACTACTAACTGGTGTTCTGTCTGAAGGTCAAGGCTACTAACTGGTGTTCTGTCTGAAGGTCAAGGCTACTAACTGGTGTTCTGTCTGAAGGTCCAGACTACTAACTGGTGTTCTGTCTGACGGTCCAGGCTACTAACTGGTGTTCTGTCTGAAGGTCCAGACTACTAACTGGTGTTCTGTCTGAAGGTCCAGGCTACTAACTGGTGTTCTGTCTGAAGATCCAGGCTACTAACTGGTGTTCTGTCTGAAGGTCCAGGCTACTAACTGGTGTTCTGTCTGAAGGTCCAGGCTACTAACTGGTGTTCTGACTGAAGGTCCAGACTACTAACTGGTGTTCTGTCTGAAGGTCCAGGCGGCTAACTAGTGTTCTGTCTTAACTGGTGTTCTGTCTGAAGGTCCAGGCTACTAACTGGTGTTCTGTCTGAAGGTCCAGGCTACTAACTGGTGTTCTGTCTGAAGGTCCAGGCTACTAACTGGTGTTCTGTCTGAAGGTCCAGGCTACTAACTGGTGTTCTGTCTGAAGGTCCAGGCTACTAACTGGTGTTCTGTCTGAAGGTCCAGGCTACTAACTGGTGTTCTGACTGAAGGTCCAGACTACTAACTGGTGTTCTGACTGAAGGTCCAGACTACTAACTGGTGTTCTGTCTGAAGGTCCAGGCGGCTAACTAGTGTTCTGTCTTAACTGGTGTTCTGTCTGAAGGTCCAGGCTACTAACTGGTGTTCTGTCTGAAGGTCCAGGCTACTAACTGGTGTTCTGTCTGAAGGTCCAGGCTACTAACTGGTGTTCTGACTGAAGGTCCAGACTACTAACTGGTGTTCTGTCTGAAGGTCCAGGCTACTAACTGGTGTTCTGTCTGAAGGTCCAGGCTACTAACTGGTGTTCTGACTGAAGGTCCAGACTACTAACTGGTGTTCTGTCTGAAGGTCCAGGCGGCTAACTAGTGTTCTGTCTTAAGGTCCAGGCTACTAACCAGTGTTCTGTCTGAAGGTCCAGGCTACTAATAAGTGTTCTGTCTGAAAGTCCAGGCTACCGACCAGTGTTCTGTCTGAAGGTCCAGGCTACCGGCCAGTGTTCTGTCTGAAGGTCCAGGCTACCTACCGACCAGTGTTCTGTCTGAAGGTCCAGGCTACCGGCCAGTGTTGTGTCTAAAGGTCCAGGCTACCGGCCAGTGTTCTGTCTGAAGGTCCAGGCTACCGGCCAGTGTTCTGTCTGAAGGTCCAGGCTACCGACCAGTGTTCTGTCTGAAGGTCCAGGCTACCGGCCAGTGTTCTGTCTGAAGGTCCAGGCTACCGACCAGCGTTGTGTCTGAAGGTCCAGGCTACCGGCCAGTGTTCTGTCTGAAGGTCTAGGCTACCGGCCAGTCTTCTGTCTGAAGGTCCAGGCTACCGGCCAGTGTTCTCTCTGAAGGTCCAGGCTAAAGACCACAGACCACTGTTATCAGAAATCCAGTGTTCTGTTGCCAAGGGCACTCAGTGTGAATCCTAGATACATCCCTGTATGTGTATTTTATTACCTGTAGAACAATCCCGGGAATCTTTCAATAGCGGTGCCATGTATTATCCGACCAGACCATTGTGGAAAGATATCAGACAGAACATTAGTCATCTGAAGGTGGTATACAAATCACTGGGCAACAACATGTGAGTAATCAAGTCTGGATCAGGCAAACCAATGGCTGACAGCATGAGCACCGATCAACACCATTGGTCACAATGGCACGCAATCAGCCAATCACCAAGCCTAATCACCCGATCTATTTCAGTTCCAGGTTGGTGGCGACCAATTGTACCAGGGAATATTGTTCTGTATGTATTTACCAGGAAACTAATAAGCAACAAAGAACCACAGTACCTTGGAATCAGTAATGTCATTTATTATTCGAGTAAGCTTACAATATGTCCATGTACATATGGTTGTTATTTGGTCTAAATGAACAATTGACAGTGAAAACAAGAAACAATAATAACATCATTTAATTGAAGAAGAACTGTACTGAAAGCGAGTCACATGACTTTATCTGTGGTCAATAAATCTTTTAATCCTTGAATTACTGAAAGTTCAACAAACTTGAGAAAATCATCTATGAAATCATGTGTTTGTCGTGGATCTTTTTTCTGGATTTGGAGTTGAGATAAGGGCAGGTAAACTCTAACGGCACATTGTGACGAACTTCAGGACAAGTGACTTAATTTTCATGTCTTCTTAATCAAAATGTTGAAGGTTTACAGTTATATTTTTTCAAATAAATTTGTTATAAATCTGAACATTGTTTAGGGACTGGTCATTAATTATAGAGAGGGGTCAACAAAAACTGTTACATAACATGGGGTTGGGTGGGGTGGGGTGGGTAGCACATTCTGATACAGTCAGACCATTCTCACCTTCCACACGCACATCCTACAATAAATGACCAGTCCCTTGCCAAACCCAATAGTTATAAATCCGTGTCAATAAGATAATATTCTGTTTAACAAAAACTAACAATGACGACAAATGTATCTCAAGTTCACATAACAGAGCTTGGTGAGGAACCCTCGTCTTCAGATCTGAATACTGGCTGGTACCGCTGCTACAGATGACAAAACAAGGGCTGCACAACGAACACAACCAAGGCAGTGTTGTTATCCTGGCGTGGTGCTTGTGAGCGTTTGCGGTTTCCTGTGTATCGATAGTTTGCAGAACTAATGTCCAGCCCCCGACTGAGCCATGGACTACTTCACAGTAGGAACGATGTGTGACAAACTCTAGACATATGGTGAGTGAGTGAGATTAACGCTGCTTTGAATAATATTCCAGTTGTATCACGGCGTCAGCTTAATGTGAGAGGAAAGTGCTAAGTGATGCAGGTCTTAGACGTTTACCACTTCCGTGGAACCCACGAGCAGGCCTGGTGCTGACAAACATAATCGGGATTCGATCCCACGATCACAGGTTTCTGGCGTGCCCAAGGGACGTAACTCTGCACAGCGAATTGTAGACAGCTGGGCCTCTCGTGCTCCCTCGAGACTATGGGATGAGCATAGACATGATTCATGTCATCTGGGTTATACAATCTCCATTATTTTAAAATACACGCATCCTCGATCGTCATAGTTAATTTATATTCATTATTTTATTATAATAAATGCTAGCTATAGTTCCACGTAACATTGCCAAAATTTCAGCCATGCAGTGACGAGTCTTTTATGATAATAGAACGGGGAATAATTAGACTAGATAGTCGAGGATGCGTCAGGTGTTAATGCATGAATTACATGCCCTATAGTGCGGGGATACGTTCTACCTGTCAATTACATAAATAAACATTATGCAAGCGCATAGTTCCCGCCAATCTGTAAGGCAGAGCACAGGAGCGCCAGAGACCACCTAGTTGCGGACCCTCAGCCCAGAGGAGGTGAGATGGCGGAGAGAGGGGCCATGGTGGCGAATAGTTGAGGATTGCAACTGAACTGAGTTTTGGCGTTTGGACGACACCCCAGATGCAGTTGTACTTTCCCGCCTGCTGGCCGACTGCCCCGGAAGAGACAGGAGACTAACACTTGGGCGGTGAGATCCCGCGGTGGCGGGATCGTCTGCCGACTTTCGGGCCATATTTTCCCGCGCTTTTTCAATTGCGGGAACGAGGCTTGGTAGTTCAACATACATGCGCTCGAGCTCCACGAGGACGTCAGGTTTGTGACAGTTCCTGGTACAAGGGAACGTCATGTCCCGCAGCACCCGGCGCGACTCTTCTCCCGATTTGTACTCCGCCAGCATCTCCTGCGCGTTCTTTCTAGGACGCCGGACAGACCCTATAGCTTTAGGATCCCCTGCCCAGAGACTGTCTGGCAGCGCAGGAAGAGAAGTCTTAGCCCTGGGCCACCCTCCTGGCTTGTCTGTGTCTGCTGCCTGCACGCGGATCTGTGGCTTGGTAAGTTTGGAAGAAGCTGATTTCATCTGAAGTGGACTGTTGATCGAAATATATCCAGAGTTTATCTTCGGCATCTTTGTGGCGTCTTTCTGTATGGGTGCACTGCTGTGCGATGCGCGTCTCGCCGTTTGGGCCTGAAGCCTAGAGAAGACAATGCTACCGGTTCCATCTTTGGCATTACCGTTGTTCACAGAGCTTCTGCGTGAGACGGAGGAGGCCGGCAACAGGGGGGTCCTGCTTGGACCAACTGATGGCGAACCTGAAGGCAGACCCAGAGATGGCGGTTTGGCCTCGGAGGTACCGAGTCTTCCTGTGTTTCGGCGACTTCCGGTGTATTTGGGAGTCTTCGCAATCCTCGGAGACAAGAGTCGCACTGACGGACGTCTCTTGAGCTGAGAAGTGTCCGATGTCTTCTGACTGGCAAGATGGATGCCAACTATGAAGCGTCTTACCTTCTGGGCGAGGAGGATGTCAGACACGACCTTCTTCAACTTTATCTTGGTCACTTGGTTCCTGTGTCGCGTCTTCACGAACTCTCTCAGGAAATATTCACTTTCGTCCATGTTGAGTGATACTGTCTGTCGGGTTTACGGGGTGTACTCAACGGGCAGGTATTTACTCACATTATTGTTCGACTTCTCTCTTACGTCCGTTGGTTACGGCGCTAACCCACGCCTCATTTGTATAAGCGGTATTTCAGTCCAATGTTCCATTTAAAGGGACGCACAGTTTCCGATAGTTCACTGGGAACATATAGACGCTGTCTATGGAATGAATTGTCCGTCATTTTTCTTTCTCATCACACAAACACACGTAGACATATTGCTCCAGGTGAGTTTACAAAAGGACTCCGATACCCGTTTCCAGGCTCGTGTAATATCGTTGCGACCGCGAGAATTCACATTTGGCATCCAAATGATCGGACTAGTGGCTATAAACCTCTAATGTAGTGATTCAGGTTAATCTATATCATATCAAGTCTGGCGAAGCGTGGCTGTAAAGAGCATTTGCGTGTGGTCTTAATCTCATCTAGGGTCAGTTTGCTTGTTGAAATCCACAATAGCACCACAGTGGGATTAGCTGTGGGTCCCTGCGTCAAGGCAGATCAAACCTCTTACCAACCAGTAGGTGGTCATAGGGGCACACGTGATAGCTTCCTTTCTTTCATGAAATACAACCTTCCCATTAAGTCCTGCAGCGATCTGTAGCCTGACAACGCCAATCGGAGCTCGAGCACACGACATTCCTCTTTACAGTGTGTTTCATGCATGGCTGGTCCGCCCTGTACTACGCCATTGCACGCACGGTAGCCACGTGTTACGAAGAAACTGTTTCATGTACTATTTCTTCTCCCATGTGATGTGTAGAGTCCCCTTAACCTAAAATCATCCTCTGGTCAGAGGTTCGAAACCCAAATTCGCCCCAATGATCCTTGGTCTGTCAGCACCATGCCCCTCGGACTCTTGTCCTTCATCCTGCTGTCAAGTACTGAATATTGGTCATAACAGCGCTAATAACCAAATTCCCTCGCTCACCCAATGTTCTTCGGATTGTTTGTAAAGAGGGGGACACATAGGACATATTTGTTTTGTTTTATTGCTCAGAGATACATCATAAAAAATATTTTGTCCCGAGATTTTACCCCCAAAGTACATTGTTCGCTGGGCATCCTGGCTGTCGTAAATAAAAATGTATTGTGGAAAAAACTCTTGAAGCAGCGACCGAAAAAATATCTTCAACTAAAGAAGTTCCTTTAAGCAGGTTTACAAATGTCCCAATATACTTAATGATCATGTCCAAGGTTTATATATGTCCCAATATACTTAATGATCATGTCCAAGATTTATATATGTCCCAATATACTTAATGATCATGTCCAAGGTTTATATATGTCCCAATATCTCTCAATCATGTTGTTGTTGTTTGCTTGTTTGTTGCTTTACGCCACACTCGCAATATTCGCAATTTGGATAAAAAACATATATCAACCAAGTCAGCGAGCCAGACCACCCGATCCCGCTAGTCACCTTGTACGGCAAGCATGTATCCCGGGAAACACAGGAGTCCATCAGTGGGTCCACAACACTTTATTTGGGATAAAATAATTACAGCATCTATATGGATTACGATTGTGGTGATGGGACAGGCATGGCCAGGCAGCATTTCAGAGGCGTCAGAGAGGCAACCTGCCTAGCCGCCGTCAGAAGTTCAAGTCCCGACTAACAGAAAATATTCTAATTTTAACCAGTCAAATCACTGACCAGCTGCCACGTATCGAATATACCTCTCTGGTCAGCCTGCAGTATCCCGCACCTCATCCACAATGTCAAGCTTCAGTGACCAACCGGCCATTCTCTTGCGCTAATTAGGAGCTACTGACCTGCACATGACTCCGCGCTGATGTTATAATTTGTATCGTCATCACTCTCAATACTTAGATAGATATAACCCACTTACCTAACTGAGGGAATACATTAAATATATATAGACTCCCTTTAAAATATATATACAGACTTCCTGTTAAAACCTATACCCTGCCAAACTGCCTACGATACATGGGTTGCTGAAGACCCATTCTAACCAGGAACTTCACGGGTACTCCATCATGCCCAAGTTTGAATATGTCCCAATATACCACGATCATGCCCAAGGTTTGAAAATGTCCCAATATACCGCGATCATGTCCGAGGTTTGAATATGTCCCAATATACCGCGATCATGTCCAAGGTTTGAATATGTCCCATTATACCACGATCATGTCCAAGGTTTGAATATGTCCCACTATACCACCATCATGTCCGAGGTTTGAATATGTCCCAATATACCACGATCATGTCCAAGGTTTGAATATGTCCCAATATACCACGATCATGCCCAAGGTTTGAATATGTCCCAATATACCACGATCATGTCCGAGTTTTGAATATGTCCCAATATACCACGATCATGTCCGAGGTTTGAATATGTCCCAATATACCGCGATCATGTCCAAGGTTTGAATATGTCCCATTATACCACGATCATGTCCAAGGTTTGAATATGTCCCAATATACCACGATCATGTCCGAGGTTTGAATATGTCCCAATATACCACGATCATGTCCAAGGTTTGAATATGTCCCAATATACCACGATCATGCCCAAGGTTTGAATATGTCCCAATATACCACGATCATGTCCGAGTTTTGAATATGTCCCAATATACCACGATCATGTCCGAGGTTTGAATATGTCCCAATATACCACGATCATGTCCGAGGTTTGAATATGTCCCAATATACCACGATAATGCCCAAGGTTTGAATATGTCCCAATATACCACGATCATGTCCGAGGTTTGAATATGTCCCAATATACCACGATCATGTCCGAGGTTTGAATATGTCCCAATATACCACGATCATGTCCAAGGTTTGAATATGTCCCATTATACCACGATCATGTCCGAGGTTTGAATATGTCCCAATATACCACGATAATGCCCAAGGTTTGAATATGTCCCAATATACCACGATCATGTCCGAGGTTTGAATATGTCCCAATATACCACGATCATGTCCGAGGTTTGAATATGTCCCAATATACCGCGATCATGTCCAAGGTTTGAATATGTCCCATTATACCACGATCATGTCCGAGGTTTGAATATGTCCCAATATCCCGCGATCATGTCCAAGGTTTGAATATGTCCCAATATACCACGATCATGTCCGAGGTTTGAATATGTCCCAATATACCACGATAATGCCCAAGGTTTGAATATGTCCCAATATACCACGATAATGCCCAAGGTTTGAATATGTCCCAATATACCACGATCATGTCCGAGGTTTGAATATGTCCCAATATACCGCGATCATGTCCAAGGTTTGAATATGTCCCAATATACCGCGATCATGTCCGAGGTTTGAATATGTCCCATTATACCATGATCATGTCCGAGGTTTGAATATGTCCCAATATCCCGCGATCATGTCCAAGGTTTGAATATGTCCCAATATACCGCGATCATGTCCGAGGTTTGAATATGTCCCAATATACCGCGATCATGTCCAAGGTTTGAATATGTCCCATTATACCACGATCATGTCCAAGGTTTGAATATGTCCCACTATACCACCATCATGTCCGAGGTTTGAATATGTCCCAATATACCACGATCATGTCCAAGGTTTGAATATGTCCCAATATACCACGATCATGCCCAAGGTTTGAATATGTCCCAATATACCACGATCATGTCCGAGTTTTGAATATGTCCCAATATACCACGATCATGTCCGAGGTTTGAATATGTCCCAATATACCGCGATCATGTCCAAGGTTTGAATATGTCCCATTATACCACGATCATGTCCAAGGTTTGAATATGTCCCAATATACCACGATCATGTCCGAGGTTTGAATATGTCCCAATATACCACGATCATGTCCAAGGTTTGAATATGTCCCAATATACCACGATCATGCCCAAGGTTTGAATATGTCCCAATATACCACGATCATGTCCGAGTTTTGAATATGTCCCAATATACCACGATCATGTCCGAGGTTTGAATATGTCCCAATATACCACGATCATGTCCGAGGTTTGAATATGTCCCAATATACCACGATAATGCCCAAGGTTTGAATATGTCCCAATATACCACGATCATGTCCGAGGTTTGAATATGTCCCAATATACCACGATCATGTCCGAGGTTTGAATATGTCCCAATATACCACGATCATGTCCAAGGTTTGAATATGTCCCATTATACCACGATCATGTCCGAGGTTTGAATATGTCCCAATATACCACGATAATGCCCAAGGTTTGAATATGTCCCAATATACCACGATCATGTCCGAGGTTTGAATATGTCCCAATATACCACGATCATGTCCGAGGTTTGAATATGTCCCAATATACCGCGATCATGTCCAAGGTTTGAATATGTCCCATTATACCACGATCATGTCCGAGGTTTGAATATGTCCCAATATCCCGCGATCATGTCCAAGGTTTGAATATGTCCCAATATACCACGATCATGTCCGAGGTTTGAATATGTCCCAATATACCACGATAATGCCCAAGGTTTGAATATGTCCCAATATACCACGATAATGCCCAAGGTTTGAATATGTCCCAATATACCACGATCATGTCCGAGGTTTGAATATGTCCCAATATACCGCGATCATGTCCAAGGTTTGAATATGTCCCAATATACCGCGATCATGTCCAAGGTTTGAATATGTCCCATTATACCATGATCATGTCCGAGGTTTGAATATGTCCCAATATCCCGCGATCATGTCCAAGGTTTGAATATGTCCCAATATACCACGATCATGTCCAAGGTTTGAATATGTCCCATTATACCACGATAATGCCCAAGGTTTGAATATGTCCCATTATACCACGATCATGTCCGAGGTTTGAATATGTCCCAATATACCATGATCATGTCCGAGGTTTGAATATGTCCCAATATACCGCGATCATGTCCAAGGTTTGGATATGTCCCATTATACCACGATCATGTCCAAGGTTTGAATGTGACCCAATATACCTGATGTTCATATCCAACGTTTGAATATGCTCCATATAGATCGATTATGTCTAACGTTTGAATATGTCCCAATATACCACGGTCATGTCCAAGCTTTGAATATGTCCCAATATACCCTGTGCTCGTGTCCAGGGTATGAATATATCCAATATACTTGATGATTGTGTCCAAGGTTTGAATATGTCCCGATAAACCTGATGAGCGCGTCCAGGGTATGAATACATCCAATATACTTGATGATTGTGTCCAAGGTTTGAATATGTCCCGATGAACCTGATGAGAGCGTCCAGGGTATGAATATATCCAATATACTTGATGATTGTGTCCAAGGTTTGAATATGTCCCGATAAACCTGATGAGCGCGTTCAGGGTATGAATATATCCAATATACTTGATGATTGTGTCCAAGGTTTGAATATGTCCCGATAAACCTGATGAGCGCATCCAGGGTATGAATATATCCAATATACTTGATGATTGTGTCCAAGGTTTGAATATGTCCCGATAAACCTAATGAGCGCATCCAGGATATTAATATATTACCAACATACTTGATGATTGTGTCCCTATAAAGTATATACCACGATTATGTCCAAGGTTTGAATATGCCCCAATATACTACGATTATGTCCAAGTTCTGAATATGTCCCAATATCCCTGATGAGCGTGTCCAAGGTTTGAATATGTCCCTATTTACCACGATTATGTCCAAGTTCTGAATATGTCCCAATATGCATGATGAGTGTGTCCAAGGTTTGAATATCTCCCTATATACCACGATTATGTTCAAGGTTTGAATATGCCCCAATATACTACGATAATGTCCAAGTTCTGAATATGTCCCAACATACCTGATGACCGTGTCAAAGGTTTGAATATGTCGCAATATCTCTCAATCATGTCCAAGTTTTGAATATGACCCAATATACAAAAATCATATACAAGGTTTGAATATGTCCCAATATACCCTATGCTCGTGTCCAGGGTATGAATATATACAAATATACTTAATGATTTTGTCCAAGGTGTGAAGATGTCGCAATATACCCTCGATCGTGTCCAAGGTGTGAAAATGTCCCAATATCCCTTGATCATGTTCAAGGTGTGAATTCGTCCCAATATACACAATGCGGGTGTACACGGGGAAATATGTGGCAATATACCCAATGTTCATGTTGGAAAGGACATGTCCACATATACCCCATGAGACTATCCCAGGAGACTGTAGCTCCCCAGTCTGTTCCAGGGGAAATATGTGGCAATATACCCCATGTTCATGTTGGATAGAACATGTACACATATACCCCATGAGACTATCCCAGGAGACTGTAGCTCCCCAGTCTGTGTTCCAGGGGAAATATGTGGCAATATACCCCATGTTCATGTTGGATAGAACATGTACACATATACCCCATGAGACTATCCCAGGTGACTGTAGCTCCCCAGTCTGTGTTCCAGGGGAAATATGTGGCAATATACCCCATGTTCATGTTGGATAGAACATGTACACATATACCCCATGAGACTCCCAGGAGACTGTAGCTCCCCAGTCTGTTCCAGGGGAAATATGTGGCAATATACCCCATGTTCATGTTGGATAGAACATGTACACATATACCCCATGAGACTATCCCAGGAGACTGTAGCTTCCCAGGCTGTGTTCCAGGGGAAATATGTGGCAATATACCCCATGTTCATGTTGGATAGAACATGTACACATATACCCCATCAGACTATCCCAGGAGACTGTAGCTCCCCAGTCTGTTCCAGGGGAAATATGTGGCAATATACCCCATGTTCATGTTGGATAGAACATGTACACATATACCCCATGAGACTATCCCAGGAGACTGTAGCTCCCCAGGCTGTGTTCCAGGGGAAGTTCTTCTCTAGGTGGAAATGTGTGTACTTGAGGCAATGGATTGGTGCCTTTACAATCAGATGACCTAAACTGATAACTGGTAAATCACCATCTATTCCTTTGTTTTCAAACTGAAACAATCACTCACCAAAGAAAACTCAATAAAAAAATAGGTTTCAAAGTTTTTTATTCTGGGTTGGATTTCAGGTTTTGGTAGTTCAAATAACAACTAAAATGCCGCTGATCACATATCATTTACTGGTGGGTATGTTCATTAACTGTAATGGCCAGGAATGTTAACAAGAACATACATTGAGGCATATATGTTGTATCTCACACCTCTTGTCACACACAAAACAACTGGTATGGGTTTCAAGGCACTCACTCATCACAACATGTAAGGATCTTCTAGTTCTGAGTGAACAAGTAGACCAGGACATGGTGGCCTTTATTTCTCTCATCAATATTTATTGTATGTTTTTAATGCCAACAAATTCACATAAATGCCATAAACAAATTCTGGACATAAGTTAATACAACTTAAATATGAATAGCCTGATATATGTGAATCATAAAAGGAAAATATCAAGGTTGTATTTTAGTTGTTGAACTAAGCATGATATTCTAAAATCTCAACAAGACATCGTCTACAGTCGTCAACCATCAAGTTGTATGATAACTGCTTCCCCTCCTCGTAACTCTAAGTATGTGTTCCCGATGTCAATCTTCTCCTGACTGGTCTCCTGGTGCGAGTGGAACATCACAGTCCCCGTCTCCGAGAACAGATCCCCCTTAAACAGATGACTGACAGGATCTGCTCCAAAGTTGAAGGCCACTAAATAGCCAAGGAAGCCTTCCGCCTTGCGCACGAAGTAGACCATGTCGCTGACAATGCCAGTGGTGGTCTTACCAAACTGAAGGGATTCACTACCACGCAGTTTCATCAGTTCATCAACCTTCTCAAACACAGAGTTTTTCCTGAAGTGTGCTCGTTCAGACTGAAAGAAAATAGAGAATTTACATTATGGTTTGACTGTACACACATAGAAAACATACATCAAATACTGGCATTAGTGAATGTACACATCAATTTCAGACACAGTATTTTCTCTGTCCTAACAAGTTCCTGCTCACAGTTAGTGACAAAATACTTTCACTCACACCACAAACAAGTTCTCTTTTGGAATCTAGTTCAAATTTCTTGAAGTACAAGCATACAAAGGATATGAATGACTTAAAGGTATTTTCATGATTATCAAGTAACACAGTACATGGATGTTGTAGTCGAATGTATCCTGAGTAACAGCCATCTTCTTGTACACACTCAACTACAATTCACTGCTACTTACTGCCACATTGTTTTCTTTGTACCCATCATTAATGGGCAGATATGGTGTGGAGTTGGAGGCGGTGAAGCCGGCATTCGGTCCAGCATTCCACTGCATGGGGGTGCGGTACTTCATGTTACTCTGGGAACAAAAAGTGACATTCATTCCAATAAAATTTTAAAGAGTTTGTCAGCTGTGCTGACATCAATAGGTCAGTAGAAGTACTTGCACCATGCTGTTGACAATTTCAACAAATATCACAATATGTTATCATGGTTACCCAACAGGTATCCTGGGATTGAGACAGTCAGTGCAAGTTTAGGGTTATACAGACAATGTATTGAATCATGCCAATACACTCCCTATTCTGAAGTGTCAGTGGTAGAGCATTGTTGGAAGGAATACAGATCCCTAGTTTATGATGCTGATCAAGCTAAATTACATATTGGCAATATGGATTGAAAATCCACTGCACGCTCCATATCAGTAACCATGACAACCGTGCCATAAAGACACCATCACACAATGATTACCAGGGAAAACAAAAGGAAATGTGCTTGATCCTGTCAGTACAATATGGTTTGACTGGTTTGATGGTTGTCTAAAAGCCAAACTCAGCAATGATAGCAGTTCGTAAATTGATGATGACACAAGTCTGACACCCCGATCCATTTAGTTGCCTCTTCCCACCAGCTTAGGTTGCTGCTGGAGACCAATTTTCTTACCCAGAATCCCCACTTGCCGAGTCCATTATGAACATGCATATAAACTACACCTTCACTGCTTCCAATGTCTGGAGAAATGTTTAGAGTGTTCAGAAAAACCTTCCATGACCCATGACTCGGGTAGCCCTAAGGATTAACAACCTGACCCCAAGCTAACAACTCCCACTTACCAACTCCATCGTATCTGTGCTGACCCCGGAGATGGCCGTGGTGGTGAAGGTGCCGTCCTTCATGCCGACCTCATCTCCATAGTACATGATGGGCGTCCCAGGCAACATGAGCTGCATCACAATGGCTGCAACCTCTCTGACACCCATTCTCTGGCTCACACGGCTGCTTTCCCCATTGCTCAGCTGCAAATAGGAACACAACATCAAACATATTGAAGGAAAAAAACTGAAAATGTATTTTGTGTTGGAGGTTTCCTACTGCAATATCACTTTTGTTGATCACTACTGGTCCTTGGGTCTGTGGCCAGAGAAAGTATCAGCTGTTATCTAGACGGCATTCAACAGTAACAGTGCAACAAAAAATATTCGATCATGAGGACATATTGGCTTGTGAGTTTATGATATTTTTCTTCAGTCTCGTCTGGACTAATAATTGAATAGTTTTCTTGGGCAAAAGCTGAAATAACCAAATTACTTCAAATACAGGATCCTCAATATACTTCAAGTCCCACTTTCAAGGACATAGCTTACCATCCATCCCAGCCACTTGTTGACATTATCCTCATACAGCTCATCATCCAGCACCTTCTTCATACATGCTGCGTTACAGGAGGCGGAGAGTTGCGATACCAGGCCATTTCCGACCACTATGTGAAGGCCCGGTTTGTCAGCAGTGCCATAGTATGCCATGGTCTGGTTCTTGGTGGCGCCAGCGATAGATGCATACAGCACCCTGTTGATACATACAGAGCATTATGAACAGACGCTGCAGGGACATTAGAGACACAGCTTCCTAACTGGCAGACAACAACAGCTCAAAACTAGTGCTGGCTATCAATATAGATCTAAATATTGATCAATTATCAATAAATATCGGAGAAGTAACTTTGAGCAAATATACAAAAGCTCAGCGACAAAACAAAATATTTCATGTCATTGGTGAGTGGATTACTTTGTGGACATTGAACGTATAACAAAATCAGTTGCTTTCTGTCTTCCGCAGAGTACAAAAACAAGCCTGCTTTGTTACTAAAACTTTATTTCACCACAACAGTTTATATAAGATATTATTGATGACACAATTTTCATATCGATTATCATTAATATTTCTTCTCATCAACGATAATTCTGATTATCAATCTCCTACTGGCCAAGATCCATAGAACTAGTGTGCTAAGCTCAACATATGTCATTAGCAAACTAGGAATGCCATTTCATCCACAAAAGATTAGGATAAGGTATTGGAGGTTTAAAGTGTATTACAATATTTTGCGATGCACAAGGCCGTATTGCGATATGCATCACGATATATTGTATAATTCTAAAGTTTGAAATCAGAAGCAATCTGATACATTAAGGTATGAATTGAAGTTCTGCACACCCTTAGAAATGACGCACTATTGTGAGTAAAGGACCCCTTGCTTGCTATTGCTGGTACCTGCCTCAGGTAAGGGCCACATAAACCAGGTGTTCAAACCAATCTAAAGCTCTGCTCTCATCCTGATTAATGGATAGTGGCATATTCTAATTCTAACGCATAGTTAACACAGCAACAGAGAAGCTTATGCTCCCACAAAGACCAACAGCATACCTTTCTCTGCCAGGCTTGTCGGAGTATGCGTTGAGTGTGGCACGGAAAGCCTGGATCACAGGGATGCTGCCTTGGTAATTGACATGAGTCTGAAACAAATGTGGAAAGTTTATTTGTTTGTGCTTCTCAGGAGATGTGATGCATTTATATTCAGCATCTGAGCCATGCATTTATACACACTGGACACATTCAACTAAAGTACCGCATTCAGCATATTCAAGCCAAAACAGTTCACTGCCTGAGTCTACAATGAAACAGATGATAGTTATAAAACGTTCACACAACATAACTCCTTTTCAGAATGTAAACTTGTTCTAAATCCCTTCAGGGGATACATAGACTTCAGTTTTTCCTGTTCCTGACTTACCGAATCATCATCTGGGTTAGTTGTGTTGAGGTTCTCCACAAGCAGACTGGCATCCTTCAGATTGAAGCCCCCAATTCCTCTGCTAAGCCAGAATTTCAAGACTTCCTATAAAGTAAAACATAAAGTGTCTAAATGAATCTTTGAACAATAAACAAGCAAACCCTTCAATACAATTCTCACAGTACTTACACAGCAGTTATTTTCATTCATGTTATGCAATGTTATTGGTTGAACTCAAAATGAGTGAGTGAACAGGTTTTAAGAACTTTGACAGAAGAAAACCACTAATGCAGGTCCTAAATGTTCGCTGGTGTAGTCCAGAGAAACCAAAATCATGAGAATGTTTTTTTTCAAAAAACACTGAAAGTTACATGGGGTCTGGGGACCATATAATTTTGCAGACCACATGATTTAGGCACATGTTGTAATGACATGTATCAAAAAGTGGTCCTAAGCGTAACAAAATCCACAGAAAATTCTCAGTCCTGTGTAATATCATGAACCATATAACAAGCATGTAACACAGTTGGCTGTAAAGAGTAGAATAGACCCTGACCGTCATCTCCTTCACCACATCCTCGTTCTCCAGGTTGAGGTCGGGGTACTCGGGGCCAGTCTGACACAAGTAGTACTGGTTGCGGGTTGAGTCCAGGTTCCACGCAGGTCCCCCATTCACGTTTTTCTGGAACACAAACAGAAGACGATCAGACAGGAAAACTCTTTGAACAGAGATGCCAACCTGAATTGAAGCATTGGAGCAATCAGTGGGGTTAAAGTTGAAAAAAAAGTTGTTTCATGTGAAAAAGGGTAATGTTGATTGTATCCTTAGTTTCTGTCTGAACCTGCAAAGATCGTTCAATAAAATAAGTTGAGTTTGTGTTAACATAGCAACCAGTCAGAGACCTTGTACCATTGAGTAATGGATATTCTAATAATATGTAAATTGAAAGCATTGTTCTTATGGTCAGCAAAGTCTTGCTACACAGTAATGATTCATGTCACTGGAGCATTGTCCTCTGTGATATTTTATTAATGTAAATAATTCATAGTTTAGGGTAGGACAAGGCTAAAAGCAAAGGGTACGAAAGGGGTACTTTTAGCCTCAAAACGAAACTGTTACACCAATATCTTGTTCCCTGCTTTGAACATCTTGTGTCTTAGCGGATGTTTATTGTCTTTAAATTGTTTCTCCTTCATGGACTCTTTGTACACCTGCAGAATTTAATAAAATGAAAAATATGAAATCAGTGTTGGGTACAAGTTCCTACCCAGTTGTTTGGAGGTCCGCCATTCTTGACATCAGCCCACACGTAGTAGTCGGAAAACTTGTTATCCTTAGATTTCTTAGATTCCAAGAACCAGGTGTGGTTCTTGCTTGTGTGGTTTGGAACAAAGTCCAAGACAATCTTAACACCTAAAGAAAAGAAAAAATATAACCATGGTAACAAATGAAGAAGAAGCATGGCAGGAACAATCATGTATGTCATTCATGGGGTCCTACTAAATTACTAGTGTTAAGTATCGGATGAGGTTTCCTAATCAATCATTGGTTCTATAACAGTAACTTGATTGTTACAAGTACTTACAATATATATCATACAATTTGTTTGTTGGTTGGTTAACGAAGGTCTGAAAATAATCGAGTCTGGACTAGACAATCCAGTGATTGACGTCGATGATATGATCAACATGCATTAACCAAGTCAGCGAGCCTGACCACCTAATCCTGTTTGTCATCTCTTACAACCATTGTTGCTTTTTAGGTGCAAAAGTATCATTCTCTTTTAATGTATTTAACTCTTTCTTAGTTTCTTGAAGTTGGTAGATCATTTGACAAAGGAATGCAGCCTTTAGTACCACTGATGCCCTTCCCATCACAAAGCATGGCAAGGAACTGAAGTTGGGCAAGTGATACAGGCCGAATTCCTACCAACCACCTTGGCACACTATTTCAGGTCATGTCATCTTATAACGTAACATGGTTATGCCCCACTTTTAGCAGTACTACATTATTTCAGCTATATCAGGCTATCTGACACCAAGCATGGGCTCTACAAACTGTCACCATCCTGTGTGGTCTGAAAGGAAACTATATGGCTCTGATTACCCTTCTGGCCCTAATTCAAGCGACCTCACTATTCCTGGCATAACAGAGTGAACACAAAACATAAAGCACCATTAACTTGGCAGCAGTTCTCCAACATAGTAGAAGACCCTAAATCATGTACATACCTACCCTTGTTTTATACATTTGGAACATTATTTGTATCAGTTCTCATGACAGCATTTGAACTCAGGTCTTTGACATGACAAGCAAGCACTTTAACCACTAGACTATCCCGCTATCCATTTCAATATAATACAACACACCATCGACCACCTCACACTTCATATGACATCACAAACAGTTAACTTTGTGGTGAACACGAGCATGAGGATTCAAAGACTTGTGTAATTAGTATTACCTGATTTCTTGAACGAGGCCAACATGGCATCCACCTGTTCTATTGAGCCAAGTGTAGGGTCAACATCCTTGTGATCAATAATGCCATTTCCGGTGTCTTTCTTGTAGATGGATCCAAGTGAAATGACTTTAGCGCCAACGGCATCAGTAATGTAGGATGACTTGGACTGGACACCTGCATTTGATGAACGTGGCAATTGATGAGTCCGCAGTATGTCAGCAAGTTTATTGATAAGTCTTCGATGTGGTATATTTACTAAAAGGCCATTTATAAAGAGTGAGTTTACACGGCTCTGACCAGTACTTCAGCATTACTGCATGTCCCTTTAGTCGTGTTAATAAATGTCTGAAGTGAAGCATGTTACAGATTTATTTTCACTTAACGATGTTTGAAATTAAGGCTGTATGTCAATGGGTCCTTGTCATAAGCCAAATATTGAATATTTGAGATTTATGGGTTCAAGCTGACTAATGCTTAGTCTCTGAAAACATAAAATTTTGATAGAAATATATAACTCCACTAAAATAGAAAGGAGCCCCATTGAGCATGTTGAGATGGGAGATTAAGAACCTGAGGAAAATCTAGAGTTGCTTCATCATGTTCATTAAGAGCTTTAGATAACAGATGGGACAGGTGGAAGAGAAAAAATATGGTTCAGGGACTGTGAGACAGACTAGAGTCCTAGATTCCAACACCATGGGAGCAACCCTCAAGGACCCTACTAAGTACTAAGTTTCGAACATAGTTTAAGTGAACCAGAGCAACATTAGAAATTAGCACTAGTTCTATAGTCCTTGCCAAATTGCCCACTAGCTAGGTATCATAACTTAAGGGCCAGTCGCAATTTGCTATTATTGAGGGTTAAAGGGTTTTGCTATATCATGTATATGTTAGGACTAGTGGACTATAACAGTTTCCATCGCTACAGAGCATGGTAAAGTGTACATACATAGTACTGACAACCCACTGCAAAGGAACGTTATCACTGCAATTATTGGATCCTAGCACCTGTAAGGCCAAAGGATGTAGAGAGTCGCAATACCCTTATATAACTTACTGAGTAAACCCTAAAGCTCAAATCAGTGTTAGAATCTTAACAGTTTTTGTCCACTAGTCCTTATAATGATAACATATAGCAAAACTCTTAAAAATGGCAATTTTCTACTAGTCCTTATGATACCTTTACCATTGGACAGTTTGGCAAGGACTATAGGACTAGTGCCAATTTCTAACCCTGCAAATTGGGGTATCCTGCATGCATGTAATGTAATTAGTATCCGCTAAGAATTTACATAGATCTAGTAGTCTAGTTGTCTATGTCTATAACAGGGCAACACTCTATGGTCATCATGGGCGGATACAGATGGGGGGTGCGTGGGTGCGCAAAATTACATTTCGATGAAAGTAATTCGATTAAGCTCTGATCTATAGATAAAAGGGGATTTCAAAACCTACCACCGAGATCTCCCTTTCCGTTTCCATCAGAGTCCTTGAAGCTCTTCGGATATGCGTTGTAGACGGCCTCTTTGTTATACCATTTCAGGTCGGGGCGGTAAGGGCAGCGAGGAGCAAGGACGATGATGACAATGGCTGCCGCCAACATCGCTAACCAGCCGACCCAAAAGAGTACGAACAAGATGATTCGGAGTCGTTTCCAAAATGGATCGTTCACATACTGCATCAATTCATCTTTTCCTAGGCCAGAGAACGATTCGTTGGATTCAGAGGGAACTTCAATTTCGACATGGGACTCGTCCATGCCTTTACCGCCATTCAGAAATTTGGCTTTCGAGTCATCAAGGTCGATCTCGGCATTTACAGCATCAGCTTCTTTAATCGGTACCTTTTCATCGTGATTTGTATTCTCGTCCGACATTTTGGCAAAATCTATCTATCAAATACAAAACTGTAGTTCTCTGAAGCGTTCTGATAACAGCAGTTTCCGCTCCACGCGTCTCTTGTGTCTGATGAAATATAACACTTGTTGCGAAGGTGAATATCCGGGTCTTTAGAATGGACCATGCCATTATCTCGTAGGGGGTATAGGTTTCAAACCAATTATTACGATGTTATTACGATGACAAACCTTCTCTCTTTTGTGTGGTTGCTGTTATTATTATATTTTGGAATGTGTTGTATAACTAACTATACTTATTAAATGTTATGATATGCATAATAAGGTAAATATTTACGAACTGGGTATTACCTTCACCCCTCTTTGAAATAGGTACATGTACTTTGCGAGGACTGTTTTGTGTCCTGCACCGGCAACCTGACTGGTAGATACCGGATTTGCCACGGGCTTATGATGCAACATTTGCACGTTCTACTGCATTGATATTAAAATCGTTCCGTTGTTGGGAAAAGATTATATTGAAATGGTAGAAACAATGTGAAGCTTTACATTCGTGTGTATTACCGTAAATTACAGAAACTATAGGCCATTGATATGGAATATACTCGTGGACAATTTGGGCTATTACATATAAGTAGGTCTACTTCAGCTGTTAGTGAGTGTGTTTATGAAGGGGTAGTTTCTTCCACAGCTAATACACGTGGTCGTACGATGTAAAATGTCGGCATACAAAGGACAGCTCAAAGTCCTGATGAATGACATCCGATCACGAGAAGGCAAAAACAAATGTACATGTACTGGCTGTGTATATCCTTGTACATGTACTGGCTGTGTATATCCTGTAGCTGTGTATATCCTGTATGTATGTTTGACTTTCCTCGAAACGGACACGGATCAGGACACGAAACTCCCTGACATTATATGCACGGGTGTTGTCGCATCCTTGGCAACCGGACATGGTGATCAGTGTGGGGGAGTGAGTGAGTGAGTGAGTTGGGTTTAACGCCGCTTTTAACAGTATTCCAGTCATATCACGGCGTGTCAGCTTAATGTGGGAGGAAAGCCCGAAGTGATGCAGGTCTCAGACGTTTACCACTTCGGTGAAACCCACGAGCACGGGTATGGTGCTGACAAACCTTGAAACATAATCGGGGCGAACCGGGATTCGAACCCACAATCATAGGTTTCTGGCGTGCCAAAGGGACGCAACTCTGCACAGCGAATCGCGGCGCCTTAGACGACTGGGCCACCCGTGCCCCCCTCAGTGTGGGGGATTCGGGACCTAGGTCGGAGCTGTTACATAACTTGAGAAAAACTGCATTGGCATCAAAGATAACGTCGCTTCTTTATATATATATATATATATATATATATATATATATAGAGAGAGAGAGAGAGAGAGAGAGAGAGAGAGAGAGAGAGGTTTAAATTACTATTATCCTTATTTTGTTAAATAACGTTTGATTGACTGACTATTCATCAAGGTCACGGAGATCACTAATACCAAATCTCCCCTTTAGGCTACTTGCACAGAAAATGCGGTAAATCGGATTAACAAACAAAGATATCATTTTCGAGCAATCTTGTGACTTAACCGAACGAAAAAACAACTCCTTTTTACATGAACAAACTGAACTGTTAGCATTACTGCCCAACCTTCTGGGCCAGCCACCGTCTTGTCTACGCATGCCCTACACGATAACCGCATTATAATATGCCGGCATCTGGCGAGACGACATCTGTCGCCACACCTTGTCAACCGCGCACATAGTCCCGCGCCATGATTTGCTGAGGCCACACTAAACTAATTAGTTGTTTGTCGGAGGTTTGGTCAAAAGTAATGAGCTGGACATTTTTTAATCATTCTTTTAAACTACAAATCCTTCAATAAATATGTATGAAATGTAAACGGTACAAGTTTCAGTCGAATAATTACTGATCAAGATACACTATCTATCAATGCATTAGCCATGACTATAGCTATATGTAGATATTATACGTTAATAGATATAATTCGACATCTGATTTTTTAAACCATATCAGCAATATGTGAGGCAATGTGCCATGCAGCATGTTTGATGTATTTTTGTTATGGGAAACAACGAAACCGCCGACCAAGTAATCAGTCAGGTGTGGCCTTAGTTTGCTATATATTCTGATCCGCCTAGCAACGTTGTGCAAAATGTGTAAAATCGATAGTACATTTGTTGTTGATGAAAATCATTCTTCTAAATTCATTAAAACTAAATTTAATTTCACTGGAATCATTTGATTTTAGATAGAATATTTTAAACAGATAAACATATTGTAGCCTGCACGTCCGCCTTCATTACCTGAAACACGTGGCAATATACTGCGTTATGTAATTAATGAGGCAATGTTGGCGGCTATCGATGGTGATTTCTGGTGCACATCCGTTTGTAATGTTTCAAACCTAGACAGTGAAGTATTCGTTCGTTCGTTCGTTCGTTCGTTCGTTCGTTCGTTCAATCGTTCGTTCGTTCGTTCGCTCGCTCGCTCACTCATTCGGAAAGAAAAGATATGACTGAGAATTCTGTATCTATCTTCCCTACTATTTACAACCTAGATTCTGGTAATACAAATAGATTTAAAAATAGTAATCTTTCCAATTGGATCAACCCGTGAAGATCCGGGGTAGAATAGGTCTTCAGCAACCCGTGCTTGCCGCGAAAGGCGACTATGCTTGTCGTAAGAGGCGACTAACGGGATCGGGTGGTCAGGCTCGCTGACTTGGTTGATGCATGTCACTGCATGTATCCCAACTGTGTGGATCGATGCTCATGATGTAAACCACTGGATTGTCTGGTCCAGACTCGATTATTTACAAACCGCCGTCATATAGTTGGAATATTGCTAAGTGCGGCGTTAAACAACAAACCAACGTCCAGTTATCTACCGCCTTGCGTGTTTCTATCACGTATAAACACAAGTGGGAAAGACGACAGATGGAAACTAGTCATCACAAGTTCGGCCACCTGTGTGTGTTTGTTGCAAATTTTCATGATAAGAACCCAAACAAACGACTTGGACTGACAGATTATAAGATAAAGGGCACCTATATATGATTGCTTCTCATTGTAAATTACTTTTTAAAATACAGAAAAAAAATCGATGTTCTGTTCTTCAATAACGACTTCATTCTAATTTTGAAGAAATGCATATTTCGGGGCTGTAAATATATCAGGATTCACTGCAATTGAAAAGGTTCCTATGTAATTTTTTTCATGCAAATGAAATCACTATATGATCTATATATTCTTCCAGAATGTCGCGACAAGACAGAACTCTTCTGTCAATGGAAAACACAAACGCACCGTTCTCCGCCGTGGACTGGTCCCTTGTCTCTGTTGCGCACGCTACGCAAGGGCTTTGTGCAGACAGGCAGTTGAGTGGCAGTTCACTCCTATGGCCACAGCCTAAGCCACTTCCGGAGCGCTTGGCGGTTTTACGTTTAGAACTTGATGAGTGAAAGAAGACACAATGTCTGGAAGGACGTACTGTTGTGTGGTGGGCTGCTCCAACTATAGCGGCAAGGTAGTGCATGGCAGGACCGTAAGCTTACATCGTTTTCCTTCAGGAAACTCTTCAAGGAATCGTAAGTTAAAGAGTATATGGTCATGTAGACTCGGTAGGACAAACTTCACAGTGAGATCCTGGACCCGGTTGTGCTCGGAACACTTCGAGGGAAGACGAGGACCTACCTCCGAGGTGAATCTGCCGTCCATATTCCACCACAAAGTCTTCAAAAGTACCAAGGTAAATACTACATCAGCTGACACGATTAATAAATGCTATTCGTAGTCCGAACGTTATCTTATCTAGGGCTAAATTATTTGAAATAATTCCATAAATTCCATAAAAAAATACTGATTTATTATTTACAACTAGTTCCAACTATGTTATGATTATGATCAAAGTTATACTGACATTGGCAATTTCTTTCATGATGTGGAAGAATATTCACAATCCAAATCAATCAGTGTTGATGTTGTCATTGAAATAAAATAAAGCACCATTGTCCGGATTGCTGTTTTCAGTTACAGGACCTGTATGTTGTCACACCTGACGCTGCACATGAAGAACAGGAGAATTCAGCAACTGATAGTGAAACCGAGGCCACCCGACGCAGGTCCCCTCCCCGACTGATGTCCCCTTCCTCCCTATCCCGCCTTGACGTATCGGTACTGATGCATGACTACGTGGACAGGCTGGACACAGAGGACATCAGAACAGTTGCAGACTTCCGACATCAGGAAGTAACCGTTACACCATGTGCACAAGATGCATGTACACAGACAAACTTTCCTGTAAGCATGACCGACAATTCCCATTTAACCGACCACAGCAACAGTCACAGGCCTTGGCTCACTGTGGATGACCTTGCTGATGCAGAGATGATGTTTTATACTGGTTTGCCAGACAAGAACAGCTTCACTGTGTTGTTTGATGAACTTACTGAAGATTCTGATACAAACAAACATGAATTAAAGCCCCATGAACTTACTCTAAAGGATCAATTTTTTATGGTGCTCATGAGACTACGTCTTGGCCTTTTGGTGTTGGACTTGGCAAAGCGGTTTCGGGTATCTGCTTCAGCTGTCAGTTCAATTTTCAATTCTTGGATTGACAAAATGTATTTTGGCCTTAGTTTCCAAATATACTGGCCATCACAAGAAACTGTGAGACTTAACATGCCAGAGTCCTGTCAGTCAACGTACCCAACCACGCGAGTTGTCATAGCTTGTACTGAGGTGTATACTGAAACTCCTGACTCACTGGGAAACAGAACTCTGATATACTCGGATTACAAAAGGCTCAGGACATGGAAGGTTTTGGTGGGAACTAGTCCATCGGGAGTCGTCACATACGTCAGTGACCTTTGGTCAGGAAGCATTTCTGACAAACAGATTACTGAAGAGAGTGGAATTCTTAATGGGTTGGACAGTGACGATGGAGTAATCGCAGATGAAGGATTTCAGATTGCAGATCTACTGTGTTCAAAGAATGTCCATTTGATAATTCCACCAAAGAAGGAAAAGAACTGTAAATTAACTGAAAGAGAGGTTGAGAGTATGAGAAAAATTGCAAACTTGCGTATTCATGTTGAAAAGGCAATAGAGCGAATTAAACATTTTCGGATCTTACAAGGTGTCATTCCCCTCACAAGAAGTGAACAAGTTTCCAAGATTTTCTATATATGTGCTGCACTGAGTAACCTCCAGCCACCACTTGTAACCATGGTAACACATTAAGGTCATTTCAAGAGGATAATCCAAAACATAACTAATTATGCAATTATCATCACTCTGAAATGACCTTGTGTCAAGTGTGCTTCATATCTCAAAAATGAATATAATGAATTGTTTGGTGGTCTAGTGTGTGACCAGGACCAGTTTTGTCCTTGAATTCTCAATATTTCTGTACCATGGCATATGTAGCCTGTATGTACACATGGCAGTAATATCATTAAGTACTCAGAGATCATACCACTGTCTGTGTGTGCTGTAATACCATTACTAAAGTCCATTCACGTGACTAGAGGTTGTAATCCTGGTAATGGTTTAGGGAGGAAGATTTCTGTTGTATTTTCTGTTTGAATGAAACCTGACCTGCACATGCTACTTTTCACATTGCGCTTTGCAGCTCTACTTTCAACTGGTGTATATATATGTATATGTTTCTGTCATGTAGCACTTTTATACCTGCTGAATGTATATTTTCTGCATAGGTCTTCAGTGCTGAAATAACATAATTTTCACTGGACATAAATGTTATATTCACATAGATTCTTGCGACTGAAGCAAAATTAATGTGATTGAACTGTGTGTTCCCGTATACACAATCAGTCTGGGACTTTAACCACCAGTCCATGGTGTGACTAAACCTTGTGTTCCTGTATACACAATCAGTCTAGGACTTTAGCCACTAATCCATGGTGTGACTAAACCTTGTGTTCCCCTATACACAATCAGTCTGGGACTTTAGCCACCAGTCCATGGTGTGACTAAACCTTGTGTTCCCCTATACACAATCAGTCTGGGACTTTAGCCACTAGTCCATGGTGTGACTAAACCTTGTGTTCCCCTATACACAATCAGTCTGGGACTTTAACCACTAGTCCATGGTGTGACTAAACCTTGTGTTCCCCTATGCACAATCAGTCTGGGACTTTAGCCACTCGTCCATGGTGTGACTAAACCTTGTGTTCCCCTATACACAATCAGTCTGGGACTTTAGCCACTAGTCCATGGTGTGACTAAACCTTGTGTTCCCCTATACACAATCAGTCTGGGACTTTAGCCACTAGTCCATGGTGTGACTAAACCTTGTGTTCCCCTATGCACAATCAGTCTGGGACTTTAGCCACTAGTCCATGGTGTGACTAAACCTTGTGTTCCCCTATACACAATCAGTCTGGGACTTTAGCCACTAGTCCATGGTGTGACTAAACCTTGTGTTCCCCTATACACAATCAGTCTGGGACTTTAGCCACTAGTCCATGGTGTGACTAAACCTTGTGTTCCCCTATACACAATCAGTCTGGGACTTTAACCACTAGTTTTGACTCATTAAATGAGATATAACAGTTGAGTTGTCCTGTCACCATGCTCCTTGTAACACATTTAAATGATCACTGTTGATATGATACACTTGAGAATACCATGAAGATGCGGAGTAGAATAGGTCTTCAGCAACCCATGCTTGCCGTAAAAGGTGACTGTGCTTGTCGTATAAAGAGGCGACTAACAGGATTGGGTGGTCAGACTCCCTGATGTGGTTGATGCATTTTTTTATCCAAATTGTGTGGATCGATGCTCATGTTGTCAATCACTGGATTGTCTGGTCCAGACTCGATTATTTACAGACCGCTGTCAGATAGCTGGAATATTGCTGAGTGCGGCATTAAACAACAAACCAACAACACTTGAGAAATAACTTAATAATCTCACCATGCAGGATGTAACATGAAGTACCATTGTCTTGTGTGGACTTTAAACTTTATTCCAGCTATATTCTAACCCACATCTTCACGGGATCATCAGTATTTTCATACAGGGAAAGGGAGGTTAACATCACCAACTGTGCACTCATTTGTAACAGTCATAAACATTAAATGTTTCTTGGTCACACTTTTCTCAAGTGATGAGGGTGGTAGGGTTGAATTATATTTTATATTTGAAAGAAAAGAGGAACACTTTTATTTTCCCCACCACCAAGAATTGCAACTAACTCAGCAACACAATGAACTTGGCTATTTAATACAATGTCAGTTGTCAAGCATTTATTTTATGACTGACATTGTATGCTTCACACAATTCAGGAAATTTAAATTATATTTTTTTTTTTTGGCGAGAAAATATGACTGACACGCAGGATTGAAATTGATACCTGATACCCGGAAACATTTCGATCATCCAGAATAAGGAAATGGATACGACATACACTGTAGCACCTAAGATACTAGATATCATGGATATTGTTTCAAAATAGTGAAGGAAAATAATATTTCCTTGATAATCCTAACCTATCACACTGGATCCTATTGGTGAGGCGAGGTGAAATGGGGTTGAAGGTCGCGTTCAAGATTATTGCACTTATAACAACCGGCATGCAGCCGTCTGGACTAATGTCGATTTTATAGTTCCCGCCATCTGAGATGTGCAGTTTGACATGGATACCCCACTCAGACACAGAATACTGACTCTGAGCCAGCTAGTCTGTGTTTTAGCTCCTTAATGCCGATCGCCAGGCAGGGTAACAAGAAGAACCATCTTTTGGTGTCTTTTAGTATGACACGGCCGGGGATCGAACCCCGGACCTTCCTCTCTCCGGGCGGACGCTCTACCACTAGATCACTTCCTCAAACCATGCTGTGTCCTTGCCTTACTTCTGCAATCTCATTAAAATCAGATCTTACTTCTCGCTATCGCCAAACAAAGATCGTTGTCTAGCGGCAGGGAGAACTTAGATCTTATTTTAATGAGATTGTTACTTCTGCAGCGGACTCCAACACTATCGGACGGGGACATGTCTGATTAGACAGTTTCATGGGTGAATGCACCCTCGGTTCATTAAATTATACCATGTACACTGCACACAAACTATGCAGAAAAAACACAACATTTTATAAATCTATCAGGACTTTATTCATCAAATACACTATCATACATGTATTAATGAACACATGATGAACAAGCAGTGCAGTTCTGGAGGAAGTCTGACATGATAGCTGGGCGTAGGGTGTAGGACCAAAACCTTTTGTCTGATTAGACAGATGTTGGATTACACAGAGTCTACTGTATTGATAATGTAAATTTCGGAACTTTATGGCAGATCACACTAAACAGGAATGAGTCTACAACTACAGTTAACATAGGATCAATCCAATAATTACATGCTTTTTTAGAGGAAACACTGTGTACATTTCTTAATGTGTATGTTTAAGGAATAAACGACTCCTGGTCAATGTTTATCGTGCATTAAAACACTGCAGGGAGAATAAACCACGAGGGGCGCATTTGGACCTTATTGCAGTGTTCCGGCTTCTGTTTTCAGCCTAGTACCGTTTTGTTAAATTTGTAATTTGGGGGCCAGATCCAGTTTAAAGTGTATACTTTCTTTTGTCCGACAGTTTTTGTACGATTGAAATCACTCCGTATACTCTTTGTCTACTTATTCATATTTTGTTGTCCACCATCCCAGCATGATTACCCTTTCAGCACACGGACAAAATGTGTTTCACATATGGCGCGTCTAGGCCAAGACTGCGAATCCCAATGAATATGCTCCCCCCAAAAGAAACAGAATCTTTTTTTGGTGCGGGTCGTTACACATGTGTATGCACATCTGAACATTTGACGAATGATGACATTTTGCAGGTGAAACGTGTCCAGTATAAGACAATTAACTGACAAGAGACAGACGTCACAACAGACGTCATAATGATCCAGTACAACACCTGCTGCCAATACCTACGCGGATCCGCTGGTGTGTGTGTGTGTGTGTATGTGTGTGTGGAAAAAGGGGGAGGGGGGTTACTCTTTTTTTAAGCGTATCAATTATGTCTTTTAAACGAAGGATGTGATACGACCGCAGCTACTTCACCGCGTACGACAGCGCCATCCTGAACCAAGAGCGCGGATAGAGTTCTTTTTGAAAGGGGTTAGAGGGTACACAGCTTTCAGGAAAAGGGAGGTGCTCTTAACATAGTATGTCACTAAATGAGTTCTATATAATCTGTACGTCACCGCTGGGATCTATGGATCGTTCTATAATAGAAAAGTATATCAATGTGCTCAAAAGCAGATCCAGCACATACATTTGAAAGGGAGGGATCCCAAATATCAAAATCCTCTCTGAGTCAATATCTTTTTTACTGCCTACAATATACTACTACATTTGGTTTTCAAGGGTGGGTAGGGGTGGTATGCTTGTTGTAAGAAGCGTTAAACAACAAACAAAGAAACAAAGCTAAAGTGTTCAATTAGTATACCAATGCATCACCAATGCGTTTCTTTGTTATTAAAGAAATATGGATAGGAAGGTCTAAACAAGAAACAGCTGGTACCTTTATGAGGTCAAACATAAATCAATTGAATACTGTCTTTCTATCAAAGGACACTATATGTAATTGACCCAGTGACAGCTGTCAGTGCATTGTGTTTGTCTGATATTAGATGCTACACGTGTATATGTTGTGCATCTCTTGTTTACAGTACGATGGAGTGTGTGTGTGCCACTTTTTCCAATAAAAAACACGCAGGCTTACAGCATATACATCATGATGTAGTCTTTGACTCTGATAAAACCTAGTAACATTTGTTAAATATTGTTATTTATATTTTAGCACCATTTATATGCGCGTCCAATGTTAGATGGCACGAATAAACGTTTCCATTCCAAACCTGCATTAACATACGGGGCTGCTTGTTCAATTTCAGTCACGTTGAAACCAGGCCATCTGCCTCGCTGCCTTCATTATGTCCGTAAAGTATACAACAGCCTCGTGGAAACCAGTCGAGTCTGTGACGTGGTGGGACTGACACTTTATCTCAAATGTCAGATATATTAGTCCAAATGTCAGCGGACATAGACCTAGTATGTTTATTGGTCGTGCTGAACAGTGTACACGCTATTATCTATAACCTTATTTTGTTATGTGTCTTATCTACTTGAAATCACAGGCACACACTGTCCAAATTGCACCCACGATAAGCTTATCAAAGCTGGCTCTCAATGTCATCAGCTGCTCCATCGTCGTCTGTCGTTGCCGTCATCTGCAAATGTGTTAACGGGATTCAATCAAGGTTTCAATATGGCCGCCACGGCAGCCATATTGGATAAAAAACAACTTCTTGCCACAAGTAGGTAACCGCGTCCTCGTATTTTCGCAAAACGCGGTCCAGCAACAGGTGCTTGTGTTTGTCGGACCAAAAACCAAAGCGTAGCAACAACCATACACACTTAAATGGTTACTCTGTTGAAGATAAAACACAGTTTCACAGTTTCAAGACATAAAATTCGGTATGTATTATTCATCCAAGCTCAATTTGTCTTTTTAACTGTCAATGGACTGTGTACATTGATACCACCTTGTCCTCTTAAAATTGACAGACCACATTATATAGACTCCATAACAGAAGGCGTTCTAAAACACTTGTGTTCTCGTACTTAAGATATTACTGAATGTAATGTTTGAATTTTATATTATAATGCCATTTGACACAACACATTCGTTTGCTGTTATTTGAGAGTTGCAACTAGCATTGATTAACAGGTTATCAAAAAATAAGTTTAAAGTTTTTTATGATTTTGTTTTAGAATGGAAATGGAGACCATTGGTCTAGATAAACTGGTGATGTAGATATTCAGGATAAACTGTTGATCTAGACATTCAGGATAAACTGTTGATCTAGGTATTCAGGCTAAACTAGTGATCTAGATATTCATGATAAACTGGTGATCTAGATATTCTGGATAAACTGTTGATCTAGATATTCTGGATAAACTGTTGATCTAGATATTCTGGATAAACTAGTGTTCTAGATATTCATGATAAACTAGTGATCTAGATATTCTGGATAAACTAGTGATCTAGATATTCATGATAAGCTGTTGATCTAGATATTCATGATAAACGGTTGATGTAGATATTCAGGATAAACTGGTGATTTGGATATTCTGGTTAAACTTGTGATGTAGATATTCTGGATAAACTGGTGATCTAGATATTCAGGATAAACTGGTGATCTAGATATTCAGGATAAACTGGTGATCTAGATATTAAGGATAAACTTGTGATGTGGATATTCTGGATAAACTGGTGATCTAGATATTCAGGATAAACTGTTGATCTAGATATTCAGGATAAACGTCTGATCTAGATATTCATGATAAGTGGTGGATCTAGATATTCAGAATAAACGGTTGATCTAGATATTCATGATAAACGGTTGATGTAGATATTCAGGATAAACTGGTGATGTAGCTATTCAGGATAAACTGGTGATCTAGATATTAAGGATAAACTTGTGATGTAGATATTCTGGATAAACTGTTGATCTAGATATTCTGGATAAACTAGTGTTCTAGATATTCATGATAAACTAGTGATCTAGATATTCTGGATAAACTAGTGATCTAGATATTCATGATAAGCTGTTGATCTAGATATTCATGATAAACGGTTGATGGAGATATTCAGGATAAACTGGTGATTTGGATATTCTGGTTAAACTTGTGATGTAGATATTCTGGATAAACTGGTGATCTAGATATTCAGGATAAACTGGTGATCTAGATATTCAGGATAAACTGGTGATCTAGATATTAAGGATAAACTTGTGATGTGGATATTCTGGATAAACTGGTGATCTAGATATTCAGGATAAACTGTTGATCTAGATATTCAGGATAAACGTCTGATCTAGATATTCATGATAAGTGGTGGATCTAGATATTCAGAATAAACGGTTGATCTAGATATTCATGATAAACGGTTGATGTAGATATTCAGGATAAACTGGTGATCTAGATATTAAGGATAAACTTGTGATGTAGATATTCAGGATAAACGTCTGATCTAGATATTCATGATAAGTGGTTGATCTAGATATTCAGAATAAACGGTTGATCTAGATATTCATGATAAACGGTTGATCTAGATATTCATGATAAATGGTTGATCTAGATATTCATGATAAGCGGTTGATCTAGATATTAAGGATAAACTGGTGATGTAGATATTCTGGATAAACTGGTGATGTAGATATTCAGGATAAACTGGTGATTTAGATATTCTTGAAACACTGTTGAAAGACTAGGTCATTATTTGTCAGGAATGAATACGTTAAAGACTCAATCCTGGACTTGTGACCTTCACTGTATAAATCTTTGTCCAGATTGAGTTGACAGGTCAGATCTCACTTGTGGCTTATCTTGGGGCTTTGGCCAGGTGCTCGGATCCCCAACACCATTACTGTAGGATGTTGTTGTTACACACTGTTGTTATTGTGCTTATTTTATTTAGTTGTTTATGATGTAAGTAAAACTTTACACTCATCAATTTGGCTGTGCCAATGGCTGTTGTTTCTCCACCTGTTGAACCATTCAACATCATCTTTATGCTTATTCAATGTAATAACACCAGATTTCATACGCATGTGAAGATATTAACTTCTATACCAAATTCAAACCCGTGAAGATATGTATGATTTACCACATTTCATACCCCTGTAAAGATATTGAGTTTATATCCTGCATTTCATACCGCTACATTGGTGTGATATATGACATTTCATATCATGACACTATTATCATGATAAGTGTGTGATTACAACCCCAGAAGGGATGTCCTGCAGATCATGATATATCTGCAACTATCCAACTCCCTGATAAACAAACATTTCCATTATTTACAAAGATAACTACAGACATATATCAATCATTCTTTATTATAAAAGCATAATCAAATCCTGTCCACATTCCTGAGCTGCAACAAACTCTGATACCTGCTACCTCATCTGCCATGTGACCTACAAGGGGCGAAACAATTCTTAAAGTGTTTTCTGGACCATGGGCTGGTTTAAATCTTTTTTGAATTAAATTTACTTTCATGATTTTCAATTCCTATTGATATGGACATTCTGAATGAAAGATTAATAAAATCCAGTTTCTACCTTCGTGTAGTTTAACAGAATATGCACTTCCTTGGACCATGGTTGAGTACAAGGCATGAAATAATTTGTCCCATGTGAATATCACATCCATAATTTTACCCCCTCATCTTATAATACAAAAGTTTGCGTTTTTACAGTGTACCTATCTAAAAGCTGTCAAAGCTGTAAGTGAACCTATTGTGATGTCATCTGAAGTTAACAACCACTTGTAACCAATAGCTGTATCAATAATGACTTAAAAATACTAAAATATGTACAATGTTAAATCAAAAGCCTTTGTCATGAATCGCTTAGCTTAAACCTTTTCCTAATTGGCATCTCCTGCACTGTACCATCAGACAATGGCACATTGTCAACCTTTCCGTGCTCTTCCGGAAATGTCTGGCCCGGCTTCAGCACTTGGCGTATGTTGACATTAATACGCGAAGTCTTAAGAAAAACATTTAAGGGTTTCCAGTTCATTCTATTCATCTCCTGCTTGATACAAGCATCCATGTCACTTGATGAACCTCTGTTGGGGTCTTGTGTATCAGCTGGAGAAGGAGTTACCTCCCTCTGGCTGTTCCAGTCCATGTAGGTTGGGTTTGTGGCAGCAAGTATCCGTGGAACAGCGTGATATGCCATCCTCGACTCCCCACCCATCACACAGATGTCACCGCTGCGCAGGTACATAGCAGATGGAGGCGTTGCCTTTGTCTTTCCTCCCAGGAGAAAAATAGCATCTTGACCGAAGCTATATGAAGTGTGAAAAGGATCTCATTTAGTTATATGAAATATGTGAAATGATAATGATAATAATCATAATGTACATCTGTATAGTACTATTTCCACAAAAAGAATGCCCAACGAACCTAGACTAAGTATCCCAGTTAACAAATTCATGTATATCTAACTAACATTCTCCGAACCCTGTATGTTGTGTTACTCAAGGTAGATCTAGGAAACATTACTTCTTTTGGAGTCCATGTGACTCCCAGCCTTTAACTGTTGGGGTTCCTGGTCAAAACATGTGGGTAGTAGCCTTTAATTGTTGGGCTTCCTGGTCAAAACATGTGGGTCGCAGCCTTTAATTGTTGGGGTTCCTGGTCAAAACATGTGGGTAGCAGCCTTTAATTGTTGGGGTTCCTGGTCAAAACATGTGGGTAGCAGCCTTTAATTGTTGGGGTTCCTGGTCAAAACATGTGGGTCGCAGCCTTTAATTGTTGGGGTTCCTGCTCAAAACATGTGGGTAGCAGCCTTTACTTGTTGGGGTTCCTGGTTAAAACATGTGGGTAGCAGCCTTTAATTGTTGGGGTTCCTGCTCAAAACATGTGGGTAGCAGCCTTTAATTGTTGGGCTTCCTGGTCAAAACATGTGGGTAGCAGCCTTTAATTGTTGGGGTTCCTGGTCAAAACATTTGGGTAGCAGCCTTTAATTGTTGGGGTTCCTGGTCAAAACATGTGGGTAGCAGCCTTTAATTGTTGGGGTTCCTGGTCAAAACATGTGGGTAGCACCCATTAATTGTTGGGGTTCCTGGTCAAAACATGTGGGTAGCAGCCTTTAATTGTTGGGGTTCCTGGTCAAAACATGTGGGTAGCAGCCTTTAATTGTTGGGCTTCCTGGTCAAAACATGTGGGTAGCAGCCTTTAATTGTTGGGGTTCCTGGTCAAAACATGTGGGTCGCAGCCTTTAATTGTTGGGGTTCCTGGTCAAAACATGTGGGTAGCAGCCTTTAATTGTTGGGGTTCCTGGTCAAAACATGTGGGTAGCAGCCTTTAATTGTTGGGGTTCCTGGTCAAAACATGTGGGTAGCAGCCTTTAATTGTTGGGGTTCCTGGTCAAAACATGTGGGTAGCAGCCTTTAATTGTTGGGGTTCCTGGTCAAAACATGTGGGTAGCAGCCTTAAATTGTTGGGCTTCCTGGTAAAAACATGTGGGTAGCAGCCTTTAATTGTTGGGCTTCCTGGTAAAAACATGTGGGTAGAAGCCTTTAATTGTTGGGCTTCCTGGTAAAAACATGTGGGTAGAAGCCTTTAATTGTTGGGCTTCCTGGTCAAAACATGTGGGTAGCAGCCTTTAATTGTTGGGGTTCCTGGTCAAAACATGTGGGTAGCAGCCTTTACTTGTTGGGGTTCCTGGTCAAAACACGTGGGTAGCAGCCTTTAATTGTTGGGGTTCCTGGTCAAAACATGTGGGTAGCAGCCTTTAATTGTTGGGCTTCCTGGTCAAAACACGTGGGTAGCAGCCTTTAATTGTTGGGGTTCCTGGTCAAAACATGTGGGTAGCAGCGTTTAATTGTTGGGGTTCCTGGTCAAAACATGTGGGTAGCAGCCTTTAATTGTTGGGGTTCCTGGTCAAAACATGTGGGTAGCAGCCTTTAATTGTTGGGGTTCCTGCTCAAAACATGTGGGTAGCAGCCTTTAATTGTTGGGGTTCCTGGTCAAAACATGTGGGTTGCAGCCTTTAATTGTTGGTGTTCCTGGTCAAAACATGTGGGTAGCAGCCTTCAATTGTTGGGGTTCCTGGTCAAAACATGTGGGTAGCAGCCTTTAATTGTTGGGGTTCCTGGTCAAAACATGTGGGTAGCACCCATTAATTGTTGGGGTTCCTGGTCAAAACATGTGGGTAGCAGCCTTTAATTGTTGGGGTTTCTGCTCAAAACATGTGGGTAGCAGCCTTTAATTGTTGGGCTTCCTGGTTAAAACATGTGGGTAGCAGCCTTTAATTGTTGGGGTTCCTGCTCAAAACATGTGGGTAGCAGCCTTTAATTGTTGGGGCTCCTGGTCAAAACATGTGGGTAGCAGCCTTTAATTGTTAGGGTTCCTGGTCAAAACATGTGGGTAGCAGCCTTTAATTGTTGGGGTTCCTGGTCAAAACATGTGGGTAGCACCCATTAATTGTTGGGGTTCCTGGTCAAAACATGTGGGTAGCAGCCTTTAATTGTTGGGGTTCCTGGTCAAAACATGTGGGTAGCAGCCTTTAATTGTTGGGGTTCCTGCTCAAAACATGTGGGTAGCAGCCTTTAATTGTTGGGCTTGCTGGTAAAAACATGTGGGTAGTAGCCTTTAATTGTTGGGCTTCCTGGTAAAAACATGTGGGTAGTAGCCTTTAATTGTTGGGGTTCCTGGTAAAAACATGTGGGTAGCAGCCTTTAATTGTTGGGGTTCCTGGTCAAAACATGTGGGTAGCAGCCTTTAATTGTTGGGGTTCCTGGTCAAAACATGTGGGTAGCAGCCTTTAATTGTTGGGGTTCCTGGTTAAAACATGTGGGTAGCAGCCTTTAATTGTTGGGGTTCCTGCTCAAAACATGTGGGTAGCAGCCTTTAATTGTTGGGGATCTGCTCAAAACATGTGGGTAGCAGCCTTTAATTGTTGGGGTTCCTGCTCAAAACATGTGGGTAGCAGCCTTTAATTGTTGAGGTTCCTGGTCAAAACATGTGGGCAGCAGCCTTTAATTGTTGGGGTTCCTGGTCAAAACATGTGGGTAGCAGCCTTTAATTGTTGGGGTTCCTGCTCAAAACATGTGGGTAGCAGCCTTTAATTGTTGGGGTTCCTGGTCAAAACATGTGGGTAGCAGCCTTTAATTGTTAGGTTCCCTGGTCAAAACATGTGGGTCCCAAGCTACAAAATGATACTGGGAAATGTAAAATAGTGAATACAAGGATGATGATTCAAATAAAACAGCTTTATTCCTCTGTTAAATGCTAAAAGTTAGTTTACAAATATAACAAGATCTCGCAAGAGTGAGACTCCTTTCATGATGGCAGCGCCAAGCGAGTGATCACATTTGATGTCGCAAGGGTAATATGTACCTGGTAAGTGATGCTCTATGGGATAGTATATGTGACGTAAGGGAGGGGGCCATATTCCGATCTAACACCTCGTTATCCTCAGTGTTTGATGGAGTTGCACTTGAAGACACACTCAAAAACTGCCCCATTACTAGGAAAAGCATGTCGCCAGCACTCTTTCCCTCATCATGAGTTGTGACTGAGTCTGCTCCATGATCTGGTTGAGTGTACACCTATGGTGTAGGAAGTACATCTTATCAACACTGCAGAGTGTGGCATGAAACAATAAACAAGTAACTCCTGTATGGGGCAATGCAGACAGACAGACCTGACAGACAAGAGAGGAGCCTGTTGGTGGAACTCGGAATGGTCGGTGTGTCCAGCTAGGGTCGAGTCCATGTGGTAGTAGTTGACAATGGCCGCCTCCGGCCTGAAGTCGGTGTAGCCCAGGGCCTCTGTTATACAGCATGACAAGACACTCAGGTCGGCCGGGAACTCACTGTGCTTGTCAGCATAGTACTTCTGGAAGTATATTAAAGACACACTGAAGTAGAAGGAAGTGTTGGACACACAGATTGTTCTACTTATGATTATTAGATAGAGACAATTCAGTTAACATTTGGAGAAAATCCTAGTGATCACCCACATTGACACTGACATTTACATTTTGTCTATTCCTAGGTTAAATATCCATTTGTAGCGACTTTGTTTCGAAATATTAAAAAACAAAGAGAAAATTGTGACTGTGTGAATGATGTATAGATCTTACTAGGTTACTTCTGAGATGTCATCTTTGCATGAAACATGAAGTTGAAAGAATTAAAACCAAATAATTTTCATGAAAGTTGGACTGGCAAAAATTAGGGGGCACTGATCTTTTTTAGAGTTGCCAGTCCACTAGGACGGGCAGTTTCAAAAGCCAGCAGGAACACTGTCAGGATGTTCTACTTATGATTATTAGATAGAGACAAATCAGATAAAATTTGGAGAAAATCCTAGTGATCACCAGCTGCCTCGGCCCACATCAACACTGACATTGACTTCCAACGCTCCAGATAAGCATAACACACAGGCTAATGATCAGAAATCTCAGCAGCAGAATCCCCTAGATGTGGGGCAGATAAGTGAGAGAGGCTAGCTTTCCTTCAGCATAAATTAAATAATGATCATCCACAATCTCTTCCTACTGACTACCGCCTCTGTGGTCTAGTGGTAGAGCTGAAGGTCTGGGGTTTGATCCCGGGCCGTGTCATACCAAAAGACGTTAAAAGATGGTACTTGTTGTTACCCTGTCTAGCGCTCGGCATTAAGGGGCTAAAACAAGGACTGGTCGACTCAGAGTCAGTATACTGTGTCTGAGTGGGGTATTCATGTTAAACTGAAGTATCTAAGTGGGCTAGCACTATCAATTGGAATCAGTCCGGATTCACACGCACTCATGCACGCAGGCGAACGCGCGCGAGTGCATGCATGTCGCCATAAGTGCAATAATCTTGGACGCGACGTTAAATCATATTTCACCTCACCTCACCTTCCTACTGAATAAATGATTTGTTTGTTTGTTGTTTTATGCCACACCCAGAAATGTTCCAGCTATGTGACGGCGGTCTGTAAATAGGAGTCTGGACCAGACAATCCAGTGATTGACATCATGAGCATCCATCTAAGCAGTTAGATATTATGACATGCATCAACCAATTCAACGAAACTGACAACCAATCACCTCTTACAACAAGCACAGTCGCCTCTTACGACAAGCACAGTCGCCTTTACGGCAAGTATTGTAAGACCTATTGTAACCCGGACCACGTGTAACTGAACATATGAACTGTAAGTGTGTGGACATTCTATAGTTGCTACTAAGTACTCAATAACAGCAGTGTAGCCTACCTTGGCAGTCCAGTCATAGTGATAGCCCAGAGTCACCCATCTCAGTCTCATCAATAAATCATCCTTCTGCAACTCCTCCCTGCAACACACAGATCATATAGCTCATCCATCAGCCACCGAGACAAAGGCGTTGTTGCTGGTAATGAAGTATTGGTTACTGCATTATAATAACACTCTTCTGTACTCAAGTATCACATGATTTGAGTGAGTTGGGTTCAATACAGCTTTACACAATTCCCACATTTCATTCAAATGACACGCAATGTGTGAGGGAAAGTCCACGATGAAGCAGGTTGTAGGCTTTCATGTTTCTACTTTAGTAAAACCCTAGTGCATTGGTTTGGTGCTACTAGACCAAGGTTTGGGGTATTCTGAGCTTCAAACCCCAGTGTATTGGTTTGGTGCTACTAGACCAAGGTTTGGGGCATTCTGAGATTCAAACCCCAGTGCATTGGTTTGGTGCTACTAGACCAAGGTTTGGGGCATTCTGAGATTCAAACCCTAGTGCATTGTTTTGGTGCTACTAGACCCAGGTTTGGGGTATTCTGAGCTTCAAACCCCAGTGCATTGGTTTGGTGCTACTAGACTAAGGTTTGGGGTATTCTGAGCTTCAAACCCCAGTGTATTGGTTTGGTGCTACTAGACTAAGGTTTGGGGTATTCTGAGCTTCAAACTCCAGTGTATTGGTTTGGTGCTACTAGACCAAGGTTTGGGGTATTCTGAGCTTCAAACCCCAGTGCATTGGCTTGGTGCTACTAGACCAAGGTTTAGGGTATTCTGAGCTTCAAACCCCAGTGTATTGGTTTGGTGCTACTAGACCAAGGTTTAGGGTATTCTGAGCTTCAAACCCCAGTGCATTGTTTTGGTGCTACTAGACCAAGGTTTAGGGTATTCTGAGCTTCAAACCCCAGTGCATTGTTTTGGTGCTACTAGACTAAGGTTTGGGGTATTCTGAGCTTCAAACCCCAGTGTATTGGTTTGGTGCTACTAGGCCAAGGTTTGGGGCATTCTGAGATTCAAACCCTAGTGCATTGATATTCTACTAGACCAAGGTTTGGGGCATTCTGAGATTCAAACCCCAGTGCATTGGTATTCTACTAGACCAAGGTTTGGGGCATTCTGAGATTCAAACCTCAGTGCATTGGTATTCTACTAGACCAAGTACATCATTTCAAGCTTAGCTTAGCTTAGTTGACAAAAATAACTCCAGGGACAGTCACCAGGACTGATACA